>NC_046229.1:7023888-7334772 GCF_009819885.2 Catharus ustulatus | reverse complement strand
TGTGTAGCTGTTATGGGTGCACTGAGTGTTGGCCTTGGCTGTGGATCTGTGGTCTGGGTCTAAACTTGCCTTGCTTGAATCACTACTCACTGAAGTACTTATTTGTACCTCTGAACAGCTATGCTGAGTTATAGCAGGGATTGCACTGTGGTGTTGAGAGACCCCAGTGTGGCCAAAGTTTATTTAGGTGAGGGTCAGCTGGAGATCACCTGCCTTGGTCACCTGGTAAACCCATGGTGTGACTGGTCTGACCAAAATGAACTTTCTGCTGGAGCAAGGCTCCCCTGGTGGTCACTGGGGACATCCTTAGTATGCTGCCAGTGAAGAAGAACATGATTTATCTTCCTCTCAGATTTGTAGAGCAGGACAGATGAACTGTGCCTTGGAAGTGCCCATTTCCTAGAGCTTCCTGTACAGCTGCCCAGCAGATGGGTAACCTGGGGCAAGGTAAACTCATCCACACTGACCTCTAGGACTGGTCAAGCCCATCCTCTAACATACAGCTTTTCTCCATAGACTGGAGAAACCACAAGCAGCCTGACTCTGTAGGTTCTCATCTTATACCTGCCTGTTTAATGAAAAAATAAACCAGCTGTGGCTGTGGAAGAGGCAGTTCACTGCTAGCACAGTGTTCACAGTTCAGCACAGAAGTGAACTCACTCTTGGGTACCAGCCTGCCAACTTCTCCAGCTGGGCACAAATCCCTTGAAACCCAAGCACCAAATATCTCTTGCTAGGTAATTGTAGCCCAAAGTTATTTATTAGGAAGTTTAGCCTGCAGAACTACTTTTACACCTACTAGCATATTTTTAGGGTTTTTTTTTTTAAAAGGACAGTATTAAAAATACCCATTGTTCATCTGCCCTACTTTAAAGGAAACTAAAAATCATCTGCTGAGGTATGTCACACTTTGCAAAGAGAAGTTTAAAGAAAACCATAAATCCGCAAGAAAATCTGGGAACTGGGTAGGAAAACTGTAGTCATCCTGATCCCAAGAGATGAGCTCCAGGAACTCTACAGGGTAAGAAGAGGGGCTGCAGATTATTTCATTTGTCTTTCTTTAGCCTCTTCCTCTTTTTGTGTCAGTATGGAAAGTTCAGTGTTGGCATTGCTCTGCTCTTAAATACTGTATCAGTTCTGTTTTTTATGCCCATTCCCCTCTCTGTATTTTACCTTGTTTTCCTTATTATAAAATTGTCATTTCTGTAATCTAATTTATGCACTAAAGACTTGTGTGAGCCATATTAATGAGGGAGCTGTTTATCCCTGAAATTTGGGTACCTTAAGGCAGCTTACCTAACCTTTATTTCTTAAGGGGTAAAATAAAACAGATGTACACAGGAAGCTTCTTAAAAGTCCTGGCACTTGCACATACAGGTGTAAGTTTTGGAGCATGAGATAAGCTTCTTTTCTGCAGTAAAGCCATTTTAAACTTTTTCTCCTTTCCAGCATCCTTGATTTGGGGATAGGTTACATGAAAGGGTTTACCTGGAAATTACTGAGGATTGGCTTTTTTTTTAATGTATGAAACTGTAGTACTTATTTACCTTCTGCCTACTGCTACTAAAATACTATATGTAAGTGCCAGCTGCTCTAACAAGAAGTAATTTGGACAATTAATAGCTCTTGACACTTTTTATTGTCTTTATTCTCTTTTGTATCTTCCCTGGTTCTGCATCCTTCTTGTGTAATTGCAAGTTGCAGGAGACATAACCCTTCTGCATGCTGTTCACAGGTCCCCTTTGATTCCTCCTGTACCTCTGTTCTGATCCAGCCACCTCACACTCTTCCCCACATCTTTCTGATCACTGTCTCAAAGCTTGGAAACATCAGCCCATTAATCCCCTTTCAGGTTTTTTATCTTTGTTCTTGTTATTGATATTATTTGGCCTGAGTGCAAGGTGTATAGCACACTGTATTACAGATGGGCTTAAAGCAAATCCATCAACTGTTCTAAAATTAGGCAGTGCTGGTTGAAAGACCCTGTTCACATTTTTTATGAAGGTTTTTGTGCTTATACATAGGCACATTAAAAATGGCTGAACTCATGTAAATCTCCCTGGTAAGTCTGGAGTTCTTCAGTGTCTAGGTCCTTTCATTATTTACAAGTAAATACATTTTAAAAATGCAGTCATAAATCTTTGAAAACATCTTCATTTGTGCTCAGTTGAAACTTTGCTAACTGTATTATACAAAATTGACAGCAGTGTAGAAATGTTTTAACTCTCCCTGTAGGTAGGATTGAGTCCTGCTTGTAGTGATAGGAAAGCAAGCTGTAGGATTTAGGATGTCTGTCGCATACAACTTTTAGTATCTCTGAATTTAAAAGGAGGAAAACAAAATCGGGGGACTGGAGGCATTAAAATCTATATTCCTGAGCCAAAAGTAAAAGAAAGGAAAGAGGAGAAAGAATTACTGCTACCTTACTGCTGTGTTAACATGTTTACCTGCAGTGTGTGCTGCCTTTTGCTTTTCAGTCTTGCAGTGCTGGCAGTGGGTTCTGTAAAATGTACAGAAAATTGGCCAGGCAGGACATACTGGGACCGAGGGGATGCTCTGTGTTGCAGAGCAGCAGCTCAGCTGGGAGAGGAGTGTGGAGCCAAGGGCATTGCTGGCCTTCAGACTTGCTGGGAAGGTGCTGAATCATATTCTCCAAACCCTTCTGCACTGTAGCAGAGCTGCTGGCCCCCTTCCCTGGCTGGCCTGTGCCCTGACAGTCACAGGAGTCCTTTGCTGAGGCTATTCACTGGCACACATGCACACCTAAATCTGTGTGGCTGCCCAGCTTCAGTTGTGGGGTTGAGGATGTGGTTCCTATCACTGCTAAGGCTTCTCTCTCCATCAGAGCTATTTACATCTATTCATTTTGTTACCTCTGTGCTCTGCTGTGCCCTGGAGAGTTTTGTTCCAGTCTCCCGGCGTTCAAACATAAGTATCCACAGTGGGGTTTGCAAATACACACATCTTTGGAAAATTGGCATGTGATACTTAGAGCAGCTATGCAGCATCCAAATTACACATCTCATAAGGCATGAAAAAGAAAGTGGGCAAGCAATGTTAAATAGCATATTTGTGCAAAAGCAGCTGAAGTGTGATTTCTGTGGGAACTGTGACTACTTGCCTAAGCTTTGTGCATCTAAATTCCTCATTTAGGGTTGTAAGTATTTAGGAAGGCTTTCTGTCTTGTTTTGCATCTAGTGTCTAGCTCTTTAAGGAGCTAGATCTCTGACTACTCTTGATTTTTCTTGGGTTTGTTTTTGGTGGTTTTTTTTTTTCCTTCTGTCTTTTTTGGGTTCGAATCCAAAAGGTGATAGTTTTTCCAGGTAGTTGTGTGTTATATTTCATCTCCTCGGCATCAGGAGGAATTTCACTGCACCACACAGAACATTGCATTGGCAGCAGAACTTGTACAGCTTGTCAGTGGGTTCCACAGCAGGGGCAGGACAGGAGGCAGGGACAGGTTCCTGTGTTTGAGTGGATCATCAAATAAAAAACTAATAATAGCTCCAGCCCATGTCAGTCATCTTTTTCATCTACTGTTTTCTCAGAAATTGTATGGTGTTACTTTGTTATATGGCCAGTGTTCAGTTATCATGACTTACAGATTTTGCAGTGAAACCTTAAAAATTTGACTGTTTCATCAAATACATTAATTCACTAACCTTTAAGAGCCTGAAAAACATTTTCAGTGTCATGCAAGGTTAGTCTCAATTACCTACTCCTGCTGGATTTCCACAGGGCAGTTGGCAAGATGTTTTATTTTGCTGAGTTTTTTAAAATTACTCAGCAGCTAAACAAGTTGTGTATATATACACTTAATTGTAAGCTGTTCAAAGCAACAGTGAAAAAAAAACCCAAAAAAACAAACCCTTGTTGTGTAAGTAAATAACCTGTTTTTCCCTCTACCCCCTAGTCCCTGCCACCTCCTGCACACATGAACAGCAAAGGGCAGTCAGCTTAATTGGGCTGTTTTCTTTTTTTTTCCCTTTCCTGTTCTCTTCACTGAAATCTGGCTTTGGGTTAGATGCCATGAACCATTCAGCTTTAGCTTTCTCATCTGAGCTGGTGATTGTCAGCATCACATGAGTTACATGTTTAGCTTTTCTGTTTCTTGTGATTTCATGGATGGTTTTAAATTAGATAATTTTTTTGTGTGTATATTTCTAAAGGGTTTGCACACCTTCATGTTCCCATTTTCTCCTAGTGCTCTTTTTAGTTAGTTATGCAGTGCATTTGCATGGGGTTATAGGTGATGGAGGATGTTTTAAATTATTATGAGATCTTCTGATGAAAACACTGTGTGAGCTCAGTGTTGCTGAAGACGGTGTTGATGTGGTATCTTGAACTGGAGGCTGTTTCCGCAGAGGTTCTTGAATTACTGCATAGGACAAACCCAGGTGCTTGCATTGTGTAATGTCCTTTCCCTGCCCGTTATCTTTATTAAATCATTTTGTACACGAGATCCATCTCTTGCTCACACATGCCTCTCTTTGGTTCCTCATCCACCTGCACCCTCCCATCTGTCAAACAACAAAGTAACTCTTTGATAAGAATTAAATATTAATTGTATGAGAGGAATGTCTTGGAAAAGAGTAAAACTGTTACAGAGATAAATGTTTAGTTCTCCAGAAGAGTAGAAAATGAGGTGATGGAAAATGCCAGGTTGTAGTTCACAGGCAGCAGCATTTAAATGGTTTGCTATAATCATATTAGGATAGAATTAAATTGAGTTCTTTATTTTGTGCTGCAGTAGAATAGGACTGATACTGATCATTTTCTCCTCCCTCTTGCTTTGATGATTAGTGTGAAAACTCAAGCAGCAAAAATTACGGAGTTCTGCAGCAGTGCAGGGAGACAGTGGTGTGAGGAGGTCTGACTTGGAGTGTTGTGTCCTTGCACATGAGAGCTCTGGTGCTTCCCTAATAGACTGAAAATGAGACCACTGCTGCTTTATAAGAGGTCTGTTCCAGCCACATTGCTCTACAGCTTGGCAGATGGTGGCATGTGAATGGTTTCATATTGATTGGATGGATTTGCCTCGGGGTAATAGGAGTGTGGGTCCTTAAAGATGTAATTCTAGGATTTTTTTTTTCATTTGAAAAAAAAAATCTAACAAAAATGTGCATTTGTAAAACACTTTTCTTTACATGAGAGGAGTGTGTGGTAATCAAAGCACTGAAGTTACGTGGAAATAAGAAGTGCTTAAATAGATTATCACAAAGACCAAAAAGCCAAGAATACTTATTTACTAAGTGATTACGTTTTTACATTAGAAGAAAGTGACACTTTTAATTAGTGTTCAAGGCATATGGTGAATGAGAAAATAAGCTTATTTCATGCAAACAGAAATCGATGCAAATAACCTTTCTCATATAAAAAGGGATGACTTGAAACTCAATACATATTCAAGAAGGTTAAGTCATTACTGCATCACTTTAATATTAGTTAAAGGCCAGCAAAGAAAATCACTACTCTGCATATACTTACTCAGCATGGATTGCTATAAATGAAAGAAATAGGTGATGGTGCTTTGTAGGTGACAAATCTAAAGAAGCCCTTGTCTATCTAATGCATTTGTTCTTTAACCTCAGTAAATAAACTTTTGGGTTCTGCCTTAGCACAGGTAGTTGCCAGAGATGCCCTGTTCTTCCAGCAATTCTTCCCAGCCAGTAAAGACATTTTGTGATGCTCTTTGTTTATTGTTCTTTCTCACATCTCTGCTTTGTGTTTTCAGTCTGGTAAATGTTGTTTGTAAATCCTTCGGTATGAAATGACTTTTCAAATGTGTTTGTACAGCACCTAACACAAAGATCCCAATCTCATTCAAGCCTCTGGGTGTTGCTGTAGAGCGTTGAGTGAATTGGTATTTTTTATAGTAATGGAAGTATTTCTTGAGGTATTTGACCTTAAATAAAGTGGAGAAAAAATACTTAAATAGCTTTCAGGCATAAAGGAATAGGGATGGTTTGATACCTTGGGAGACTTAGGTGCTATTGAACACTGGATCCTTTCTGTGTATTTTGCTCTTGTGCTCTGATGCGTGCAACAGTGGTTTCATAGATGAATTTAAGCCACAGTAAGTCATAGCAGTATCTTATCAAGTTGTCTTCAATTTGCTTGAAGGTATAGTTCATATTTTAGAGCAGAATTATTTACATGCTGAATTCTGTCTTTCCATGAAAGATCCCTCTCATGAACATAAAGCTGATTTTTGTTCTTCTGTAGTACAAACCAGTTAGTTGGGTGTGCTTTCCCTTTTAATTGCACTTTGTTCTCAACACTGATTGGATTTTACCACTTTTGCTGAATGAAAAATTTGAAGGTCCCTTTAAAAAAAAAAATCTGTGTTTAAAAGCTAAGTGATTTTAGGGTTTTGTTTGTGGGCTCGCTGCGGGGGAGGAAAGGGCATAAAACAGTGACAATTTTTTTTCCTCCTGCTTGATAAGTGTAGGGGGGATTTACGTTGTATATCACAACCAGCAGCTATTCCAAGAAAAATCTTTAAGATGGTTACTTGGATCTGTGTACACTGCCCACCTGGTGGTTATGGAGTGAACTGTTACTTTAAAGAATAGTTTAAACAACAGCCATGTTTGGGGCAGGCTAATCTTGCAAAGAGAGCAGTACATATAACAGGAGTCTACAGTGTGATAAGGGGAAAATTCAGCTCACTGACTAGATGTTTTAATGTGCGAACTCTAGGGAAATAACATATTGACTATTCTGTTGTGCGCAAGAAAATTGAAGAACCCTTTGCAGACAGAGGGCTTGCAAAGGATTCTTTCTGTTTCTCTTAACCAAAATCTGTGGCAAGATGTTTGAAATCAGCAGGACGCTTAATGCTGCTTTGTTAAATAATGAGGTAATATTTTGTCACTTTTTCTGGGCAGCATCTGTTTTTTCTCCTTTTTCAATATGTTGGTGAAGGATTCAGTTTAATCTTATGCAAGTAAGAGATTTTTTTTTTTTTGCAAAAAAAAATCATTCTTCAATTTATTATTTTTTTCCTTCTGATGCTTTTGGAGAATTGGGTTGTCTTTTATTTGCGGTTTCAATCGGCTGCTGTTGCCTAGGACATTATGCCACGTAAGGCTTCTAAACTGCACAGAGTAGGTAGTTATTAACGCTGAATTGGCTTCTGGTATAGTCCATCTGGGCTCTGTATGAGAGAGCTTGCTAGCGGCTACTGATGCTAAGATACCCGCAACCTTTGGGATGTATGCGTGGTGGAGAGGGGCTCAGTGATATGAGATCACTTCTTTTAAGGGAAACTGTCATTAATGAGTCAAGAAACTGCTCATTTATGGTAAGGAGAGGGAGGGGGGGGGCTGGGAAACAACCCTGTGATTTCATTTTGATATTGGATTAGCTGTTTAAGACAAGTTTCTTTTTGTGGGGATGGAAGATTGCACTAAAAATATGCTTTGCTCAGGGGCTTGCTGGCTGATGCTGGAGAGACTGTATAGAGAATCTGATGCTTTACAAATGTCACCACCGTGATGCGGTGGTCAGTCCCTTTCCCTGAAAGATAAATGGTACTATTGGAAACACGAGAATAAGGTTGACTTTTTCAACAATAGGATTCTGCCTTTGTCTTTCCAGAGAGAGGCCTCTGAGGATGTTTGAGCATTTGTTTTAGTGTTTCTTGGAAAGGCTGCGTGTGTGGGGTGCTTTTTGGGAAAGTGGTCAGTGTGCAGAGTACCTGGATTTATAGACGGATAAGATTAGCTAATTTTTTAGAGGAGCAGCGTGCGATTATTGTTTCAGAAAAATGGCTGAATCTTGATATGCATAACGAATTTATAGTAACAAAGTAGGCTGAAGTTGAAAATACTTAAAAATAATTTCTGGATGCCTTCTCCGGTGTTATTAACCCCTGAAGAGACCTTAAGTAAAAAATATGCATTACAAATCTAAGTTTAATATTTGATGTATGTTTGCACAAGAATCTATGGTAATGTACTAGCTGTTGTAGCATTTTGATGTCTGTGTGTTGGGTCTAATGGGTTACCTAAATTTGAGTTAGGAAATGTATCTTCCAGGCTAGTTTAATCTATGCTAGTTTTTACTAAGCTACAAATGTGCTCAGAAAGATGCGTGGTGAGAGAAATCCTCTGCAGCCTTTCACATTGTTCATATTTTAATTGAATTCAGTGCTCATTCCACAAATAGATTGTATGATGTTTTTTAAGTGTGATTTTTCTCCTTGCTTGGTTTGTGTGTAGCTGGATTTTATGAGCTTTACTACATTTCATACGTTTTATTGCTGTGTTTAGTCTCTGTGTGTGTTTGAGCGTGTCTATGGTTTAAAGAAATTTAAAATGTACTGAATGTCAGTCCCCAGCTTAGCAGTGTGAATATTTATACTTTTTAAAAAATGAAACTTGTAGAAGGATGATGTGATTTACATGTTTTGAAAATGGTTTTGGTGGTTTGTAGTCAGAATTTCTTTCTCTAGGAAAGAGCTAAGTGAGCTTATGTGGCCCATCCTAGCTTTCTCGGATTTCAGCTCTTGCATTTAAAAACGCTTGCAGTGATACTGAATTTTTTTTAAAAAAAACATATTTAGTTGTTGAAGTGAATCTGTGGACTAAATGATCCTGTGTGTATTAATAGAGTAATACTCGGTTGCTTTAGTTGAGATAAATGTAAATTCAAGGTTTGTTGTAATTACAGAGTGCCATGCCTTGTTACTTTGGACAAAACATTCTTTAGGAAAATGCCTCTCAAGTAAAGAGAAAGAAATGAATGCTTCCTAACTTGTGAGAATTCTTTAAAAACTTGCCGTGGTCAGAAGGGGGTAAAATATTGCTGTTTGGAAGTGAAGTTTTGTTAGTTTGTCAGGGGCAGCGAGCGGAGGATTAATGAGTGTGCATTGTTAAGTTAAGCACGTTTCTCTAAGGCTGGAAAAGAAAATTCTTTTAAATGCCCAAAGTTTGCTGTCGTTTTATTTCCTGTCGAGCTGAAGAATAATGAAGCGAGGTGGCAAAATAATTCTGAAATACTACTGTCGTTTGAGGGGAGAGCCCGATAAAGAGGTGTCTGCTGTGCCTTAGACATTGTCAAGTGGCAGCAACAT
The DNA here is from genome assembly GCF_009819885.2 of Catharus ustulatus. NCBI lineage: Eukaryota > Metazoa > Chordata > Aves > Passeriformes > Turdidae > Catharus > Catharus ustulatus. The sequence goes on along the minus strand of NC_046229.1, from coordinate 7,325,693 downwards.
CAAATCCACTCCTTTAAAAATACATATTTAAAAAAAACCTCACCGGTGGAAGGAAGGAGAGATGGGTTGATTATTAAAATCAATAGTACCTGAAAAAAAATGCAGCTTTAAATGCACGTCAAAGTGCTTTTGTTGTGCCTTTAAGCCTAGAGGCAGATCATTAAATATGCATTTCTCCGGAAAGCAACTGTCGAAAAAGATAAGGTGGTTAAAATACGCCGGACCTGGGAGCGGGGCGCGCAGGAGGTAAGGAGATGTAGGCACTGGAGCATGGCCGAGCTACGGCACCGCCGGGCCCAGGGGTGGGAACAGGGGGAACCAAAAAAAAAAATAGAAAAAAAAGAAAAAAAAATTTAAAAAAATATACGGGGCTGCGTGTTGTTTCTTCAACCGGGCCTTAATTACTAGACACAAGCAGCAGTTCAGAAATCTGGTCTCTGTTGTTGTAGAGGTCACCGCATCATTAACATTGTCAATCTGGCAGCGGCTAATTTCAATAGCACCTGATGTCGCAACGCCTCCCCCCCACACACACCACACACACCCTGCCCCCCGCCCGCCCCCCCCGCGCGCGCGGCGCGCTCGGCCAATCAGCGCGCGGCGCCGCTGACAGATGGTCCCATAAATGGCGGTAAAGGGGCGACGGCGGCCGCCAGTCGCAGCAGGGCCCGCGCCGCTCCGCGCGCTCCGCTCCGCGCGTCCCGCCCCGCGCCGCTCCGCGCTCCGCCCGCCGCCGGCGCCGCCGCCCTCCCGCCGCAGCACCACACTGAGACAACGAGATAATATACTTAGCTCTTATTATTATTATTTATTATTATTATTGCTGCCGCTATTATTATTATTATTAGCGATAATAATTTCGCGCTGCACAAACGTCTAGCAGTGTGCTTTGTGGATCTTCCAAAAAAAAAGAGAGAGAAAAAAATAATAATAATAAAATAATTCCCTGAAACCTTAGCAAAACCGTTAGAAGAGTTGAAGCCTTTCAAGACACCCAATATTTGCCATTAAGAATGGTTATGGTAGGTATTAGTAGATTTAAAATCTGATCGTAGCGGGTTTATATAGAGGTAGATATAGAAGCTAACATACAGATTTTCCCCGAATCTGCATCATTCTCAGTCTGTGTTTTCCCATGAATTTAGTTTTCTGCTACTGATCTGTTTGTACATGATCTCTCCCTTTCCCCCCCTCCCTTTCTCTTTCCCCCCTCTCTCTCGCTCTCTCTCTTTCATATTTAATGTCTGCGTATCCTTTAATAAAGGATGTACTTTGTCATTTTAAGGTAATTGCGATTTCTCTCAGAATAAAGAGAAAAGCTCATTTCTAATGCAAGGCTGGTATGTGGCTAACTGAAATGCAAAAGGAAGAAGAGGCTTTTTTTTTTTTAAGGGTGGGGGAGAGTTAATTTCCACATTGACATTTTGGAGATACAAATGCAGAGCAAAATCCTTGGGGGGGGGGGGGTGTTTTTAAAAAAAAAAAAAAGCCTCGAGATTGGTGATTTTCTTTTTGGTGGACTGCGCAATAGGTATGGTAATTTTAAAAGAGGGTGATTTATATGAGCTTCAGTAAATGCTGCATATTGTATTTCAAAGAGTTTCCTGTCGTGACCTCATAAAAAGAGGAGGAGGCTTGTATGTGTTGCAGTGCCTAGTATATGTCGATTTTGTTGCATCGTTGGGCAGCAGCGCTGTAAGAAGGAATGTCAGCTTTTACATAACGCTCTTTTTGCTTTTGACTCTGTGAGGGGCTGTAAGGGTCCATCTTTGTGATCACAGATGGAGTGGAATGGCTTGAAAATGGTAAGTGAACGGGGAGAGCCTGCTCGTGGGGTTTTGTCTCGTTTCTCGTGTGCCTCGCGAATTTCTTTTGTTCAGGGCGGCGGATCGTGAGTCATAAAATAAAATTAGAGAGCCTTGTTTATTTTTATTTTTTTTCGGTGGGATATGTCTGCCCGTGTGTGTGTGTGCATATGTATCTGTACATCCATTTACCGTCTGTACTGCGATGGCACTCCACAGCGTTTCCATTGAACGCTGCGTTTCAGTTGAGCGCGGATGGTCTCTGCTGACAGTCACGGTGTCATGGTACCGCGTGTGCCTGGCGGAGCGGGCGGCCGATGATGCCTTTTCATCTCCCTTCCTATTACACCAGCCTTAAATACAAACCTAATAATCGCCTCTAAAAAATCCAGGTATCGCGTTTCCCATGGAGCCGGTGCTGTCGAGGATGGATGGGTGGATGGATGGGTGGATGGATGGATGGAAGCAAGCAAGGGTGTGTTTTTTTTGTGTCGGGGTGGGGGCTGGGGTGGGTGGTGGTGGTGGTTGGTGGGGGGGAGCCGTGTTGTTTTGTGCTTTTTTAAATGCCGGGAGAAGTCAAAGCCATTTATGTGAAAAATAGTATTTCTATTTTTAGCCCGTATTCTCCTGGCGGAGGAGCCCGGACGTGCTCATCTCGGTTCCCCTCTTTTGTGCTTTTCCTTACAGATTGTGCAAAATGGCATGATCAGACACACAACTGCGGGCACCGGGGCTGCGCCGAGCGGGGCGACCCGGGTGGGGGCTGGGGCCGCCCGCACAATGCCCGGCCCTGCTGCCAGCCCGGGATGGGGGGGCGCCGGGACCCCCCTGCCCCCCAATTTAACGTTTTTGCAGACTTTTGCCGCGGATATTTATTATAACCGGGGAAACAAAGCGACGGTCTTTTCCCATTCTTACAGGATTGTCTTTGTCTAGCTGCTTGTTTTGATGGGTGTAAAACAAATAAGATTAGACTGAGCAGCCGAACTGAAAGCGATAGCTGGGAGGAAAAGCCAATGAAAGGTTGCCGGGGAAACGAGCATAGGGGAAGCTGAGTGGGGGAGCAGGTGGCAATCATGTGGGAATACTGCAAACAGTGTAAAAAAAAAAATCTAAAAAAAAAAAAAAGAAGCAGGGGCTACCTCGATTATCTCTGCTCTTCTTTGTGGCAGTCACAACTTTAATTATTCTTTATAAATAGGTGTTAATTACATTTCTGGCTCAGGCTTACAGTGATTTCTAGAAATCTGGTTTTAAGCATCTGTTCTTTCTCCTTTGCAAAAGAGGGTTATCTTTTTTTTTTTTCCTTCCCCCCTCCCTGCTGTGAAATTGTACGTGCAAAAAATTGCAAGGAATCCTGTGAGGCAGTATAAAAAAAAATGTAAATTATATTGAATGAAGTTGACAGAGGTATAATAGTGAACTCCCACAGCTGATAGCTTCTGCAAATCATTTCTTAGAATTTTCCAGCAAATGTCCCTATGAGAACAGTAGGTAGAATGAATTTACCCTAAGCAGTGATTTTGTGTTAAGTGATATTGGTATTTTTACGAAATCAGATGGTTATATGGCAGAATAATCAGTTCAGGGGAGTTCACCATATTTTAGAGTTTAGGCACTGAGAGGAATTTACAAAAATACTGAAATTATTCTTCTCTTCATCTCCGGCCCCACCTTTAGCCACAGTCTATTCTGTATCTGCTGGAGCAATATCCACTTCCAGTGTCGGGCTCCTTGTAGCAACTCTACTTTTTAAAGCACGACTGAATATTTTGTTAATTGTGATGGTCTCTTAATTGTAGTGGCAAACAATAATGGGAAATAGCTGGTGGTGCTAGAAGTGTTTAAAAAGCGTAGTAGACTAGTAAGTGATAGACGGTAGCGTAAAAGATATAAAAATGTGGTTACCCAGAAAACGTTCATCTATCACACATCAGGAGGCATAAGAAGCAAAGCAAGAATATAGAACACGCCTTTCTTTCTGTCTTTGGATTTGCAGATATTTTTACTTTATTCCTTTCTCTGGTGCAGGGTTACTTTGAACGCAAATTCAAGCAGGAATGGTATTGCTTAGTGGAAATAGGAATTTTAAAAATTAAATACCTCCTTTTAAATTGCTTTAAGTATTTCTTCTGCTGCAGTCCTTTCTTTGAAAAAGTGATTGAATGGCCTTCTGAAAACTGCACTGCTTTACAATGTAGAGGGGGAGAAAAATCTTGAGGGTGTGTGCGTGTGTAAAATTCCGTATTTTACAGCCTGTGCATGTGCAGAGATGCATTCTGACATGCATTGTAGTTGTACGTGAGAGTAAAATAATTTTTCTTCTGTCCAAAACAGAGATACTGTGTTCTAAATCTGTTAACTTAGTCATGACAATAAATAAGGATGCCTTTTATTATACACAGCTGCATTGTTTGTTTTAACAGTCATCAGCTAGTAGTTACATTTTCATTTTCTTTTCAATTTCATGTTTTCACAAAGATTTAAAAATAATGTAATCCTTGTTTTATGGTGCACGTGTTCCTGCCCTGATCTTCCTCCTTTCTTTGTTTTAAGATTATATTAATGAATACAGCCTGCATGTACATAGTGACATTTTCTTTCTGCGTGTAAAAGATTGCATTGTAAATCTTCCTATAGAAAAATAGCTATTAAGTTAGCGACATAGAATTAAGATTGCTAGTAATACTAAAAGATGAAAATGTAAAACCTCTTTCTATTGAGACATAAAGATAGAGAAAATGTAGTTGTCCTTAGACATGACATTTTTCTGCTTTTAAAAACTGTTGTCTTGGTGTACTAGTCAGAAAGGAGGCAATCTTAAAATTGGATATTGATGCAATGTGAATACCAGCCATCAGTTTAAAATCCTGTCTCCAGGTACTCTGCTAATCAAGTTCCCTTGTTAGATACAGGGATGCCTTTCCACTGGTGACTGGCTTGGTTGCCTCCTTTGCTTTCTTGCTCTTTATTAATTTTACCTTTTTGAACTCTCTCAAAGTGAGCCCGAGCTGTTGTGACAAAGGATGGTTACAATGAGCTGCAAGGGGTATACTTAAAAATCCCATTTGAATGGGTTTGAAATAGTCTTCATCATCTTTATTTGGTCCTGTTAAATATTGTGACTCTATTGAAAGAAATCTGGTTGCATTAATCTTACATATATTTAATGGATTAGTTTTTTTAAAATAATATCTTCTAAGTTACACGGTATTTTTTTTTTCTCCAACCTTCCTACTTCTTATGCTGGGAGTGTACTAATTAAATGCAGGTTATTTTCTGTGAGTAATTGTCATACTGTTGGTACATAACCTAGAACCACTCTACACCCTGAGGTTTTTCAAAAGAAATAAGGTATGATTGCATCCCATATTCTTGCAGGGAAAATTTGGTGTCTTCTTTGGGAACTTGGACTTTGAAAATAATTTCAGCAAACAGCCCAGGCAAGAAACAGACAGTGGCAGAGAATATTATGGAGAGAGAGAGAGAGATGGAGATAACTTGACAAATCCACTTGTCCGTTTTGGCAATCTGTGTCCTCTGGACACCTCATTTAAATGCCTGGACACATCAAAATGTACATTTGTTTGTCTGTGGGACAGCTAACAGGATACACTCCAATGCACTGGCAAATACTGCAATGCAGTATTTTTTCAATGTCATTGGGGTTTTGGGGGAGAAGTGGGCACAAACAATTTTCTTGCAAGTGTGGTGACGTTAAAAATCATGGTACCTTTGGAAAGGATAGGCCAGATTTTACAAAATTTGCTAATCTGTGATGGAAAGTCACCCCTCCCCCTTGCACTCCTCTCCTCTTGCTCTTTTCCTTTCCGTGTAGGGTGGAGAAAGGGATGGGTACGCATGTATTTATTTCTGTGTGTGCGTTTGTGCATGTCTGTCTTCCCTTCCCGTTTGAATGGACCTTAAGGCAAGCACTGGGATTTGGATGAGGAGGGAAAGGGCTTTTGTGTAATAAAACACTTCCTTGTCGATTCTGTAAATGTCCACTTACCAGCAGTGTAGGTCTTGGAGCAACTTTAAAAGGCACATTTTTAATTTTGTAAGGAACTTTGTGGAGAGGAGGGCAGTATTGCAATTCAACAAGTACTGTAGATTTAATCCTAATAAAACATGTTTAAAGGGTACCTGTACCTTGTCTTAGCCTTTGGGTACTTTTAACCATTTGAGATAACTTAAAGGGAGGATGTTGAAGAAACAGATACTTAGAGACTGCTTGCTTGCTTCTTCCCTCAAATGATCAGTCTGTACTTTTTAAAATACTGGAATATTTTAGGTGCAGGGGGCTTTTGTAGGTCACTAGCTTTATAGCAAGAAGAAGAAAGGGGGGAAAAAGGTCTCAATATGTCAGAGGCAGTAATTGTATAAAATTAACCATCTAGAAAAGGCAGGAAAGGCTTGGAGGAAAGAAGGAGGCACTAATATGTGAAACAGCACTGTGCTAGTCGGGGAGATAATGAGTGATAAATCTGAACTGGTGCAGTGGTGTGATGCCCATTAATTTCTCAGAACCTTGACTTTGCAGGTTTGTTACTCTGTTGTTCACACCTTTAATTATAACTAGTTTTGGATGATAGCTTGGGGCACTGAAGATGAGACCTTTTGTTTGTTGTTTACTCATTTAAATATTCAGGGTTTGCAATAGCGTTGGAACATCAGTGTTAGAAATTAAATACTCTCAGATGAGATTATAATAAGAATGCAGTTAATTCTTGGAACTGCCTAACATTGTCTTATTTGTAGCTTTTACATTGCTTGCATGAATTCATTAAGAATTAGCTCAACAATGTTAGGTTGAGCTTTATTTTCTGTAGTAAAAATCTGTGTTCCCTAATGGACCTCCCGATGCATTATTGCTTCTTTACAGCCCCAAAAAGTAGGGAGGAGGTGGAGAGCCCATCTTACCTATTGTTCTACCCTTGACAGTGTCTTTCTTACATGAGGACTTCCACCTCGATGACTAAGAAAACCTGTACAAGTCAGGAAACGCTGAGAACCAGTTGGGAATCGCGAATTAAATGGGGAGAAAAGGCAGAATAGTAATAAAAATAATTAATTAAAACAAAGGATAGCTAAACCTTTGTGTGTCCTCTCTGGAAATGAGATGTAGTTGCACAGTAAGATGCAAACCTGGCTGTGACAATATTTAGAGGCACGATGTATATAAAATGCTGTAGTATGCCTTCGTTGCTAAGGCACGCGCAATTGCGTCAGCAATGCTGTTGTGATGGGAAATTATTTGTCCTTGAATTCTGAGGGAAAAATAAGCTTTCATTAATTTTATTCTTTTTAAAATTAAACTTGTCTAATTGCTATAAAATTCCGTACATGTTGCTGCTGGTAGTTCTCCCAGTCTGGAGCCGTGCGCCAGCATTTTTCGGCGTCAGGGCGGTGGCATTTGGTGGCTTCGGCGCATTCGGAGCCCTCGGAGGTGAAGGCGGCGCGATAATGTGTGTTCGTTTCAAAGCAGACGCCAGTGACTCTGGGAGGTGGCTCCTGCTCGCCGCGCTTCGAGAAGGTTCCACGCGTAACGCGTCCGTGCCCACGTAAGTGATGCTGGCGTTGGCAGAGGGCAGCGATGCCGCCGGAGCCTCTCCGGTAGCGCCAGTCCTTCGGAGCCAGCCGCTCCGCCGCGCGCCCGGCGGTGCTCGGAGCCGCGGACGGAGGCAAACCGCTCGGTGAGAAGGTCCCACCTGATCTCCATGTAGAGGCCCCAAAAGGTTGCTGCTGGAGCAGGTAACTGTGCCCTGGCCCTACCTGTTGGCCTGGAATTGCATGCGCTTCCCTTTGGAGAGGCTGAGCGCTTCCAAGTGTTTTCTCCCAGGCTGAGTGCTGTTGAGAAGCCTTTGGAGGGACATGAGGGATGAAGGATGCGTGTCCTTCTTGCTTGTCTTCCTTTTAAGAATCTCTCATGGTTGCATTCTGGAAAACTAGCAGAGACAGCAGTTTACTCATATTTTATAATCAAAGGTAGAACTTCTTCATCTTGTAGTTATGTCTAATTGCCCAGCAAGGACGTGGAATTTCGGATCCTGACTCTGCTCCTGCTGGTCAGGACAGTTGCCAGAATTCCATGTTTCCCTACTGCTCTTAACAGCAAAATGGGTGTTTGTGTTTGAGAATTAATATTACTAGACTAAACTTCATTGGAAGGTTTGACATTGGGTATTTTTTTTCTCCAGTACGTGGATTAATTAAGACTCTTGATGTCTATGAAGTGCTTGTTGTGTATGGAAGTCAACCTGGTTCTAGTAGTTCTGGTTAGAGAGGGTCATAAAAAACTACATGGGCAAAACACTAACAAACCTTTTTATTGAGTGGAATGCTAATCTGGAGGGGAGGCCAGGCCTTTTTTCAGTCCCTTTCAGCTGATATGTAGACGCCCATAGTCAGCAGCAGTTTAATGTTAGATAATGTGAAATTCATGACTCAACGGCATGAAATAACCCATATTTAAGTCACTACACTGTGGTGGAGTGTTAACGCATTCTGCTTTAGGGATCAGAACTATTTGGGGTATTTGGCTTTTCTGCCTGCTTAAAGGGTTTATAAATGTGACTGTTCATTGCAATAATTGTATTAATCTTCTGTTGGTCCTTCTTGATCTTTGCATGGTGGTCAGTGACTTTCTGCTTTACTATGTGCAGAAGATCTTGTGGGCAAAGATGCTATTTCTGTAAAGCAGAAGGCACAGTCACGACTCCATAGAAGTAATAATGTATGTAAATAAATGCTTCTTAAATAAAAATAGTTCTAATATATCTTTGTTCCAAATGAAGTTACTGGCAGTAATGAGTAGGGGGGAAGTTGATTTTTAGCAGAAAGCATGAATGCTGGAAATTCTTCCTAATATGCCTGTGCCAGCTATACTGTGACAATGTTGCTGTCGATTCCCTTCCTGTGAGAGCAGCTGTTCAGGGAATTAAACTCTTTGCTTGATGCGGAGGGTCCTGAAAAATTCAGTGTGCAGCTACAGTGGTGGCTGTGGCCATTTTTAGTGTGGCCGTTGATAGGAACTAACTCTGTGATCCAGCACAGTAGCATATTGTTCTTTAGACTAACTGGGCCAGGACAAAATTATCATTCTGTATTTCGTGTACTCTGTGTGAGATTCCGGAGAGCACTTCAGAATTTGACATTGTGTTTGATAATTTATAGAGCACAGTTTATATTTAACTGTAGACACACTAATCCAGGGAAAAAGAGTAGTATATTTTTAGAATCCTTTTTTTATTGTCTGTGCTTGTCATCACCCAGCTACTGAAAGAAGTGCTAGCAAATGTAAATGCTCGGATAGAAATTGAGTTTAATTTCTGTCGTTAATCTTTGCTAAGTGCAAAAGTGAATATTGTTTGTGTGATGTTCTTTGTGGTGATCAAGGAGCTTTGCAGCCGTACGTAGCCGATGCGGCTGCTGGAGGAGCCACGTTCTCCTCCAGCATTTCAGCACCCGGCTGGACCAGGACACTTGGGCTGAGTGCCTCCGTGGCCAGGGTGCTTAGGTGAGCTAGTAGCTTTGACAGTGACGGTGTGGCTTTGCTTAGGTGAGCTAGTAGCTTTATTAGTGACAGTGTAGCGTTTGTCACCAACTCGTTTGAGGTGGAATAGATGGAGTGGATCCAGCTCCAGGTTTAAAGCGCCTGCCTGTGGCTCCTGTGTGTTGTAAGGAAAGCATAGCCAACACAGGACAGTAACTTGGTTGGTTTGACTTCTTTAATACTCAGGCATTAGTTCATGTGTGCTTGGGCTCTTAGGACATTTCTCCCTGCTGATCTCTAATAGTGGCTGTTGTATTTCCAGTTGCCTTTTGGCGTCTGAGTGAAATGTCTTTGGTGGGGCTTGGAGTCAGGACAGCAGGGGTGGTGTGGGTTTTCCCCTGTCCCCAAGCACCTGAACCTGAACAGAGACTGTCCTTGGCAGGGCTCATACTGGGTGCTTGAGCAGAATCCTGTTTTAACCAGAGGATTATTATCCATGAGGTCTACTCACCTTTTTAAGGGGAGTTTTGGTACATTTTTAATTTCTTGCTGTTCAGGGTATGTTTGTTAATTTGCACTTATTAAGGAAGGTGTTTGGTTTGGCCCATGGCATGCTTCTCTTATGTAGTGTAGAGATTAGTAGTTTGTCTAGGATAAAACATAAGGCTCTGTTAGCCTGGCCTGTGACAGATATATACTTGATATTTTGTTCTTTATTGATGAATAATATATTCCTAATTTATAATAGTGTGTCTTTGACCTTAGTGTAGATGCTTTCATGCCTGAGATTGCTTGTTTGAATGTGTTACTGAGATATTTATCCCATGCAATGCTTTAAAACTTACTCTCATTTAAGCCATTTTGTAGGTGTTTATTTTGTGAGACCATCAGAGTAAACAGCGTCCTCTGTTTACTCAAAAGTGATTTCTGATTATTTTGCTCCCAGAAGCTTCTCAAGTTTACAATTTGTATTATGTACTCACCATCTTTTAGATGGTGATGGCATATTATTTTCAGTAATTCGTGGTAACTTTGTCTACCATAGGTATGTTACAGAAGTAAGAATGTTTATATTTTATGAGAAGGTTGTTTCCATAAGCAATATTAATGTGGTACTGAGCTGTAGACTAACAGGTGAATTGTGGAAAAGATGTAAATTTATTTTTTAATTACTAATCTGGTTAAGTTTTAAGAGAAACACTGATAGCTTGCAGCAGGCAAACATTTCTAATGATGGAGACAGGACTTAGCTGAACATCATAGTTTCTATTTTGGGGTCTGTCTTGCTTAGACCTGCAAGCTGCAGTATCCATAGAGATGCTGTTGCCAGCAGTTGAGATGTACACATGTTGATTAGTGTTTCCTAATTGCATTTAGCAGTGTGTCTTCATTAAGGTCCTGTTGAGGACAGAGCCTTAAAACATCTTGGTTGGGGCGTGTATTTTGCTAAGCCATCCATTCCTGCCTAATATAAGCCTGTCTTTGCATGGAAAATACACAGGCAGCATTTTCAGAAGAGCTTATGGCTTAGGAGCTGAAATCCTATTGCAGTGAACTTTAATGAACATTAAATTGCCTAAGGGCTTCTAAAAATTGTAGCATTTTGTTTCTAGAATTTCAGTAGAAATAACAGCAGTGGGGGGTTGGATGTTCCTAGGCTTCACGGAGAGCCCGCGCTGTCCTTGCTTTGCTTTGCCTTCTGGTAAGTAGATTTTTTCAGGTTTCAGTATGGCTTGTAACACAGGTTTCACTGTCTAAACTCCGGGGTTGCAAATGATTCTAGATTATTTTCTTAAAGGAAAAAAAAACATAAAGTGGAATTGTGACAGGTCTACAGCAGCTGAAGACTTGCAGCTGTCTGCTTCTTACATGAACATGTACGTCCCCGTGGGAATCTGTGCGTCAGTACACAGTGCTACATACATATTCCCAAGTCAGTAATAGAATTCAGTTACAGATTAGCAATATATAACTCCGTGATAGTCAGTAAACCAAACAAGTAAGTAGTGATTAGGAAACAAAATTGAGCTAAAAATAAAATTCAGAAAGTAACCAGAAATATAAAAAGACTCTCAATTTCCTTTGCTTTCATTTCAGTGTATTTTTAGGCTGCATGTGCTTTAGACTGAGAATCTATCTTAAATGTTGATCTCTACCATGCTCTTATTGTCTAATATGCAAGCTTTTGAGAGACCCTCTTCAGTCTTTCAGAGTTTTCCTCGTGTACTTAGTGTTTTTGGTGGTATATCTGGTTTCTTTATCACCCTGTTGACAAAGATTTCAAACATGGTTTTTGTTAGTCACAGTCTCTTTTTTTCAAGAGGGACAGTGCACTGGGAGACCTCTTGCCTTTGTGGTATCTAATAAACTGCAGCCCTTGGAGAAAGAGGATGGTTTCATCAAATTTCAAGCAAATATTTGGCTTGAAGTGTCAATCAGAAAAAGATCTCTTTGCTGAGATTTGTGTTTTTGGACTCTTTTAGCCTTCGTAAGCATCTTGAGAGAACAAGTAGTAGCCTCAGTGAAAAGACAGGAGGGAATAAGAACCAGTCTGGAATGATGAAATTGCTAAAATAAAGCCCTTGTAAAATTTTAGGCACAGGGCTGCCTGGTATGAATTTGGCAGAAGTAGAAGTGTGATTGAAGAAGAAGTAGATGTTCTTCAGAACTGAAAGCCTGACCATGTTTTTATTTCAGTTCAAAAATAGTGCAGACCTTTGAGCAGAGGCGGCGGGTGACCCCCAGGGATGCGGGTGGGCAAAAGCCATTGATGACCGTGTCCCAGGACAGAAGTAGGACACATCCCTGCCACCAGCCTCTGTTGCAGTCTGTGGTCTGTGGGATACAAGTGGTAGCAAGGGTTTCTAACCTGAGATGGTTGGATAACCCATCTAATAGACAGGACACATCCGTTTTCCTCTCCTGGTGTTTTCGGTGATGATTTTCTCCAAAACTGTGTTCCAGAGTGGTGTTTGAATGCTGTGAAATCAAGGCTGTGTTTTTCTATCTCTTCATGTATGAATTGCCTTTAATGGTAGAAATTATCATAAATTCTTCTGAAACCATTCTAAATAAAGTAGGGGATAACTGCTGGCATTCCAAAAGTCTGTTTGCCTTAATGGAAAACCATGACCCAGGGACAGAAAGCAACTTCTGTGCCCATCATCTATTACACCACTTTCTCCCTCACCTTTTCCTAAGTACTATTGCTGTGGACTTTAAGATATTGGGAGAACACTGAAGAACAGAGCCAAACACCTCTGAGGTTTCCAACAGGCATAGTTTCTTGATAATCTTTGCAAGCGGCAAAGAAAAACTGCAAATAGTTGAAAGTAAAGCTCAGTAGAAGTTCATAAGGAATCTCATGTTTTGTGAGTTCAGGCAGTACACAGCACAGAACTAACTATATTCTGCTTCTGGACAAACACTGTTTGTCCTTACAAATGTGCCACACTTCCCAGAAACTGCTGTGCATGGAGTGCCTGTCTGTGCACCTGCTCCCCAGTCCTGTGTTTTTCCTCTGAGCTTTGCAGAGTGCTGAGCTGTATGAATGATAATTGTACTTCTCCTCCTCCAATTTCTTACCCCCAGAGTACCTGCAGGAAGAGTAAGAGATTATGCAAAGTGTGCGATATGGTGCCTTTGTTCCTATCTTTAGTGTAGTTATTGGCTCTGTAGTTCCAAGAGTGTTTTCCCCTACTACTCAACCAGTAGCTGTTGATGTTGAAATAGTTGTGAATTATTTTGGTGTCTGCTTCTTCCCCCCTACTCATTCTCTTTTGTCCTTTAAGTGAAATGCAAAACTGTAGAGTCCATACTTTGTGGGAACAGAACACATTTATCTGAAACCCTCAAAAAAAGCCTGCAGCTTGGTGCATCATTATTATACTGGTTTTTTTTTTGGTCAGGTTGTTAGGAGTTGTGCCTTAATCAGTGGGCCAGGTTTGAGGGTAAGGTGGTGTGTTATGGAGCTGTCACAGCTTTCTGTGTAACTTAAGCAGTTGGCCTAGATACTTTCATCTGTTTTGAATCTTTTTATTTCTCTTCTGTGAAATTTGGAATAAAAAAACAGATTTTACCTTTCTCCTTTTTGTCACTGTGTTGGTAGAGCAGCAGTCCTTGCCTTACTGCCCATTTGTACAGCACAACTTTGTGCTGCTATGGGTTCTGTCCTTCAGCACTGCTGTGATAACAAGTAATATTGCCAATAAACTTTGCATTCACTTCACTGCAGACTGGGGACAGAATATTTTGTTTTAGCATATTGATGCAAAAGTCTATGATGGACTGGTTCAGGATAAATTTAGCAATTAATGAAAATTATGTTCTCCTTTATTTGAACTGAGGCATCTTAAAATGAATGCGTTTGTTGTCTTTTCCATTTGGATCATTTGTGTGCTCTGTACAATTATTGTGGCACCCATAAATGTGAATTTGCTGAAAGTGTTTGAACACCATTTCAACCTGAGTGCAGCACACTCTGAAAGCAAGACGCCTGTATCTGTGCCATGAGACCCAGGGATTGCTAGTTTTCTGAGTTGAGACTTTCAGCTGTATCTATATTTAAAATATTAAGTATGACTTTTAATCTCAGGAAGAGAAAGATGTAGCATGTAGAAGTGCATATGAGTGGGGAACATGTCAAAATACGGAGGGTTAGATAATGATTTGTTTCTGGGGTATTGGATTTGCCTCCAGGCAGATAGACTAAAAAGCTTCGTTTTCCTCCTTTATTTCATGTTCATGATGTATTTATTAGGTAAATAATAGCAAAGTCTAGTTATGCAGTACATAAGCTTTAATAAAAATGTAATTGACAGTGAAATTTGACAGTTGTTACAGTTAAGAGAATCTGTACTGGAGCTGCACACAGAGCATCATTTGCCACTCCTGAGGTCACTTCAGAGAGAAGCCCACGTGTGGTTCAGGTGCCCCTGCTTCTTGCTCTGATTGCAGTTGTGATTTTGAACCAAGGAAGGCTTAAAAACACTTTGTTCTTTTCCTTTAACGCTCCCATGGGAAGGTGGCATGATGTGTCCTGAACATTTTGTGATCCAGTGCCTCACTCCGCAAAAATGTGCGAAATCCCCACGGAGCGGGTGGCAGCGGGTGCATTTTAAACTGGGCTGGGGTTCCTGGGCTGGAGCAGGGCTGAGGGACCTGGATGTGTTTGTGTGTTCCACCCCATCCCCATGGACCAACCTCCTGGCTTTGGCATGGCTCTTCATGGCTCAGCAGATGGCCAGGCTGGGAATGGATTGGTCAGACAACTCCTGGAAATGGGGTTTTTCTCACCTGCAGGAAAGTTCTAGGGGAACAGAGACTTGTACTGTGCTGCCTTCCATTCAAAAGAGCAGATATGCAGGGAGTTAAAGCCTGCTTCTCATTGTATGAGGGAAACCTTTGTGAATCTACATTTATTTTCTTTGAGAGGTTTTGTTTGTTTCTTCTTTTGTCATCGTTTTTCACGAGATGGCTGTGGGACCTCTGCCATGGCACCATTTGTTTTCACTTGTAAAAGCAAACAACTTGCAATGCTAATTAAAGAGCTTTTTTAGATAAAGTAAGAGCTTTGCATTATTTATCTAAACTTTTTTTATGGGAAAATGTTCTGAGTTTGTTCATTAATGAACACTTAGAAATAATATAAAATTAGACTTCATGAATTCTTCATGAGGTGTAATTTGCCATGATCATTTTTCTTGGCATTTAGGTGCTGTGAACAGTTCATTATTCATAGCTAACTTTTTTGACTTCTGAGTCCTCAAAATGGATATGTCTGCATGAATTTTTTGAGGTTTAGAATTTTTTTCAGATTTTGATTTTAGGAAAAGATTGTTTGTGGTATGTTTAAAAACACTTCTCTTTAGTGCCTATAAATAACACCTATGCTTAAGACTCTTAATTGTGACTTTTTTTATACATACCAAATCAGTTTGTTTATTGTGGAATATGGTCAGTGGAGTATACATAATTCAGATAGCAAGAATGGGTGCTGATTATTTGCTGAATGCAAGCTCCTTTCATTTTACATTTGTGACAGCCTCAGTTCAACATGCAGATCTTCTTTTAGACTGCTGAGAACGAATTTTGTAAATACAAAAAATGTATATTTACATTTATCGAGCCATTGGCTATTGCTTATGCATGCAATAGGGAGATAAGGCTGTCTTACTCTGTGGGTAGTTTTCCAAATGATTCATTAACTGTGCTTTGTAATGGTAGATGGATGTCACACATTTACTGTAATAAGTGAAGATTAGTGTCAGTTACTCCAGCTTGTAATAGTTTGTAATTGTCATAGTTGTGTTTAGACATGCAGGTATTTTTTTGCATTATTGTTGGAGCTAATATTTAGCAGGAATAAATTGAAATTAATTGAATTAATTGAAAAAACAATGAAGATGTAATGGAAGTATTTCTGAAACGTTAGTAATGTAGGAGTTGCTCTAATGGGTATTTGTGGCAGATACTCTGTGGGAGTGGTTTATACCAAGCCTTTTGGTAAGCAGTGTTTTGCAAAACACTGGCAAAGCTTATGTTGTCTTCCCCAAAGCATTTATTTGTGAAATCTGTCAAACTAAAATACCTCGTACTTTGCTGATACATTACCATAGTGAGAAAAGTAGTACACCAGGAAAGTCATTTTTAAAAGCAGCAGTCTGATGAAATATATGCACAATTGGAAACATGTAACTTACAAAATCAGTGTTGAAATTGTATTACAGATAGTAGTTGTTAGTGTTAGGATATTCGGATTATTGGTGGCTGAATGATCAAGTGTCTATTAGCAATAACTGCTGATTATTCTTCTTCAAAAATATTGCCCTATATGTAGAGTATCATATTGCAGTGTTGGGAGTTTGGTAAGTTATTGCCTCCAAAAAAGTAAAATGCCTCTTTATCCCAGTAGCATGTGAATGTCATCACACATGACATTTGCACTGTAATATTTCAGGACCGGTAGTAGGTGCCTAAATTGGGTCAGAAAAGTTCCACAAAAAGAGGTGTTGCTCACAGTACAGATATTGCTGATTTTACTTGCTTATGGAGGTTTAAGAATGCCTTCAGGGATAACAGTATATTTTGTTTTTTAAAAACTAACATTGAGGTTAAGTCACTCTCGAATTTTCAACATTTGTTTTGCTTGTGTCCAGATTAAGCCCTTAATGAGTTAGGCAGACTTAGAGCCTTCTTTGATATTTTGGTAGAATTTAGTTACAGCCCAATACTTGCCTGTATTTAAAAAAAAAAAGCAAACATTACCAGTAATTAAAGCACAGCAAGTTACCTGTGTGCCCTAGAAACTGGAGTGTTGATTTTAAAAATGTTTGTATTGTGATACAGGTATAGAATTAAAAATTTAAATCTTAGTGTTGTGGATAGAGGAAGAAAAAATAACATACAGCGACTGTCATGTTGAGATCTATTTGAATAAATAAAATTCCTCTTATGTAATGTGCTGACTGATGTGGAATCAACAGCTACTTAATATTAAAAACAGAGCTTGACAATAAACATCCCAGTGCATGCACACTGAACTCTGCCTGGGGTTTGAGCTTCAGGCGTGTCAGGGACAGGAGCGAATGTCTGGGAAGGAGAGCCAGGGCTTACCTGTTTGTTACCATGAATAATGTAAGTCCTTACTCATGGCAGGGGTCAGTATGCACACCTAAAGTGTGTGTTATTCCTTTGTGCCTGTGAGAAATTCGAATGCAAGCTCTGCTTTTGCACAAAAATCACCCTGTAAATGGAGAATTAAAATTATGCAGCAAAAAAAAAAAAAAAATCTGAAATCCTTTATCAGAAATGCTTTTAATAATTCTTCTGCATTTCTATCCATTATCTCTTTTTTAATATGTATATAGCAAATGGATTTTCAGTAACCTATGACTTGGCAATAATTTGAAGGGCAAATAAGTGCCGTGGTTTTCCTTTCTACCATTAAAAAATCAGGAAAACCTAATTGGAGTTGAGAGTAGCTAGGAAGAAAACCTGGCACCTGGTGCAAAATTAGTTTATGCCAAGATACTTTGAAGTACATGAGGAAATGTACTGGTTCAGGAACAGATTTTTACCGAGCAGCTTACTCTTAATGTTCTGAATGTGTTAAATGTCTTGGGTTGAATTCTGTTCCTTTGCTTGGTGGGGAAGGTATGAATGCTGAAAATTTAACTAAAAAGCGTTTGCAAAATACCTAAGTAGGACACCAACCAGTTTGGAATTTTGTTTTCTTTCACAGGTTTTAAAAGATCCGGGGTTATTGTCTACCGCGGGGAACTATAGATAGCTTTTGAGTCTGTTGCTAATAATAGATGATGTACCTTCCTCGGTGTGCGGTGCTCAAGTCCTGCTTCTGCTGAAACTGAAACCAGTGGGGGTGGTATTGCTGCCAGCTCCAGAGGGGCAGGATCAGCCCCTAAAACTGCAGCTTTATCTTGTGGGGGTTTATGTTGGGGAGAATATGGTCCAGTGATGCAAAGGCACACGGGAAGCTGCCGTTAACCATGTCGGCGGCTTCACTCATCCTCTGACTGCGCCTTAGCGTCAGAACTGGCATTTTTTCCCCCCAATTCCAGGCGAGTGGATGCGGGTGCAGGCTGTGGGAGCAGGAGCTGTGCTGAGCTGGAACCTTGGGGTGCAAATCCCAGCCCTGCAGCAGCTGCTGGCCGAGCTCTGAGCCCGCGTCTGCCGCCGAGGTGCGGAGATCAAAGGATGATCTTCCAGCTGGAATCCCGAGCTAAACAGATTTAGCAGCATCTGAAGCGTTTAAGTAGTACGTGTGAGTAAATAGATGGATGGAATTAGATGGGAGAAGGGAAGGAAGCATGGCTAGTGCTGGGTAGAAGGGGGAATCTTGAAGGAAGAGTGTGTGGGGCTGGCACAGCTTGGCCAAGGATGCCAGCAGTGCTTGGTGCCATGTGGCTGGTAAAATTGGCAGGGGGATTCTGGTTTGGATGTGCCCATGTCTTTCAAGGAGTGACTATTTTTGTGCAGTTTATTTTCAAAATGATTCTGCTGTGTGGTTTTAAGGCATTTCTGTTAAGCACAATGTGGCAGGGCTTCTTTTTATTTAAAAGCTGTTAAACCAAGTAGCTATTCCTGGGCTTGATAATAAAAATAATGGTAATTCAAAACTTATTTCCATTGATAAAAAAGAGGGTTATTTCCTAAATGAGGCATTAAACTAACACTGAAGCATTTCAATTAAAAAAAAAGACATGACCAGAATATAACCTATTTAGACTCTGAGCCACCTTCATGCAGTTAATTTTAGAATAGACACCCTTTTTTGGTGTGTGTGTGTGTCCCCATCCTCCCGAATTACAGGCCTAATTTGTCACAACATGCACCTCCCTGGATTTAAAAAAGAAAGCAAATTAAGTCTTGAGTAATTATAATAATTACAGGGTCGGAAGAATACCAGGTTCAGAGTGTGTGGTGCCTTAGCCCTCTGTTCTGCCGTGTTTGTCACTGTCCCTGGGCGGTGGAATCTCCTGCCTGGGGCAGCAGTTTGCATCACTGACTCTCTGGTGAGGGAGGCTGAGCCCATGTGAGGGATGATCTTCGATTCCAGTGAGGCTGCACATCGCAAACTTCGCAGCAGGCAGCAAAAGCCACCATTTGCATTGCTTTAATTTATCCAGATTGGAGGCTAACGTGGTGCCCTTCCTTTGGCAGCACTGGTGACAGTGAAGTCAGGTTAGAAACCACTGTAGAGGCAAATTATATAAAAAAAAAAAAAAACTTGAAGTACCTGGGTACTTTCCTGCTTCCTTTGTCTGCCTGTGCAGTTTTGGGATGAAAACTTGTGTTCTGCAGATAAACATGCAGGCAGCTTTGCTCACGTGATGGGTGGCGCTGGTGACAATGGGGCCACTGTCCTGCAGCACACTTTGCTAAGCTGGGATTCTTATTTGTCGTTTTTTGGAAAGGTCTGTTTGAGGCTCTCTGTGAAAACTGGAGTTTTGTGTTTCAAGATAGATGTGCTTGTTACCATTCCAGCCTTCACCTGTGCCTGATAAGCCTTTCTTTGATTAAACCTTTTTGATTCTAGTAAATATCTGAAGACCTTTGTGTCTGTGAAGATTGCAAATCCAGGGCTTTATTATTTAAAGAGGTGTCAGTTCATTAGTGAAAAATATAGGTGGAGAATGTAGGTCATCACTGGAACCAGTAAATGGTATGTCTTGGGACACCAAATTTATTAATTGAAGGCAAGCTAAGTGACGACACAGTGCAGATTGACTGTGCCTGGTTAATGTTGTTGTCATTGCACTCTGTGATACAGTTATTAAATAGGTAAAATATTTTACCTTTTCATATAGAGCCATACACTTACTTCATCTGATTTAATGGAACTATAATTTTAATTATGATTATTACCTTAAATTATAATTAAATTTATGTGGTTTAAATTTACATTTGTGAAAATGGCTGCGTGATGAAAGCAGAAATCAGCTTCGCATTAACAAAAAAAGATTTTTTAACTGCATCTTAGTATATGCTCACAGCCAAAGACTAGCATGACCTACTTTGCAACAATAACAGAGGAATCAAGCCGGGTTTTTTTGTTGAAGTATCTAAATTGGCCATGAATGCTACCTACTCATTCGTTTGCGAGTATCTTTAAAAATAGCTATTGTATCTATGAAACTTAAGGGTGGTTTTTTTTCCCTTTTCTCTTATTTTGCTGTAGATAATTAGCACCATGGAGCCTCAGGTGTCGAATGGCCCTACTTCCAATACAACCAATGGACCCTCCAGCAACAGTAGAAACTGCCCTTCCCCCATGCAGACAGGGGCTGCTACAGATGACAGCAAAACCAACCTCATAGTCAACTATTTACCCCAGAACATGACCCAGGAGGAGTTCAGGAGTCTCTTCGGGAGCATTGGTGAAATCGAATCCTGCAAGCTCGTGAGAGACAAAATCACAGGTAAGTGCTTCGTGTTGTGAGTTTTGCCTTTGTTAGGGTCAGCTTGTATTTGGGGTCAGCAGAACCTTGGTGCTTCCGTTGCAAGTGCTAACGCAGGGAATGCAGCAGATGCAGTGCTTAACTTCAGGGGCAAACCTTTAGTTCTTCAGTGCTGCACTCTTCATCTAGAAAAGCTGAGAAACCCCTTGTCTCTCAGCCTCTCCAAATCTGGGGGAGAAGTCTGAGCAGTGCCAGTCTGCATGTGTGTTACACACTGTGCAGCTTCTGGAAGGAGAGCTTAGACAGTGGCCTTGCTTTCCTGTTCATTCTCAATTTTATTTAACATGGACTTGCCTGAATGGCTTGAGCCAGCTGACGGTCCCTAATTCTGACTCTGCCATTTGAGCTTCACTAAAGCCTGGTTAAATTTCTGCCTAAGAACACTGTATGATGAGGTGGTTCTGCATGTCCATCACAGCTTATTGATCACGGTGTTCAGCAGTGAGCTGTAGTGAGACACACTGCTCTGGATTTCATTCAGACATCTGTAGATAATAGTTAATTAGCTCTGGTCCCCAAAAAGAATTTCATTTGCAGGGATCCTTTTTCATATGAAGTAGCACCCATCGGTAGTTGCCTTCAGAATGAAAACCTCCCCTGGCAGGCACTGCCTCAACAAGGGGAGGTGTCTGTGCTGTCACTAGAGGAGGTGTGGATGGGTGCAGATGCACCTGGCCTGATCCACGTCCTTGCTGCTGCAGCCAGGAATCCACTGGTGCACAGGATGGGATGAACAATCAGCTTTTATAGCTTACTTTATAGGTTAGTTTTCTAGGTTGTGTGTCTACTCACACCGTAGGTGGGAGCAGCTGAAATTTCACTGCTGTTCAGTGCATCACCAGTGCTGTTATGTTTAGCACAGAGAGCAGCAGCCTTGGGAGGGAAAGGGTTCCAGAAAAGGAGTCAGCTCCCCTCTGAGGCTCTCCTGGCAGCTTGGGTGTGTGCTCTGTGGGAAGAGGCACCACGGGAAGATGAGGAATTAAAATGCAAATCTTCATACCTGCTTCCATAACATCTTGGCAGCCATGGTATTGGCAGCATTAGGATGATCTGCTTAGTGCTTTTAAACATGCAGTGCTTTTTTATTTATTTTCTGACACACAGCAATGCTCTGGTTCAACACAAGGTACATAACAAATGGCAGTAGCTGCAGGGCAGCTTGAGTCCTCACAAGTGTTGTCCAGCAGAGCTTTCTTTAGCACATTGACCATGATGTATCTATTGCAATGTCTTCTGATTTGACCACAGCTTCAGGTGTTCTAAAAAGATTGAAAAATGGAATTGACTTTTATTTACTCTTTTTTTCTACAGACCTTTGTGTTTTTTTTCTAGTCTGAAAATAATCTGAAAAATTTAACTGCAGGTTAGTTCAGTTATTTCAGACAGAAGTGAAACACTCATCTACAGGAGTCCAGGGTGCTTAGCCTGAATTTCCATCTTATGTTTCATGAGCTTTTACTGCTTACTATATCCCTCAAATTCATGATGATATTATTACAATATATTTCCAAGACTTCAGATATTCGGTGGTGTTTTTGTAGGGAATGGTTTGTCTTTGGACAGAGAGCCATTACTTCATCAGCTAGGAACAGTATTCTTTTTGTTTCATTCCATCTCCAGGCTTTTGTCTTTCTGTTTGAAGATGTTAGAAATTTGCTGTATGATCTTCTGACGTATTCATGGGGAGTATTTTTGCCTATGCTTTTTCTTTACATACAAAGTGCATCAGTCTTTGATCACTAAAATACTTTAAAGGAACCATTCTTTAAAAAAAACTTACACAGGTGCCTTGAGGACGTCACCCCTACATGTTTTAGTGGTGATAAAAGTACAGAAGAGCCAAATTTGCAAAAAAAAAAATTGGTTTACAAATTATCTGTACTGTTTGTGAAAATGGAATTTCATCTGCCAAGGTTCTAAGGCTTGTTATCAAGGCATTGTGCAACATTACTGAATTTGAGGATGCATGTTCATTCCTCACATTGAATTCAGTTAGTAAATCAATTGCAGTCCTCTGCCAGAAGCAGTTCATATTTTTAAGGTTCTTAGAACAAAAAAAAAAAATGGAAATACGCTGAGGTCATACCCAGCGCATCCTTCTGGATCGTCACGTATGTGTGTTCTTCATTAGGCCCCTGGATTGGCTTTTTGGGAAGGGAGGGATGGAAGTATGCCAGTAGGCTGGTACAGGAGTGACTGACTTTTCAGGGGTTCTTTGCTTTTTTGTTATTAAAAATCAATAGGAGTGATTTTTTTGACAATGAAAGCTGTATTACAAAAAAACCCCAGTGAATTCTTAAGCTATTGCTGAAGCAGTGAAGATGTGAAACAGTTTAAATTTTGTCTGCTTTTGGATTTTTCATTGCTTCTGTTGAAAATTTTGTGACTTTAATAGATCTAAGCTAAGCATGCTCTGTTTTGTTATGCCTTTAAACAAATGTGCTGTTCTTTCTGTTAAAAGTCTGGTTTGTCTTCATATATTGTAAGTTTGCTTCCTTCTTGCTGGGCTTGAGTTACCAGGCAAATCAAAAAAAGTCAGAATAAAAAGCTGGAGGGAGAGCTTGTTCTAGAAAAGGTCACAAACCAAATAATGATTAAATAGTTATCCTGGCAAAACCATAGTAGAAAATCTCAAATGTAACTCTGAAGCTAAGTAGCATTGAATTGGCTGATGTAAAAGATCCTATTTTCCCTGTCAAGGAGCTGCAAAGTTTTTTTTGGAATGATGTTGAGTCTTCTGAAATGTTTTTTTTTCAAGGGGTTAAAAGATATAGAAAGTCTGTTTAAACATACTGGATCTTTCCAATAAAATTCATGACCTGAACTCTTATTAATTTTAAATTTGGTTAAACAATGTACGACAGGAATAGTCATCTGCTCCAAGTCTTCTTGCAGTCTTAGAACAGTAGTAGGAGTTTTTAATAAAATTGGTTTGTGAAGTTGCCCCCTCGCTTGGGAAAGGCACACGTTAAAACAAGCATATTCCTTCACTAAAAAACTATGCTAATTTGGTAGTACACTGCACTGAGTTGAATAGGAATGACAGCTTCTAAGACAGCCTTTAATTTGGTATTCAAAACCAAAATCATAAACTTGGGTTTTGTTTGGTAGCTTCTCAGAACAGGCAGGATATACAGTAGCATTTTTTAAAGATGCTAATGACTTGAGAGAGGAGATGGAAGTCAGGCATACATTTTAATTATGGGGGAGGGGTTGCAACAGCAAAAATGGTTTGGTTGTTTTTTTTCCACTGCAGAGATTTTAAGGGAATGAGACAAGGAAAAACAGACTGAAGATAGTTGCCTTCATTTGGCAGGGGTGTTTAATAAAAGCAGAACTTGTGGTTGTAAAGTGTGCTTATTAAATTCTTCATTTACACTACCTAATTAATTCTAGCATTTTAAATTAACAGTGAAACTGGTCCCTGCTGTACCATTTCATAGCTACAGCATATTTCGTCCAACAACCCAGTTGTTCAGGTTTAATCAGCTGCGCTCAAAAAATGAGAAGGAACTTGGGTAAAAAAATAAAAACCTAAAAAAAAACAGCTAAGTGGCATAAACATTTTAGAGCAGCATTAGATGAGAAGAGGTGACTTCAGGGAGGAAACCTATGGCTTCAGATGGATGTGAGTGAGGCTCAGCACTAACCAGAGATACTAAGCTAGAGAGTGTTGCAGATGCCCTTTATTTCTTATTTTGTCTGAAGAAAACCAGTGACAAATGTCTTCATCGCTTGAGGGAGAGGGCTTGAATTCATGAGAATTTTCAGAGAAGAAATACTGAACTTGTTTTGTCCTGTGTTTGCAAACAAAAGATCCAGTCAGTGTAGTGTCTGTCAGACACTAAGTGCTGCTGGCCCACTGAATTGTCCTTGTTGACGTAGTTTGTATGTGGGAGAAGGGGATGTTTGTTATTAATTTTTTAATTCATTTGGT
Source organism: Catharus ustulatus (assembly GCF_009819885.2). Classification (NCBI taxonomy): domain Eukaryota; kingdom Metazoa; phylum Chordata; class Aves; order Passeriformes; family Turdidae; genus Catharus; species Catharus ustulatus. Next base: position 7,301,477 of record NC_046229.1, on the reverse strand, counting down.
AGCTTTTTAGGATTCCTTTTTTGTTTCTCTGTAACTTACCCAGGAACTTGTATGTCTGAATCTTCAGATGATTGGTATCCAAAAATCTTTGGCTTGAAAATCTTTTGCATCTTCAAATGATCCAGGAACCCTGTAAAGCAGAATATTTATTGATACAAGATTTCTGTGCATCCCTTAAGTTATGGCAGGGTTTGCATAATTCTGCTGTGTGGTACAATTTGATGTTCTTTGCATGTATAATCAGGAACTTTCTTGTTCCTCTGCCCAGAATGTAACTGTGGTGTTTTTATGGTTTTTTTAATTGTTCTTTTTGAATTTGCAATTTCTTTAAATTTATGTACAAAGACCAAAGTCTTTCACTTTAGTTTCAGGTACTTATAATAGTACTGATGTGTGTTTAGATTTAAACTGCAGTTCAGAAATAATCATTACATTGTAGGTGTAATTAAATATCAATGAGTGAAAAGGAGAGAAAGAAACACTGACTGCTTACCTGTAATCTTCTCTAGAAGTTATGGATTGTCCCCTCCTTACTCCTTGGATGTTCAAGCATAGAATCCAAGAACCAAAACTTCCTAAAATGGCAGAATCAGAAATTGTGCAACGTTATGGGAGTACAGGAAGGTATTTTTCACATGAGAGGTGTGCAGTGCTCATTCCTCTGTGGAAACAGTAAATTGCTGACCTGGGCAGGCTGTTCTGCTCCTTCAATCCAGAAGTTTGTCCACACTGAGTTAAGTTGGTATCGTGTGCCCTCTAGAAAAAAAATTTTTTTCCAACTTTCCTGTAAAATGAGAAGCCCGTACTGAAAAGGTGCTGCTGTGAAAAGCAAAGACTCAGATTTTATTTAACCAAGTGTATTCAGCAAGTGATGGGGAACTAGTGTGTTTCTATCTAGAACATGCTGTTCAGAGCTGCAGGCTTGCAGTGTGCTGAAATCTGGAGCTTAATTAAGCAGCCTTAATTTCAGCATCTGGATTTGGTGACTGCTTTGAAAGCAAAGGGTGGAGAAGGTTTGTATCCTCAGGAACAGAAGCCATTAATTGCACACTGGTGATGCCCAGGGAGGCAGGAGACAAGGCAGGCAGGAATGGTCATGTTCTCCAGGAGGGAAGCTCTGGGGTCTCATGGCAGATGTGCAGGAGCAGGAGAACACTCACCTAGTATTGACCCAGTGTTGGCAGCAGCCAAGTTTTATCTATTTTAATTGGAGGTTTTGAGGCATGGTAGAGTAGATAACCAGGAGGTCTCAGTGAGTCTTTCTGGGCTGGAGTCAAAGGAGGACTCTGGAATCTCATCATAATGTAAAGACACAAAGCAAAAATGGGGCTAATGGCTGAACAGGCTTTTGGTAATGCAGTTCATGACAATAGGTAACTATTGCATGGTTAAGTCTGCAGTGAAACACTTAGGCTGGAGATTGCAGAGATATTAGTAAAATTGTGCTGCTTTGTCAAGGGGAGAAAAGATTTATTTTTATTTGAGGGAAGTACTTAACAGCTATTTATGCTTAGAAGGTATAGATAGAACTTGTATTCGCTGAAAAATTAACATACAAAGGCTGACAGTGTTTTGTCCATCTTTTCTTTAAGAATTTTGTAAAATGGTATGCCAAAAGTGTCCTGTGGAAAATAAAAAAAACATCCATATGCAGATAAATATAGCTTACAGTGAAACCCAGCATTAGGCTACCTGATCTGAGATGACTGAAAATCTAATCTGAACATAAACTACTTCTGCATTTGATGTCCAGTTCACTGATTGTGCTTTGGAAGTGCCTTCCATTTTGAGATACTACTGGTTCCAGCGGTTTTCCCCACGTAAAATACATTAAACAGATAGGATTATAGAATGCAGGGATTATGTTAGATAAGACTTATAAACTCTTTAGAAAGTATGTAAACACTCATGCCTCATGGCATAAGCCCACCTAATAACAGGGTTTAGGAGAAAAATACCTTGTAGAGGTAGTTTATTCCCTTGTTGACTTGGAAGGGGTTTTTAGTAATTCTCTGTAAAGCGGTGGTAACCAGTCACTGATCTCTGATCATTTATTTGGCATAGGTCTTGTTGCCCTGGACTGAGTGTTAGCAGCAATTCCATTGCTCTGGTAGAAGAGGAGAATTAGTACAATCCTTCAGAACAGGAGAAAAAAAGAGGTTTGATACTGTAGTGTTCACCATAAGTTGAATATGTATTTCTGGCATTTGGCTTGATTGCATTTAAAGACTGTATTTAGTAGTGCCCCCCAAATTGACTGTATAGGGAATATCTGTAAGCAACAGTGGAGTTCTTGCATTTTATTTCCTTGAAAGCAAAATACTTGGTATATACTGAAATAGGAAAAATATTTATACAGCAGAGTACTCAGCTAGGGTTCTTTTGTCTGAAAAAGTAATACCAAATTAAGTGAATTGCCTTAGGTTTTCAGGAAGTGACTGTACATCGGCTTCACTGTGTTTATTAGGTAAAGGAGATTTGTATGGAAGTTACTACTTTGTGTAGAATGCACAGACAAATGCAGTGAGGAAAGAGTGGTCAGAGCAGTACTAGTGCAGCTCTGTCAAGTGCCCAGAGAAACAGAAGTCTAAGATAATGTCATTTGGGACTGAAAAGAAGAAATTTTCTTCTAATCAGATAAAATACAGACTATGCTTTGTGGTTTTTTGTTTTATGCGTAGAATGAAATATTAAAAGATAGGAAAAACCAGATGAGTTTCAAAGTCTTTTAAATTTGAAATCTAGAATTATTTTTAAAGGACTAAATATATGGTTCTGAACGTTATTAAAGACCTTTGATAAATTGATCTTAATTTCATAGCCTAGTTATTTTTATAACTTATTTCCTGAAGTATATTCTGTTCTGGAGCAGAGATAAACGTAATTTCCATGTTGGATATCCTATTTTAAGGGCTGCAGATTCAAGACAATCCCCAAATATTGATTATTTTAATGAACATTTGCATGAAGTATCTGAACTTAGCACTGTGGGGGAGGAGACACAAAAATGGTAGTGAGTGTGTCAGTGCTGGATCTCTAAAATGTTTTTTGTGTGGTTTGATGTCTGTGCTGAACGCTGAAGAAAATGGTCAAATTAGAATCCATCATTTTCTTTATCACTTCTCTGCAGTCGCCTGTGCAGACTCTATGCCGGCGAACAAAAGAATTTTGATTTTACGATTATTGGAAAAAAGCAATTGAAATGAGTGGTGGGGCAAATAGGGAGAAAGCAAGCAGGCATGGCCCTTGTGCTGCAAAGAGCTTTCTAATTAACTTCACCAGTTTCAATCCTGAGCTGCTGCTGAAGTGTATTAAATGCCTCTAATGCATAGAGTATTCTTCAGTTTTTGCTGCTTGGTTTGAGTAAATAGCATCACCTTCCCATCAAGCCCAGTGTTGAAGGATTACCAGTGTGATTTTCCTCAGCAGCACAAACACGCCTACACCTCTGAAATCATGAGTTCCAGATACAAGGTTACTTATGAGGCTTTCCAGTGTGTGTCTGCTGACCTTCTACTCTGAGCCTTTTTTCCATCCCTGGGATCACCTGTGTTGAGGATAGATGTCTACCAGGGAAAAGCCAGTGAAATGAGAAATGGCTCTGGTACAACCCTCTGTTGATGGCACTCCACCCTTCACTTTTAGTGTTCTCTGTCCTTTTTGGATTATTCTCCATCTCCTCAAGAAGCCCAGACCCTGTACTTCAGCACTTGTGCACAGCTGCTTCTCTCTGTAAGTCTTTTTCTTTCCTTTAGCCCAAGGAGGAAGAAGGGGAGAAAGGAATGTGAGTGCCAGGAAAGCTCTGGGAGACTCACCACTAGTGGAGCACTCCCAGCTGAGGCAGGTTCCTTTGGGGCAGCAGCAGACAGCACAGGTACCTCTCAGGGCTCCAAGGCTGACTGCCCCATCACTTCTCCACTCCCTGCTGCTCAAGGAGTTCTGCCCTTCAGCCATACCTATGAGAGCACAGCTGTACTGTGGCTGTCACCTCTGCCTGTTTCCCCTGTGCTCTTGCCGCACAACTTGTGCAGAAACAGAAGTGACCTGTAAGTGCTTTGGAAAGTGATCTGCCTCCTGCTCTCCTATTTCACAAGGCTAATTTTCACCAACACTGCATTTGGAGTTTGCTCTTGACTTTCAGATGGTGCTCAGTAAACTCGTGACCTGCCTGTGGTAGCTGATTCTCTGAATCAGTGAGCCAGGGAGTCCTTGCCCCTTCTGTCTTGCAGAGCTGATCCATCATCATTTGACTTGTCCCTAGCAAGCGGTTTGTTTTCTCTACAGCCAAAAGAGTTCTGCCAAGGTGATCTTCACCTTGGCTTCTGGGAATGGTCAATGTGAGCCCTTCAGACTGGTTTTGGGATCCACTGCTACTAGGAGTATGAAAGTCCTCAGCATTCCTGCTTCTGCTCTGTTTTCTGCTACCTCAGTTTATGCGCAGTCCCTAAACTGATCAAGGTCATCATTCAGGTTCCATCCCCTCACAGTCCATCCTTCACTTTTTGCTTTTGGAGTTACTCTGACTGTGGCTTGAGGAAAGACTCGTTTACGTGATGAAGCCAACCTCTTTTTCTATGTGTCAAGTGAGATGCAATTTGTAGAGGTCAAAATTCCTTTTGGGATATTTACAGCATGGAGTTCTTGCCTGGCCTTAAATTCTCTTTTTGTTCTTCTTTGCTTCCAGAAAACTTCAAGGGTTCAATCTCACTGCTTGGAAATTTAGGTCATAATTTTAAATTGACTTATAGTTAAAATTTCTTAACTTCTAATTTTGCTGTTACATGCAAGGATTTATGGAGAGAATGTTTTCTACACCCTTAACGCTGCTTACCACCTCTTTTCTCTTGCTTAAAGCACAGTTTCTCTTGCTGCCTGAACTGGGAGCCCAGCAGCCTTTATGTGCAGCTCACTGGCAGTCCTGTGCCTAGAGTCAGCACAGATAACCATCTCGGGAATCTGGGCTATTGGAAGTTGCTCTGATGCACAGTCTTTGCCAGCAAATCTCTGGATTTCATCAGCATTCTCTTCATGTCCTGGACTTCATTCCTGGACCAGTCACTGATAGGGTACTGCAGCCTCTGACTTTTCAAACCATTTGTAATATAGCCCGAGTTTTGTTTGGACTCTTCTGCATCTCTCCACATCTATTGAGACAGGTTGTACTCAGGTACCATTTTTGCCATTTCTGTGATGCTGCAATCTTGTGGTCACTCTCCACTCTCACTCCTGTGAAATTCTGGTACTATGAAGAAAAGAGGGAAAGAAAGCATCCTGGCCAGTCCATCTCTTTGGTTTTGCTCACTAGCCGTGCTGACTCACTGCTGCACGTTGTTGGATGTAGCTGCTGTTCTCTTCTGTTGTTCCCGAACAGGATCCATCATTGACTTTGCAGATGTTGCTTGTCTCTGCTAGGAATTTCAGTGCAAGTTACTGACTTGCAGGTGCTGCTGGAGAGGCTTATTGCACCAGGCAAACCTCTGCTTTGACACAGTACTGCTGTTCTTATGACTCTCTGAGCATCTGCTTAATCAGTGGAATACATCAGCTTGAGGGGGAAAAAGACTGAACACTTACTACTTTTATTCACAAGAGCCTGAACTGCCTTTTTTTTCCAGTTAGATGGTTTTCAAGGGGTGTAGCAAAAGCAGATGGACAAAAAGCTGCGTCATACTCACCTGCAAGCAAACAAATGGCAGCACTGCCAGTGTGATTAATTGTGCTGTACTAGAGGGGCTGCTGTTCCTGCAGTGCAAGCTCTAATCTCCCTGCTGCCCTATTCAGATTATTGTGCTCACACACATTTGGAAACACCCTAAGTTGGGTATCAACAGGCTTCCTTCCTCTTGCTGCAGAATTCCAGGACCCAAAAAATGAGGCTGCCTCCTCCTTCCCTGGGAAGCTGTTGGCTGGATGGAGGGGGTGTATTGACTTTCCTGGCTGTGAGGGCGGTAGGTAGGGCATGAGAAGATAGGACATGTAACAAGAAGTATTCTCTAGCAGTTCCTTTTTTAGACTCCTCTGTTCTCCTACTTGCTGTATCTGTGTCATTTCTATTTGCCAGTGTATATCTCTGCCCAGTTCTCTGTTTCTTTAAACATTTTTCTGATCTGGATGCCACTTTGTCTTAAGGAAAAAAAAGGAAAAATCAAAAAACCCGGCCCCAAACACGAACAGCTTGGGAGCTTGACTGGTAACATATTTTTCCCTTATGCTTTCTGCTGCATTGGAATAGCTGTTCTGGTACCTTCATCTTGGTTGTTGGTAGTATTGTGGTACTCACTTGCTCCAGGTTAGGTATTTTGCCAAACTGGAAACAAAAAGAACAAGTTGATTTACCACCTACCTGTTTAATATTGTGGAAAGCCTTTTATAAGAATTGTGTATCACAGAAATTGTGCTGTTTTTAGTGGTGGTCAGCCAACAATGGCATCAGTCAATGGTACATCCAGTGCCATTCATGTAGCTAATGTCATAAGGGAAGGTGTTAGCTGGTACAGATGAAATCTGCCACCTTGAAAAGAACAGAATTTTTATGCTGGAGAAAACTTACTGAGGAGCATATTCATGCTAATATTCTTCTCCAAAAAATACCAAGATTAAGTGATAGAACTAAGTAGTATGTGCACACAAAGTCATAATATTTTCTCCTTGAAGTTCGTTTTCATTACTTTTGTTACCTGCAGGTACCTAAAAGGAATATTTAAGCATTTGAAACTGTACTTAAATTCCTGTTCTTGCTATTAGATTCTTGGAATTTGTCTTCAAGCTGAAACAAATTTGTGGTGAGGCTCCCTGCAGTCTATATATCAGTGCATGGCAAAATTTTTATAGATAGCATGTTTTGGAATATGATAAAGTAGCTTTACCGTTCTCAGCATCTTTCCAGATGCTGTGTAAAGTAATCTATGTGAATCTAACTATTACAGATTAACCTTCTTAGCTGTCAGGTTGCAGCTTTTATTTATGTTTCTGCTGATCAGATTAAAAATGCTGCAGTCACGAGTTGTGTTGTTAATATTAAATTTTGTATTCCGGTCTGTAATAAATTACTTTCCTCTGTGCATTGGAAAAAGTGGTTAGTGGAGCTCAGAGTTTAATTAGTAGGCTGTTGATGAGACAGAACAGGTATTGAGAGTCATTGTTCTGAATTACTGTGAAATTTGTTAGTATTGTGGTGGCTTTTGCTTTTTGCTGTTTGACAGAGGCTGAGGTACAAAACCTTAAATGTTGCTGAATTAAATCATTTAATGACAAAATTACCAAGGCTTGTTGAATTTGCAGTCTAACAGGTTTCAGATATTGATGCTGTAGTATAATATTATGTCCTACTTAATATTCTTGTTTTGCAAAACATACTCTTGTTTTTCTCTGGTTTTGTGTTCCTCTGCCATTTCCTTTAGATTGGAAGCTTTACTGCCACCATTTCTACATTAAATAATTCCAAGTTTGATGATGCACTGGCTTTTTCAGATCTTAGCTGTGTCTTTCCCATGTTCTCTGCTTGCTTCCTTCTTATTGACAGAGTGTGTTCTTGACCTTTTAATAAAATCTCTCACCTGTGAACCAGATTTTTGTTTTGCCAGGACTCTTTTCGCTCAGCAGTTCTCTAACACTTCATGAAAATGGGAACCTTGGTCTGTGTGCAGGCTCTGTTCTGGTTCTGTCCTTCTGCCTTTCTTCTACCACTCACTGCCATCATTTTCTAGTGGAGCTTCTCATAAGCTTTGACTCTGGGTCTCTGGAATTGCCCTTTTTCATACGATTTTGGTACATTTGTACCAAAACTATGTTTCTGATATGGTATGGGCTCACTGTGATCTGAACTTACTGTGCCTTTGCTTGAAGCCTGACCAATGAATAATCACTGTTTCTTTTGGTTTGCCTTAAGCTTCTGGTCCACTGTTCAGGATTAAATTTTTAGTTGCATTCTACTTTCATCTGAATTTCAGAAGTGCCAGCATTTGGGATGATATGCAGGAGGGAAGATAAATCTGCTCTTAATGCAGCGTGTGCCTCTTCTGTGACCTGCTGGCTCATGCTCTTGGATGCCTTTTTTGTTTGGTTCCAGACAGATTCTTTCTACCCTCTTGTAATTTCATCTTTTTTTGACTAACAGTATCAAAAGTTGCACTTTACTAGTATTTCATCTCCAGTCATAGTCTTTACATATTTGAAATATCTATAGACTTTTGTATTTCCCTTTGGTCAAACTTCATCAAATGATAGCATATTTTAGTGTTTTAGCCCAGGACATTTCTAAGCTTGTATCTTAAGTTACTCTTGAGCCTTAGGTCTTGTTTTTAACTTGGTGAGTGCAGAAGTTTGCCTTCAGTCTTTTGCCTTCCTTTTCTCTGGTACATACATTCCTTGTTGGAGTTGTGTGGTCTTTACCATTCTTTCTGTACTGCTTGTTCAGTGATGCTGTGTCCTTTCTCCCCAGTGTGACATTCCCTGTTTGGGATGAGAACTGCTTCCCACAGCATATTGTGTGATTAATATAATGCAGTGACTTCTTTAATTCCTTTTTCAGGTTCTTTCTCTACACTGCTGATAACCATTTTTATCTGTTACATCTTTCAGGGTTTGTTTGGGTTTTTTTTTCTGGTTCTATTTATTTTCACTTTTTCTCACTGCATCTTGTTTTCACTTAGCCTGTTCTTTCCTAATGTCTACATTCTTGTGTTTAAGTCGTCTCTTCAGCATTGAATTTACTGTTCAGGATAGACAAGTCATGGCTGTTTCTTGTCCATTCATGCCTGTCCCCAGAACACTGGATTTTTATAGTACAGTCCCTGTTCTGTTCTGGGACAAAGCGGGGAGGAGTGCAGCCTTGCTCTTCTCAGAACAGCTGCTAATTCAGAGGCTGTGTGCTCCTTGAAGGAAGGGGGAGGAGAAGATGAAAAGAAGGGAAGCAGGAGACGTCAACTGAGGGGAGCAAAATCCAAATATTTGTTCAGAAATGGAACTCACTTGTCTTGTGTATGTCAGGAGCAGTAGCTTTTCAAAACCTACTTAATCAGTTGCTTGCAGTAGTATGAACACACCCATGCTGAAAATCCAGTTTTGCATTTAAAGAAACTTGATAAAAGCAAGCAAACAAAAAAGAAAAAGGAGGATAATATATTCTACAGAGCATGAAAATGTGTGTGTTGTTTACAAGATATCTCCAGCCCAACACAACTCTCAATGGGCCAGTGATAAGATTCTAGTCTTGGGGTGGGGGAGCTGCAATTTTAGCTCTGTTTTAGTGGCTGTGTTACTCTGTCCAAGTTCACCCTTGGAAATCGTGATGCCTTTCAGTTTTTCTTCTCCATAATAGTGTTTTCCTCAGTGATGTTTGTGAGGAAGGGTATGTTTCAGAGGTAAAATGCTTCCATGCTATGGTAATGGGAACCACAGAGGACTCCAGCTAAGTCAGCAGCATCTGTCTCAAACTGCTTCTTAAGCTTTGCATGCAGATTAGTCTGTCCTCAAGCAGAGCAGTGACTTGGTTGAACTCTGTAGTCTGCAGGTAGGAGCAAAGCCTTGTTTCAGGTGAGGTGCAGAACATCTGAAATGGTAGAAACCTTTAGGAGACTGTAAGGCATGACTTTCAAGAGCAGGTATGTCTTGCCTTGCTGGTGTGGTCAACCATAAAATGGAGTAGTTGCATGGTTTTGGAAGCCCATTTGAGGTTTCTGTGGAGGTAGGATTTTTGGAATGATCTCACTGTGCTGGGTAGCAGCAGGCTGTCAAAGTGTAGTCCATCTTGTTCTGTGTTCTGAACTGGATATATGGGGCCATTCTAAAGTGAAAATAACTACTCTATCTAATTTTGAGAAATGACAGTTACTACCAATTGGTATTTAATTTATAAAGAACTGCTACTGCTTCAGCATCTCTGAAAATCAAGGCATTAAATTGCACCATCTTGCATTAGGAGATTTGTCCGAACTACAGAAGAGGACAAAACTTGTGTAATCTGCTCTGGTACTGCCTGGTAAAATCAAGCTTTAACTCAAGATGCTGAATGAATGATGCTTCTTTCTGCTGGGGGAGCTTGCAGGTGTGTTTGGGGTGTCTTGCTTTGATTTTGAGGTCACTGTGTCCAGGTCCATGTGGTTCCCTTCCAGTGACATGTGAAAGTCCAGGGCTTGCAGTTACCTCACCAGCACTAATAATTTGCTTTAGCTACATTTATAGCATTTGTTTCACATTTTGGGCAACGCTTCTTTTTATTCCCCTTTTATTTTTCTAGGCTTGTTGTCATGGTATCTGGCACTTCCCATTCAGATATTAAAATTGAGTGAGTGGTGTCTGTATGTCTGGTTCATTTTCCCTCTTATCCTCTCCCCGAGGGAGAGTTTTACGTGGGATGTAGCACACTGTTTGCAAGGGCTTCCTTTGGGGGATTTTTTAATCATGTAGCATGTCTCTGTTGGGGAAGGCCTGGTGAGAAGAAGCCCCTTCCAGTTGGGCTGGAGTCTATTAAATCCTGTGTGCATAGGGCTCCCATGGGACCTCACTGTGCAACTCGTGTCTCCCCTCGAGCTCCCCAAAAAAAGCCCTCGCTCCTACATGAATGAGCTTTTATCTGAGTCTGTCTGTCATTAGAGCAGTGATAGGAATTTTCTCTCTGCACATTCCTGATGGGGAGGGCCATTGCTGTTTGGGTATAAGGGTCTGATGTCTTGAGAGGAGAGTTTGCTTGAGGGATTTTGTCCCATCTGAGGATCTTTGTGTCATTGTGTAGCCCTTGCAGGTGCTCTGGCTGTGGAACATGGAGGATTTTTCCCAGAGGTTTGGGGTTACCTTTACTTTTTTTGTGAAACTGTAGGCGTGTTTCTTAGGAGGGGATCTGTTAAAAGTGCATTTCACTGTTGGTCTGCAACCTGGCTTTCCTCTCCAGTAGTATTTTAAGAAGGATCTACTGAACCCAGGTAATGCTGATGGCTGTTTTTAACCAAGGACAAGTCATGCTTCTTAATTGTAGGTGCACTGTAGCATCACACCATATCTGGGGCTCTAGGTTGGATTGCATTTAAAAACAGCAGACCTTTCCTAATGTAGAAGTGGGATCTTCTAAAAAGTATAATAATGTCACCCCAGGACAAGTAATTTGATGGAAGGTTCCAAAACAGAGCTTGTACCCAGGCACCTTCTTGCAAAAGGTAAAAGAAGTGATTTATCATTCATGTATGTCTGGTTTTTGCTTGAGAAAGATTGTTAATTTTTCCATAAATTCTTGCAAAAGTGAGAGTTAATAGGGGAACAGTGCTTTCATGGACAACATGTATTAAATCCTAGCTTGTACAAACATAAGGAGTCTGTATTGTAAATAAGCTGTGGACTAAATGGGTGCTGTGATAGAGCTGCACTAAGCACAGAACAAGTTACCCTTCATAGATGGGTTGCAGTGAATTGTGACAGTGACAGCCTTAGCTTAATTGTTTGGTCCTAGGAGCACTGTGTGCAGAGGATGCTTCCCTCCTGGTTTGCTTCTCCTGAGACTGTAGTGTGTGTTGCTGGGGTGACAGCAGGTGATTCTCCTTGGTAAAGAGGTGGAAGATGAATGAGACTGACATTACTGGTATAAAAAGTGTCAGACAAGGAGCAGGTTTTGAACTGGTCTCATGATCAGATCTCATTTTCCCTTGATCTGAATTTTCTCTCTATAGTCTACCTCCTTTTTTAGGTGAACAGCTCTATTTGTTGGTAACTGTTGTGGAAACAAACAAGAAAAAAAAAAGGAAGTTGTTTCACTTGACCCTCTTTGTACATCATGAATATATCATCTCAAGGGTATTTATGTAACCTTCTCAAAAAGCCTCTACTTCATATGGCTTTTCATATGAGTTTGAGTCATTCCTTTTCATCCCAGGAATGTGTTTCAAACACTTCTGAATTGGTTTGAAGGCTCACAGGGTGGTGTTCTGAAATGGACCTGCCAGCTGGAGCAGGGATTGCCTTGAATGTCAGAATTCTTTGGTTGCTCTTGCTTAAAAGACAGAAAGCCATCTCCCTGCCAACCATCCATAGGTGCTGTTTATTACAAACATCTCAATTTTGGAAGACACTGGGAAAAGTGGAAGAGTATGTGCAGATTTGCTTAGAGGAGCCACAGGTGGGGACAGCAAGTTGCGCTGAGCTTTTGCTGCGATGGAGAGCAGCTCACCCCGTGACCAGTTTCATCCCTAAATTTCACCGAGGTTTGAAGAGGCAAAAACAGCTCTGGGGAGATGTGGAGATCCGTGGTGAGCATTATTTATCCGTTGGTCCCAAAGGCAGTGAGTGAAGGCTGTTGCTGTCTGACGGCTCTGCCTGGCTGATGCGAGATGAGCTGTCAGACGTGCCCTACTTGCGGAGGGAGCGAGCGTGGCAGGGAGGCGGCGGCGCTCGCGCTGCGGCTGTCAGGAGGGCAGCTTTAATTAGGTTTTACATTTGGGCACAGGACAACAAAACCACAATTTAAGGCAGTTTGCATTGCTGCCTTCCCATTCTGTGACTGCTTATAGTGGGGACCATAGTCCTTTATTGTGGTGTTGCATTCCCCAATAATTTATTTTCAAATAAAAAGGTTGTTTTTAACCATTTTTTAACTTACCTGGTCACAGGTGGGCAATTCAAAGTTGTACTCATCTGAGTTCCTACTAGAATAGTTTCCTGCAATAGGAAGGCTTCAGAATTTCTGAGAAAGTAGTTTGCTTCTGCTTTGCTTGTGGCAATGATTGTTCTTCGTAGAACCAGCAAGAACATTTGTATTTGTAGAGCTTCAGAGTAGAAGAGATTATAGAGCACTTAACACATCTTGCCAAAACGTTCCCTGGATTAATTTCTGCTTGAGCTGGAGCATAGCTTTCAGGAAAAAAAAAAAAAAACAAGCCTTCAGAATTTCCAGTGGTAGAACTGACAGAAGGGTTGGTAGGTACTTAAATTCATGTTACCTTTGGTCAAAAACACAGAGCAAATGACTTCCACAGGAAAACAGCATTTGCTGTATTGCTTCTAGTCTGGTTTCACTTGCCAAGCAATGGGACTTGGGATACATGACCCCATAGGCAGACATTCATGTAAAAAAACCCAAAAAATTACCTCAGGGGAATACTAATGTAGTGTTCAGGTTCAGCTTCATTCAACTTTCAATCACAACTTTTTTGATCAGGTAGGCAGACTGACCTCCTTATCTCAACTGGAGGAGTTCTGTGCTGTAGTCAATTCTCATGGTCCTGTCACCAAGGCATCAGTGCCTTGCTTGGAGCACATGCACCAGGACTGGGCTCTTCCTCAGCAAAGCACAGGCAGATCAGAAGCAGCAATTCTTTTTTCCCCTTCTGATTGTGTGACTTTTATGGCAAGAATAGTTTTAACTCTTGTATCAATGTTGCAGGCTTGATGTAGCCTGTGACAGTCTTCCATTTCAGCATTCCTAAAGCATGTTAACAGTTGGCTTGGTTTTTCAGGATGTAATCTTTGTGCTGTGTAAATGTGTGTATTTGTGGTTTACTGAGGAGCTTAAATTGCTTTGTACCTTCCCTCTGTCCTCTTTGTACTTATCCTCTCCTCCTCCTGTCTTTCTGCAGTCAATTTTCTCAAGCAAGGAGTTTGGTTTTTTCCACTTACTGGTGGAAATAAACAATTTAGGGCCAAGATCTGTTTCCTGAGATAAAGCTGTAGGAAAGAATCTTTCTTGTGATTTCCTATTCACAATTCCCAGTAAGAGATCTATTGACTTTTTTAATCCATTTAATGTGTGCCATGTTAATTTTGTGTTAGTCAATTAATAAGCAGTACCAAATCAAGTCCTTTAGAGAAGACCAAGTATATCAATGTTGATTTAATGGCATTCTTAAAATTTATAGGTCAAACTTGTAATCTCATCAAGAAGGTTGTCAGTTCAGTTTGACAGAATCTATTTTCCATAGACTTAATTTGATTGACATTGATTTTATTAACCTTCACTAATTCTTTAATAATAAATCCAGTATTGAATATTGTGTAATTTTGCCTTGCTTGGCATTAGACTGCTGGACCTGTAAGTACTTGGGCCATCCAGTCCTCCCTCTCTGAATTTCAGTGCAAACGTTTTTCCTCCATGCTCTTGGAATTTGTTGGTCACAAAAGAGAGCCATTAGCCCTTTTTTTTTTTTTTTTTTTGGAGTTTGTTCTCTGCAAGTAATGCAGATCATTTCATTTAAACATACATAATTTTAGGAGCTCCTGTTTAGCACTCACCTGGATTGCTAGCTATATCCTCACATACTTCAGGTGTACATAATGCCTGTTGTCTCCATACTGTTACTATTAGTATCTCCTGGTGAGTCAGGATGAGTGTTAAGGGATCTTTTTTCTGTAACCTAAAAAGAAAATTATTTTGTTATTCCAATCTTTACTAGCCAGAGGGGGTTTATGCCTTTTTCTTGGGTCTGTTTTCTATGACATTTCTGTTCTATCTTACAGGGTTTTTTTTTTATTTGTTTTCCCTTTACCTCTTAATACAAATACGGAATTGGCCAAAGCAGCCTGACTTACAGAGGAAATAATGGAAGGTACAGGTCTTTAACACTGCCTCTTTCACAGCTGCAGGTTTATGGATGTATGAGTAAAGGATACAGAGTAAATAGATTTTCTTTTTAATATCTTCTTTCTTATGGCTTGTTTTGAGCATAATTTCCAGCTCTGAAATGGAACTTTCTCAAATGCAGAACATGTACGTGACCAGCTTGGGCTTGGTTTTGCCTGTTGTTTTTTGGGTTTGTTTTTTTAATAAGACTGTCAAGTCCTTGATAACTTCTAACCCTGTTACTGCTCATTTTTAGACCTGTTCCTTACCAGTTTCTGGGAGGTCCACTCTACATTTTCTGCTGCTAGAGAAAGCATTCGGAAAGAGCAGGGAATAGCAAGATAACAAGGTGTTGTTTTGGGATCATCTAGAAATATCTCTTGCCTGACCTACTGAATCACAGCATGTGATGAACTATTGGATTCCAAATCACAGAAAATATTTACTATTTACGGTGCTGTTCCTGGGAAGTGTAGCATGGGAATGAACTACAGTGTCTGTGTGGGATCCCACTGAGAGGTCCAGCTGCTTGCTTTGTGCTGCCAGATTGTGTCCAAAGAAGTGTTACCCTTTTGGACTGCATGCAGTAAGAGCACATGATGAAGAAAATAGGAAAGTTCATACTGCTTACTGTATTCTGGAACAAATCCTTTCCTTTCTTTACCTGTAACTGTTTTTAGTTCTTTCATCTCTAGAGTCTGTTTGCCTGACATTGCTCTTGAGAGGAATTTGAAACTCATGGTTTTAGTGGCATGTATAAATTTTTTTTTTGTTTAACTGTAAATGTTTAGCATAGTAAAACCACGATGTTTGCCACAGTCATCATAACGCTTTTCACAGGAAAAAAAACTGCCAGAGTTTTTCTTTTCAATTTTTTGAGACTGGGATGTTTGTGTCCATCTTCAAACCCATAATGCTATTTAGGAGAGATGGTTGATAATGCAAAGTAACCAAACAAAATACATCCCTGAATTGGAAGGCTCTTAAATGGGAAGGTTTTCTTCAGCTTCACTGGTACAGTGAAGTCTATGCCAGGAAGCAGCAGAAGGAATTTGCTGATGGAAATAACTGCACCAAGATTTCAATGGGCTGTGAAGGGTGTGGAGTTTAAGAGTTTTTAAGATAAAAGGGAGCATTCATTGAATTAACAGAAATTCAGTGCTCAAAATTCTGAGCATTCACCATTTTTTGAGAGTACAGTACAGCCAATATAGCAATCAGTGGGATATGAATTCATAACCAAATGCTTCTGAGTAACAGGCCTGCAATGCTGTTACAAATTTCATATATTTCTCGATGTTCAAGAGTATATACAGTAACAAGAAGAAATCGTGTTTCTGCAGGCCTGTTATTTGAAAGAAAAATGGTGTGACAGTGTAATAGTTTTCATTAAGCCGGGTTCTGCAGTCCTGCATGCAGACAAGACCAACTTTATTCATTTTGGTATTTGTTATCCTTCACCTTGGAGAAAATATATTTATCCATTGTCACTTGGAGAGAGTGAGAGATGATGGTATCTAAATAATTTGAATGTTACTGGGAAGTCAAGAAAAGATTGTGTACTTGTGATCTCATTCTTTTCTTGTGTTGCCATTTATTTCCCTTTCCTACTGCTAGTGCTGTCAGTGGCTTTGCTGTCCATGGTCTCTCTTGTACAAGTACTTACACAAGTGAGAATGTTTCTATGGGAGATTGTTGAAAAACAGTGTATACATTGTAGATGTTGGTCAGTCCATCTGCCTTGAGAATAGCAGTGACTGGACATGGAAGCCCAGGATCAGACATTGGACATAAATCCCAATCTCATAAAAATCCCATAGAAAGATGTTTTTTTTCCTAGACAATGGCTTACTTCTCCCTAGGATTGTTCAGGATTAAGTATATCAGAGATTTTATATGTTCAGAGGCACAGGGATTGGGTCTGTATAAAATATCTCAGGTAGGCAAGCAGAGGAAGGCATGGCAGGGAAAGTATCTTTACAGTATTTCTGCTCCAAGCTTTGTCCTCAGCCAGACTTCAGGTCATTCTTGGTTAATGTCATGTAACTCGAGTAAGAATATTTTTTGTTGAGATTAGTTCAGCTCTCCAGGAAGACTGAGTATGTTTTTATACTTTTTTCTGAAGTTAAATTGCTGGGATGGAATTGCTCCCTGGCTGTATTGTATGTTAAAACAGCCATTTCTTCTCCTTACGCCTGCATGTGGGCATTTCAGGCATGAACTGCAGTGTTTCCATGGATTTTTAAAGTCTTCCATTGCATAGTTAGCAGCTTTTAGGGCTTTGATCTGATTTCGTAAGACAGAAGCACTGCCTGTATTTGTGTTACAGCAAACGCTGTATTTTTGGTGGCGTCTGACTTTGAGAAACACACAGATGCTTTTTTGTAGTCCAGGAGACAAAGAAACAAAGCTTTGTGCTGGGAGGCAGGATCTGTGCCTCCAGGGGACATCAAGGCACTTGGTGTGCAGCTGCCTTCCCAACCTCCCCTTCCTCCTGGTGAGCAGGAGCTGGGTTCTGCTTGCTGTTCCTGTGGCTAGAAATCTCCCCAAATGCTGCTCCCCTCCTCGGGAGGGATTTTCACATGTTTCCTTTCTCTACCTGTGAGCAGGAGCATTTTGATCCCTTGCACATCAGCGCTGAGAGACAGGTGCATTTTTGGCTTGCTGTGCTCCTGATATACAGAAAGGGTGTATGAGAGGGAGTGTTTGGGATACAGGAGGGTTCACCTGCCTGCTTGGGTTGACTGATTCTTGAAATGTGATTATCAGTGTGTATTTCTAAGTACGTGTGCCTTAAAAAAAAAAAAGGCTGTGTTTTCCAAACATGCAAAATAAGTTCAGTAGGATGCTCGAAGGAAGGGATCTGGAAGTGGCTGTCTGTCACATTGCATTAATAGAATTGGTGCTACAAAACTGCTGCTTGGGGATTGGGAAAAGCTCCTTGTGGGGTGGGTTCTCCCAGCCCTGCGTGTGTCCATGATCCTCTCCAGCCCTGTGTCACTGATCCCGGTTATTACCCAGCTCTGTTTCTGCTGCAGACACACGCACGGGTCTCGCTGGGCAAACAGAAGCTGTTGAAACGCTTTTGGCTGCTGAAGTGGGCTCCTGCCATCCCATGCACAGCAGCAGTTGTTGCACTGTTTGGGTTTGCTGTCATCTCAAATACTCCGAGGGGAGCTTTAACGCGGTCCCTCGCCCTGCTGCAATTTGGGCTGTCCCTTCTCCTATTTACTGGCTGCTCACTGAGCAGTGAAACGAGATGTAAAGGTGGTTTTTCTGTTCCTCAGCTCCTTCAAGGTTAGGGTAAAAATGGGGTTTAAATACTTCAAGGCTTGTTTATAAACAGCAGCAAAATTGTACGTGTGTGTTTATTTAATTTTAAGA
This sequence comes from Catharus ustulatus, assembly GCF_009819885.2. Classification (NCBI taxonomy): domain Eukaryota; kingdom Metazoa; phylum Chordata; class Aves; order Passeriformes; family Turdidae; genus Catharus; species Catharus ustulatus. The sequence goes on along the minus strand of NC_046229.1, from coordinate 7,283,554 downwards.
GGTGGCCTCATTACTGGCAGGTCAGCCAGTTATATTTATTAGGAGCTCAGCACAAAACTATTACACAATTCTGTTGCTGTCAAGCCTCATACATGCTTTTCTATAAATTCCTGGGGAAGGCAGGGTGAGGGGTTGCTGCTGCTCGTTCTTACAGAAGGATCTTGAGAGCAGCAATTTAAAGTTATGATGGCTCCCCCTGTACTGAGATAAAGAAATGGTGAAAAACAGCTTAGAGACCATAAGGGAAATAAGGGATGAAATGAGCAGTGTAAGAAAATTGTGCTTCCACTCTTGGAAGTTGTTCCTGTGCTGAAAAATACTGAGTCCTTTTTTCTTTATTTCTTGTGTCTCAACAGGGCAGAGTTTAGGGTATGGATTCGTTAACTACATTGATCCAAAGGATGCAGAGAAAGCCATTAACACTTTAAATGGACTCAGACTCCAGACCAAAACCATAAAGGTAAGACAATATAAAATGCCATTTGCTCAATTCAAGAAGGGGAGAAAGTAGTTGGAATTGTTTCTGGCAATTTCATCACTGTTTTATTCTCCATTGTAAGGGGGTTAACGAGCTCCTCCTTGGAGCAATGAGCGGACATGCAGAAGATGAAATCTCTCTTCTCTGAAATTGCTGCTATTGTTAAAGAGAGGGGAAAGTAACAGGAAGCTCTTTAAGGCATGACAGTGAGGCTTAAATGTAGAATAAAACAGCCAGAGATACCATTATCCATAAACAGGTGAAGTACGTGATGGTGTACTCACAAGTTACATGTTTCCTTATGTTTTAATGGGAAATACTTTGTCACAGAGTTCTTTTAGTGACACTCCTGTCATTATTAGATGTTGAAAGCATGTTTCTCACAGTTTATAATGTTGTTCTCCAAAAAATTTTTTTTCTGCATTTCCACATCCTTAATTTGATTTATTATTTTAAAAGCTGAAGGCTTCCCACTGTAGTCTCTTATTTCATTGTTTGTAATAGACCATTAGTTATTCAATGACCTTCTTTAGTGGTCTCACAAGAAAAGCAAGCTTCTACACTGTCAGTTTTTGCTGCATGGCTGATAAAGCTGTTCTGAAACAGCTTACAGAAGATTTCCACATCCCAAATTCTGACAAACAATACAGCTTAAGGGATGTGAATCAAAAAATTGAAAGGGAACAAACAGCAGATCAGATTCAAATTATCTGAAACTGCTTTGATCGTTTTTTTTAATGCTGGCTTTTGATTTGCACCATTTTCTTAATTTTCTTCTGCAGTTAATTTGTATTTCAAAGCTGAAAATATTCATATAAAAGTAGAATCTTTACTGTGCTGAATATTGGTAAAAGTAATGTCAGTGGTGTATCTTGCAAAAAAGATACAGTGTCAATTGGTCAATACTGTAGGTTTTGGCATTCTGGCTAAAGATTGTGGTTTGGACAAAGTGGTATTCCCTGAAGCAAAAATATTTCTTGGATTTTGGTGTTATTTTAAGGATTGTTTCAAGCAAGTTTTTCCCCTGATCTGTTTGAGTGGAGAGCAGAAGTGCTGAGCTGAGGGTTATGAAAGTGGTGGAGCGGCTGCAGGGATTTCATAGACAAGGCTGCTTCCAAACCTCCCTCAGACCATCCAGATTCCATCCCACAGATAGGCATGTGGGCCATACAGCAAAATGCTCACAGCAGGGTTTTGTAGAGTTAATAGAAGCACTTACAGGAATATGTAAGGCAAGGCAGCAAAATCTACCATCTTATCAACTGCTGCAGGTGGAAATGCAGGCTTGGACTCAGCAGTTTCCACTCACAGTGAAAAGTTGCTCTCCAAATTGCTTTTAAAGGTACATTATCGGGGGAAAAAATTTGAAAATACCTATTAAAAAGTCAGTAGAACTTGAAAAAATCTAGATCAGTTTTTCATGCAGCACATGTATATTTTGAACATTATTCAGCCTTAGGAAAGAACTGCTTTTCTTGTCCCTAAGTACCTCTGTTGCTTTGCCTCTCTTTTTCTTTTTTGTGAACCAGAGCAATGCTACTGCATTCATAATATTTCAAGGTTACAGGAAATTAATGCTGTAAAAAGCCTCCAGAAACTGCACCCACACCAATTATTATTATACATGTCTCACATGCAAAATAAAACCATTATGCCTTTCTTTATCACCTATAGTAAGACTTGTGTTATCTGGGAACTTCCTGTGAAATCTTATTCATGGTATGTTTTTTTTTAATTCAGTATAGATTTTAGAAATTCAGTGATTTGTTTGTTTTGGGGTTTTCGTGTTCATCAATAGCTCACAGACTGGCATAGAATAAAGGAAATTTTGGGGGCTCCTGGAAGCTGTTAAAATTTAATAATAATCAAAGAGATTGATCTAATCTACATGCGCAGGAGCTGCGTAAATTCTTCTATGACTGGGAGGAAGCATAGGGTTTGGGGTTTTTTTTAAATAAAATTGGATTTATTCAGTTGCCTAAAACCAGCCCAAGGGAGCATTCTATCCCAACAACCAAAGTTTTGGCCACAGGGACATCTAATCAGCAGTTTCCAACCCAATTTTTCATTGCAGAATCGCGTGCAATTACCTCACCTTTACCCCCTTGGTTTTTTTGTATTTTTAATGTGTTACTTCTGGAAATCCTGATAAATTAGGTCTACTTTCTCTTGTACTGTGCAGTGGGGATGGAGGTTTCCCAGTGTTCAGGCTGAGGGATAAATCAGATTTCTCTGGTTTCCAGAGAGTTTAAAGGTGATGAGGAGCAGTTCTCAGCACTGCTGAACCTCCTCATGTGCCTGTTGCCCCCAAGTGCTGCTTTCCAGCATCTCACTGTCATTCTTTATAAGGCAGAAGTATTTAAACTTGTGGAAATACTATATTTAATTATCAGACCAAATTGCTTTAGCTACAGATGCCCTTTACAGTTACTAAAAATGTGCTGTTGGTGTGTTAAAAAAACCTCTCTCAAGAGAACATCTAGAGAGAAATTTGGTGGCATATAGTTTTGTAGGCTAAAAAATATTTGGTAGAGTAACATTGAGCCAGAAAAGTACTGAACATTACTTTTTTCTGCTTTCTTCATGAATGTGGCTGGGTTTTTTACCCCAGAATCCATCTGTAAATATCTTATTGATAGATAGGCTGAACTTTAACCCTGTCCATGATTATTGGGTAGCTGCAGTCCTGCAGGTAGAATTTCTCTGGCTGCCTTTTAGAAGTTGTTTTGATGGAAAGTTGAAATGAGTAATCTGTGAAAACCCTTTTACAGTGGCAAATTGCTTCTACTTGCCAAGGTCACTGTGGTCCTGCTGGCTGGGTCCCATCTGTGTTGTGGACTCTGCTGTTCCTTGCACCTAGACTGAACATGGAGTGGCCCTGGGGAGTTGCATTTGCACTCCTTTTTTGACCCCACAAGGCTTAATTCCTGTTTAAAAATAATATATGTATTTTATACATGTGGCCCCAAATGCTGTCCTTTTCACTTCTGTAACATTTTTGTGGCAGCTTAATGTTCTTTCTCTCCTGATGCCTTGCTGAACAGCCATGCAGTCACAGGAGGAACTGGCTTAATAGCAGGATCAGCAGAACAGCCAGGCACAGTCGGCTCTGATGTGTGGACTAAAATAACTGAAGAAGTGTTCTTTTTATTCTTTCATTGTTATGATAAATAATCCCTTTTCACTCTAGCAGCTAAAATATTTATGTGCATTTTATTTAAGTCAATGATGCCCTTTCAAGTCAAAGTTGAGAGGTGACGATTTACAGAAGATCTGTTTGGGAAAAGCATTGGAGGGAGTGTTGTTTGGTGGTAATAGGTTATAGACATTTTGTTCCTCCTCAACTGATCATAGTGCATATTTTATTTACGCCATTTCATAGCAGCATCATCTTCTTGTGAGAGAGAAAAGCTTCACTTTATTTTTACAGCTAAAGCTTGACATAATTCTGCAAAACAGTTTAGAATAAGAGAAGAGACAGTGTGTGTTGAAATAAATATATATTCCAGAAATTGAATCTATTTTTAGAAATTAAATTTGCCCATCCATAAAAGCATATGAAAGGTCACTGCTGCTGTTGAAGATTGCCTGGCAATTCAGTTGCATCAAATATCAGAAGGAAAATAAGATGTGTGATGCATGGGGTACAGATTGTTTAAACTGCTGCTTTGCCCTGAAAAAAGGACAGCGCCTGAAAGGATGCGAAGGAAGTGCTTTACAATTTACTTGGGGATTCAGGTGACCTGGCTTCATTGGAACAAGGGCAGAACACTTTTGAAAGGAAGTTTGAAATCTAAAAAGAGCCAGTGACCCCCTAAAGTGCAGTCTTGTGCACCCCTCTCGTCTCTTTTTTTCTCTGCAGCCTGAGAAATAGGTTTGCTTCTTCCTCCCCTCTCAGGAGCAGGTACATGCTGTGACACTGCTGGAGCAAAGGGAGATGTCCCCTGAGAGGGGAGAAGGAATCTGGGTTCTCTGAGCCCTTGGTAACCTCCAGTTCTTAAATCCATCGTATCTATCCAATGGTAAAATACTGTGCTCAGAGGCTTTTTCTAGTTATTCTAATTTTCAGTTAAATTGAATAAATAGCATGGAATTATGTGTTTCTACTTTTCTTTCCTGTTTTGATCTATAGGTCTGGATGGTCCTAGTTTTTAAAATACAGCAAATAAGGCTGTGGGAGAAAGTAATCTGCTTTTTCTGAAAATAAAGTAGTAACATTACTGCTGAAAGATCTTCCTATTTATCTTGGTTTCTGTGGCATTTTTCAAAATGCCAGCTATTTCCACAAAACCCAGGCTCTAAATCTGTCCATGTTAATTCTTGTAATTGTCCACAAAACTACAAAGTATCCTGTCACTGTAGGGTAACTAAATAACAGCAGCCTCAGATTTCTCTGTCCTACAAAGTCATTTGTCAAAAAGATTGCCTTGCAGCCGTGCTGGGCAGAGGAGGCGGCACGGGAAACGAGGAGCAGGAATTGCACAGGGAGTGCTGGGGAGCATCTTCTGCATCTCCTGCACCCCATCCCACACTCCTTGGGAGCAGCTCAGCAGCACCTGGGGTGTGCCAGCAGGCGCTGGGTTGGGGCAGTGATGGTGGCAGAGCTCTGGTGTTGGCTGCCCTTGGTGCAGTGCTGGACCAAATCCTGGTGTTTTCCGACTGTAGCCTCCCCAGGGCCGCCGAGCCTGCTGGGCACTGCCTGCAACCTCCTCTCCCACTGAGGAAATGGGATTTTGGGCAAGGCTGGGTGCTAAGGAAAGGGTGTACAGAGAGATCAGGGCAGGGCACAGGAGGAAGAAGAGATGGAAGGTTGGGGTGTTGGAAGATGCTGGGAGTGGCTGAGGATGTTGGACGGCAGTAAGGAGGGAATTGCATTTTTGACTGTCTTGTGTGCAGTTGTACTGGACCCCCTTTTTCTCTTTCCTGAAAATTCACATTACAGGCACAAACTGCAGATTTGGGATGCAGCTATTTTATAGCTCCTTGTAAAATTGAGGTAACTGGTTGTTCTCTTTTATGGTAGCTCATAGTTAGTCAGAGAAGGGGTCATCTGTTGTGGCTGCTGCTCCCCAGGACAGACTCTTGGACAGGAAACTTTAAAGAGGCTACAGACCTGGAAAACCTCAAATAAGTTTATTCCTGTTTTGCTTTTTAGTACTCTTTGTTAGTGTAACCCTTTGGACTTGGTAGTGCTTATTAACAAACCCTCCTCCACCCTTTGTGCCTGCAATGGTACTGGTGCTCTGAGGACTTTTCAGTGCTGCATTTGAAGGTTCAGCTTTGGTTCTGCTGCTTTCTGCAGGCACCAGAGAGACTCTGCCTCTTAATTTCATGCATCTTCTCTTAATCGCAATTTCTCTTTACTGCCTCAGTTTTGCCAGTGAGTCCTTTTCATTCCACAGAGCCAGAGCAATTATTTCTCTTAGACTTGCTCTTGATACAGCCAAGAGTGTTTCTAGGTTATTATCTATGGATGTCTTTCCTGAAATGATGGGATAGACCATTGTACCTGCAATTATAATTAATCTCTGTAAAATGGCATTGAATCGCTCAACAGTAAAGTGCATTGTCACTCCCCACCATCCCCCAGCCAAGGGCTTAGGGAAGAGAAAGGACAAAGCAGTGCAAGCATCAGATGTGAAAGTATTCTGGATCCTGATCTTCTGTCTCTGGACCAGAGGGCTTTTGTCTCTGCTTGTTCTGACAAAGCACACAGCTCTCACAGGAGGGTGCCTGAAATCTGGTTTTACACAAAATTAGGGCACAGTTGAGTGTCTGGAAGTGGCTGTGGGGTAATGTCTCTTTCTGCCATAGCCCGTCCAATGGTGCTAAAGAGGTTTTACTTCTAGTTCTGGTGTGCATTAAATAAGTGAGACTGTGCTTTATTTATGTGTGAGGCTTCTGAGCAGTTGGGTTAAAGCTCTTCCACTCTGTACCAGTGGCATAAGGGACAGCAAGTGAGGGAAGAGTTGTCCCCATTTTAAACTGGACTTCAGGCAGAAAAAAGCCAAGTGACTCAACCCACAAATGATACAAGAAATCCTGTATCTCAGAGAGTGTCACAAAAGGAGAAGGCAAAGTCTCTGTATTAAGGTCACCAAGAAGTCTAGTATTTTTTCGTGTTACACAAACTTTTTGAAAACTGCCCAGGGAGTCACTTATCACTGACTGCACCTTAGCTGCCTGTGGCTGGTGAGGTGTCCCAGGAACTGCAGCTGCCCTAGGTGGGTGGCTTGGTGTTCCTTGAGTGCCTGTGCTATACCCTGATTCGAGGCTCCTGCATGGTTTCCCATTCCCCAGGTGAGAAGTGGTAGATGCAGAGCAAGAACATCCCTGAGAAGGTCGGTATCTGCAAAATGAGCTGCTTGGCTGGTGCTCAGGTGTGTCCAGGGCAGGGTGGCTGTGCTGGCAGGGTGTATCACTCCAGGAAAGGATGATGCAGTTCCTCTTCAGAGTTAAATTTTACAAGGAGGCTTCTAGAAATGGTCTTTGTTTGAGAAGTCCAGGATTAGCACAGGAGCTGAAGGCTTCTCTTACAGGGAGCAGCAGCAAAGTGTTCAAATGGCTGCTGTTGCTTGTTCCATAAGACAAATGGGATGCGTTCATGCCTCTGGGTGCCTTTGCTGTGGGCTCTGGCTTGGAAAGGCCAGGCAGCTTCAATTTGTGTTCTGAAGAGTCTCGAGGTTAGTAATTCTTCAAAAAGTTTTCTATATGGGGAAGCAGGTAGGAAATCAATAGAGAAGATAATTACTTGAAGTTGGAGATATTTTCTGTGCACCTGAACAAAAATGTGCTTTGCCATGGAAGATATGAAATGCGGGACCTTCTGATGCTGCAGTGGTATTGGGAGACAGTGGTGCAGCCTCTGGAGATGGCTGTTTATTATGAAGAGAAGCCCTTACACAGGCTAATGCTCAATGTCAGATGAGAAATGTCCTATTAAATGTTTTTCATGGTTATTATATATGTATTTATAGAAACTAACATCTGAGGCCAGCAAGCTATTAAATGAATTGTACGATATTTTATTATCTTCCTTGCAAATTTGACCGCAGAATGCCGAAATGATCTTATGCAGTGAAATCCAACACCATGGTTCGACCTTCAACTGTTGTACGAGCAGACAAACATTTTAATGCTGAGAAATGCCTGGGTCACACAGCAGTTTGGTGTTCTCCAGCTCATTATTTGAATTCTTTGTGGTGGCTAGGATTCCATACTCTCTTCTTTTTCAGCGCTCTGTTTCATTACAGGGTGCTAACACTGCCGTGAGCAAAGGAAGGGGGGGAAAAAAATCATTTTTAAGTGTGAATATAAAGAATTAATGCAGCGTCCTCACCCAGCGCTTTGCGGTTTGCAGTGATAAAATGGGAGCTGGTTTTTGCTCCCATTTTAGCTCGCACAGCATAAGGAGTTTCTGGTGTGATGGAGGGTCAGGGTGGGCGATTTCTTCCTTTGATAGCTCACACACGGGAAAACATCCCGTCCTCAGCACTAACTGAATAATAGCTTGAAAGCAGGATGGCACACTCTAACCGATCGATTTGTCATTGGCTGACCTCAGAGGGAAGATGAAAAAGATTCAAAAGCAGATAAATAATTGACATTACTAGCCTTGAGTCCATTCAGCTCTGCAACCTTTTCTCCTTGATATTAAAGACGGCTGAGTTGCTTTTGGCAGCTTCTTTCTTTGGCTCAGGCTCCCCTGCAGCCTGAATGTTTGATTGCGGGAGGAAATAAAAACTAGACCTGAGCAGCCATAGGTGTTCACATGTGCTGTGAGTGGAGGGTTGGGAGTGTGAGCAGCCTCTCCTTCCTCTGCCTGCAAGGCCCACAAGAGCAGAGAACCTTCTCCAAGTAGAAGTGTATGTATATGTGTATAAAATGTCAGGCACTCATTGCTCTGGGAAGTAGTGTTTTTTGCATATCCCAACACTTTTCATCCTCCCTGTAACGTGGCATTTGGTTAATGAATGTGCCAGAGTGAGAAACCCAGAGGAAACCCCTGGCTGTTTGCCCAGGAACTTTATTCATTTTGCTGTTCTCAGTTTGGAGGAATAGGTAAGATCCCTACCTCACTCCAGAGAGGCTCTTAAATGTTTTTTTTAAACTGTTATTCCTAAAGTAGGTTAAACTGTAGGTACCTGAACTCTTCCAGTACCCTCTCAAGGTGAGTTGTTTGCAGAGTGGGGAGGGAGAGTTTGCTTTTCCAAATGCCACAGTACCAAACCAAGCTGTAGGTGAAAGCACCATGTGATTATCCCTGGTGTCCCCTAGAGCCTGGATTGAGCTTTGTTACATAAAAACCAAGGGATGCCATCCATGTGTGTTCTGGTCCTGGATCAATCAGAGGGGTGTTCAGGGCTGGTAGGAAAATGATGGAAATGCTGCACTCCATCAGGAGCTTGTGGGCTGTGGCAGAAAACGATTTCTACCCCAGTATCCTTCTTCCTTTCAGCACTTGAAGGTTTCTCTGCTCATGTCTGCTGAGCCTTTGTGCTGTGTGCCTAAGCTTGCCTCCATTGATGCAAATGTTTTATCTATTTCATATTTCTTTCCCTGAATTTTCCACCTCCTCTCTCCAGCCTTCTCTGTAAATGTTAGATTTAAAAGGTTATGGACAAACATGTAAGTTACAAAGAAATTGCCAAAAACCTTAAAATGTAGAATCTTTAGAGTTTGTCTGCTATTATGCAGAGAAGATTGTGGAAGCAAATATTAGTCATTAACATAATTTTCTGTGTTGAGTCAACATCTATTTTTAGGTGTGTAGCGCATAAAGACAACTCTTTGACACATAAAACACATAGACATCCATTTGACATCATCTGTGTTCAGGCTGAGGCTAGGAAGATGGGAAGACAATTGCTGAATGTATTCGTGATGGGAACCCCCCCACTTCCTTCCTAGACACATTTTAAGACACAATGCAGGAGAGTACTGATCTGTTTATATTGAAATAAATCAAAATGAAGTGCAGAATATTCGGCTTGGGTTGCAATGCTTTTTCAGATGTGCTGCAAAGTAATTCATGATCTGTGTTGAATATTTGCCATTAGGCTTTATCCTGGAAGTGTTTTTATGATGTTAAATGTGTTGATTCTAAATGTATATATTATTTCAAAAGTGCAGAAGGCTTTTTATGCACCTATTATAATTATAAATCTGATTCATAGGTAGAAGAGCAGTTAAGAGGCTTGAATCAGTAATTTTCCAGCAGCATACATGCAGTGCCACAGCTAGATTTTCTTGTTTGCTTGGTCATAATATTTTATGGTCTGGTTCTGGGCTTTATAATGCAAGGGAACTTCTCATGATAAATTGCAGATCTGACAATGAGTGTCAGTCTACAGCTCCCTGAGCAGATGTTCATTTAGTCTAATTTCACCAGTACTTTACTGTTCATCCAGAACAGATCTTGCCAGCTCAGGATGCAAACACAAAGAGAGCACAAAAGATCACTCCCCAAATAACCTGATCTGTTTCAGACACTTGGAGGGGAAAAAAGAAAAGCATGCAGGAACTTCAGCATGCAAGGTTGGCTATGGCAAATCATCCACACACCCGTGGGGGCAAATTTACATAGCCATGCCTGGGAAACTGCACATTAATCCACCTCTGAACAATATTTTATCACTGCACTTCAAGAACCCTCGTGTCTGTTTTAAGGTCTCTGTAGCTGTTCCTTTGTTCCTCCAGCCTTTCCTGGCTCTGCTGGTTTCCCAGGACAGGTCCTGTCTGAACTGCAGGGTTATTTCTAGTGAGAGAACAGAACATTATCTGTCCAAAATGCCAAGGATGGCTGGAGCTCACTAACCCTCCTCTCCTTTTCTCTCTGTAGGTGTCATATGCCCGTCCAAGTTCAGCATCCATCCGGGATGCCAACTTGTATGTCAGCGGCCTTCCCAAAACCATGACCCAGAAAGAATTAGAGCAGTTATTCTCACAATATGGGCGCATCATCACCTCACGGATTCTGGTTGATCAAGTCACAGGTTAAAAGAAAGATTTTCTTGATACATGCATGTTTTTTCTGAAAATGGCAAAATTCTAAATGTCTGCAGCTGGGTTTTTTTGACTTTCCATTAAAATGCAGTACCTGTTTCCTTAAAAATGTGGCTGGAGGTATAACTACTGCCTCCTTAATGAGGGACTATCAAAATGCAGAATATTGTTTACTTATAATCATTGTTAAGTGTGGTCAGGGCTGATTTTGGAGATTACACATTGGGAAGAGGATTTTTCTTTACAGGAATTTTCTTAATTTGCAAACCACCTATTGTGCAAAGTCAAACCCAGCATTCAGTTTATGCTCATTACATAGATGAGGCTGTTCCTACGAATATTCATCTCTTCACATGTTCTTACTTCCCAGGGGTTTCTCGAGGTGTGGGATTTATCCGTTTTGATAAGAGAATAGAGGCAGAAGAAGCCATAAAGGGACTAAATGGCCAGAAGCCTAGCGGTGCTACAGAACCAATTACTGTGAAGTTTGCCAATAACCCCAGCCAGAAAACAAGCCAGGCACTCCTTTCACAGCTGTATCAGTCTCCCAACAGACGCTATCCTGGACCACTTCACCACCAGGCTCAGAGATTCAGGTAATTACCTGGAAAAGAACTGAAGTTCCACCAGCCACGACAGTGTGGGGCAGGTGCTGTGCAGGAAAATATGCTTTAGTCGCGTAGGCTGACCTGATTTTCTTTGCAAAATTAAATATTCTTTCCTGGAGAATGAGGAGGAAAATCTGCTGACAGCAGTAGTCATGTTGTATTTACTAAAACAGCTGAAGTACTGTACAATCAGATCTCATGAAGGCTCATAGAAAAAGGGAGGACAGAATAGAGTTACACTGGTAATCAAATGAGCAGTGACTGTCCTGTTCTTTCTCTCTTTTTGGGTAATGCTTTTATTTTCTGCTATATTAGTGGAGTTTTGATGCAGCTTAGACTTTGATGTTAATGACAGTGGATTGGTAGCAGGAAAAAAGCTGAGTCTGTCCCAGTCAGCAGGAGTATCATTAAATTTATTAGCCTGAGATATCTGCTCTTAGTATAAAGAGCCCTTGTATTAGTCTTTGGTGTGAGTCTTCAGATGCTTTTGGGGATGTTTTATGCTTTGCATTCTCAATATAGTGTTTCCATCTGATGCATAAGGCAGAGTTAGCAATATGTGCTGTTCCTATTACTTTATATTTAATAGTTCTCAGGCAAACCGGGTTTTCAAATAAAAGTCTACCTTCCAGAAAGAAAACTTGGACATATTTGCATAACTGAGTTGCACACTGGTTTTAGGGAATTATTCAGAAGCAATTTTAGTTTGTCAGTGATGAAAAGTGCTAATGAATTAAAGATCATAAAAAGTCAGTCATTGGATACATTAAATTTATACTTGTTTTTGTGTCTTTGGCACGCAGCTGTGTCCATTGAGGTTATCACTGAATCATTCAATGGACAGAAGGACTTTATTGTGCTGCCATGGAAAGCAGATTATTATGTTCTGCAAAATTTGTCAATTTAGATTGACACATCGTGAAGGATTAATACTAAATATATATAATAAAATGGGGAGAATATATTAAAGCAAGTTATCAAGAATTTTTCCAGGTCCAGCAGTTTTGGACTCGACATTTTATTTCCAACTTAAATGTAAATATAAGGTGACAGTTGAATTACCAAAAAAAGTTGAATTATTAAAAAAAAAATAAAAGGACAAATCCTAAGTGGATTTTTTAAAACCAAGCTCTGGAGGTTAATCTTTTCTCTAAGACTATAGACAAGTTATAAAAAGGCTTTTAAATGCTCTGGTGAAAATTTAAGCACAACCTCAGACTTAACAAAGCAGGCCGGGAGTTGTTAGGCTCCTTAGATGTGTGGGAAACTTGTTGAACGTTTCTTCTTTGAAAATGGAACACTATTAATAATAGTTCCATTGAGCGATCTTGCCATCTGTGAGACATTAACCCAAAGACCCTCCTTCTCTTTTCAGGCTGGACAATTTGCTTAATATGGCCTATGGCGTAAAGAGGTAATTAGAATTCCACAGATTGCCAGATGTCCGTGTTGGCACAGATTGGTGCTACAATTTATTTTTTTTTTTTAATTCACTAACTTTATTTTTTTTATCCCTTCTTTTCTTCCACCAGCATGTCAAATTCTTTTTAAGTTTGGACTTCAGTTGGTTTTGTTACTTTAAAGGCCTCACGCGCAAGTTCTGTGGGGTTTTTTCAACCTTTTTTTTATTTACAGGTGGGCTTCTCAAATGGTTTAGGTGCCACAGCTACAAGCATTGAAATTGCAGTTGCTCTGCTAAGTGGTGCTTTTTCCAGAAGCAAAACTATTAACTTGGGTTTTTAACAAATCTCTGATCTGATAATGGAAAATTTAAGTCAAAAATCAAAATTAGGCTGCTGTTGTCTCACAGTTAAGTCCACCTTTCTCCCACATGTGGCATCATAAGTTTGACTTGAAAATACAGCTGTGTGCACCTCAATCAGCCCAAAGTTTCTTTTGTTACAGGTTTAATACTTTGAATTTTTTTTTCAGTCCTTGAAATTTATTTTTTTCTTCGTTTAAAATAGCTATGTGTTTGTATGTGCACGTATGTGTGAAAACTCAGCTGATTTGTCAACATTTCTGCTGTTCCATGAGTGTTTGGTAGCTAAAATGAGATGTGTTATTAGTGTTTCTTTTAATGGCAACATCAGCATAAGCGACCCTTGCAGCAAAACAAAGGTGTAGTCTTATTCCTGATGTTACCTTAAGATGACAAAGTACTACTTAATCTTCTGAAATGGTCTACTCACCACACTTGAAAATTACTTGAGCTTTTTTTTTTTTTTCTGAAGCTCATCCTCTAAAAAGGTATGGTAAGTATATCTTTACACCAGCTAGTTTCAGACAGTAAGGTGGGGTTTAACCCCTCAGTAACTCAGTGTACAGATCTGGAATCCTGAGAACTCACAAGAGGAAAGTCAAAACAGCTTCTCCCCAGAGCACCAGTGCTGGTGTTCGTGGGCACGTTGGTTGTGTCAGGATATCCTTAGTGGTGATCGGGATACAGTGAGTCAGAACCCCCTGCCTGATTTTATCTTTCCCTTCTCCAACTTTATTTGTTCCTTGATACTTTGTCAGAAACATGGAAAATCTCCCAGCCAAGTGTCTGTCCAGGTGCAAGTCAGTGTCAGAAGGATGGGTTTGTTCTGGGAAGTTTCCCTGGGGTTTTTCTGTTGCTGCTTCTTCCCTGGAATTGGGCTGGCATGTGGTACAGGATAGTCTTGGTCTGAGCAGAGAAAAAGAAATTACCTGCCTTTATAGGTTATGCATCTGCTTTCTCAACGTTGTCTGCGGTGTTACTCTAAAAACACAGCAGCTTTTAAAGTCATTTTGCAGGCATCTTAAATTAGTTCTTATCTCCTCTCAGCAAAGCTTGGCAATTGTACCTGCACTAGCAAAACCTGAATTTATAGGTGCAGGGTCACAAAAAATACCGCACTGATAATTTCTGAAGCTGCTTCAGAAACTGTGCTGTGTGGTACTGGTGGAAAGTGAGACATGCTGATGTGGGAAAAAGGTTTTATTGAGGCTAATTTCAGATCACTTTGCTAGTAGCAAAGCACCTTTATGTGATAGGTGAGCTTGTATTTGTGTCAGTACACTTGCACCAGTTTTGTGCATGTTTTGTTGGATTTACAGCAGCTGCTGTGGTCGTGGCACATAAATAGTTGAAAGCTGGATAGCTCCTGAAGGTGTCCAGGGAGAAGCTGCTCTCCAGTGAACTGCAGGAAGCGCTAACCCTTACATCAGTGCAGTTTTCTTTAAAATGCAAAGCCTTATAATGCATTGTGACATGCATGGCTTTGCATTGCACGGGTTTTACATCATCCTTCCTTAGAGAGTGGTGTATCCCTTAGTGTTGTGTTTCACATTCAGTTTTAACATTCCAAAAAGCAGTGTTTGCTGGTTTATGTATGTTACTGGCACAGTCACTACTGGCCATTGATGGACTTGGAGTCCCATCTTCCAGATTTCAACATGAGCTGAAGCTGTAGGTGTGTACAAACCCTGGCTGTGCCTTATTTCCAGTCCTTATTTCCACCTGCAGTGGAGGGAGCAGTAGGAATTGCCCTTGTCCAACCTTTTTGTGCTGAACTGTTGTGATAATGTCACTGGTTTCACTGTGCGGGAGAGAAACTAATGTGTCGAGAGAGAATTTGCAAAAGTGAAGTTAAGTTGGAAAATTGCCACGTATTTTTAATAAACTGTCTGCAAACCTTCCTGAGGATCTGATGCTGTGAGCATTTGTGAACTGCTCATTTACAGCATAGCTACACCCCAGTGATGATCCTCAGCTTAAGATGTATATTCCAAGTGTCTTCTTTTTCCCTGAGTATACATAAAAAGTGAAGTCAGGCGTCAACAGAACAGTGAGCAACCATCAAGTGTGTAGTTTCCTTTATGGTTATTTAATATACACTGCATAATATTGTGCAGTTTGCTAAATGTGTGTGGAAATTATTACAAGTGTAAAAAGTTTTGCAGAGCACGAGAGCTCGCTCAGCATCAGAGTCCCTCCCTCTGCTCCCTCAATCATTGCTCAGAAAATCCTGAGGAATTATTATTCCATTCTGGTATTAAAACTCATCATATTGAAGGTACACGTGAAACTGGATTTTTAAGACATTTCCTCTGTGCAGTTGTTATTTTAAAACATGTCCCAAAGTGTAGCTTCAGAAAGCATGTCAATTTTTTTTCCACACTGATGAAAGGAAAATTATGTTGATCCTGAGGGCTGATACTGCTTAACATCTTCATTAATAACCTGAGTCATGGGCTGCGCTGCGCCCTGCTCGCATCAGCGGGTGACACTGAGCTGGTGGAGGAGCAGGGGCTGTCACTGCTGCTGGCCATGGCTGCCACTGGGGAGACCTTGGAAAGCTGCAGGAATGTGCTGAAATTCGGGGAAGGCAGATGAGGAGTTTAGCCGCTGACTGCTGCTACAAGGGCTTTAGAAAGAAGATGAAGCCGAGCTTTTCGCGGAGGTCAAACGCAGGAGGACAAAAGTCAGCAGCCACAGGCTGCAGCTCCACTTGTGGAGAAGGGAAACTCACTCACAGTGAGGATGGAGCCCTGCAGCAGGGGCTGCAGGAGGGGAGTTCCTGTCCTTGGAGGTTTCCTAAGCTTCCCTCTGCAGGACCTTGAGCAGCAGATCTCATTTGAGAAGTTTGCCTTGCTTGGAGCAGGAGGCTGATCAGATGATCTCCATAGATCCTGCCCAGCCTTTGCTATCCCATGATGGATCTGTGTTCATAAACACCTGGCTTTGTCTGCTCTCTTCGGATGTTCGAGGTAAAGTCCCAAAGGACAACAACAGAGAAAGAGTAGGGTACTCTATTGAATTCTGGGAGTTAGTCCTTGCACTGACTTTTTGAAGAACCTAAAGCCTGTCATGGAAATGAAGCCTCACAATATGAAGGCATCAGCTGATGTGTTCATTAATTGTATTTATGTTCTACTTATTCTACAATTGCTGCATAAACCTTCTTTGATATGTGGCTGGCTTTAGGACTTTTTATTACCTGGATTTTTTTTTCCCCAGTGTATGTCAATTAAGGGCCATGTTAGGAGGAGAAATAAAATCTACCACTTAGAGACATCTCTCTAATAGTATTTTTAGCTGAAGAATCTACCGTTACAGCTGAATCCTGACAAAGGCATTTCTTATTAATCTTTAAAATAGGTCTTGAAGTTTGCTTGGGTTTTTTCACTGCAGACTAGTAGGAGATAAAGCATTACATCTCTGTTGTCCTGAAACTTGTATCAGTGCTGGGAATAGGTAGCAAATTTCTACAGGCCCTTTTTACACAAGCTGTTGTTTATCACAGCGTGTGCAGGCCCTCTCTGACTCAGATTGTCCTCAAGCATTTCTTTTCTGAGGTCTTTGTACACATCTAAGCAAGGCTTATCCTCGGAGGGAGATGCATTTATGCCCAGATTTGGCGATTTTATTTAGTGCAGCTCCCCTCCTCTTCAGCAGGAGTTAGAGAGCAAAGGTGGCTCTGTGGTCATCTTCCAGGGACAGGATCCAGACCCTTCAGTACCATTGCCTCATTTTAAAGTCTCGGACCCCTGCAGCTCGTGCCAAGAGATATATTTAGAATAGACCCCTCTTTTTGCTCGGTAGGTTTTCTCCGATCACAATTGATGGTATGACGAGCCTTGTGGGAATGAATATCCCTGGTCACACCGGGACTGGATGGTGCATCTTCGTCTACAACTTGTCTCCCGACTCGGATGAGAGCGTGCTGTGGCAGTTGTTTGGTCCCTTTGGAGCGGTCAATAATGTCAAGGTGATCCGTGATTTCAACACCAACAAGTGCAAGGGATTTGGCTTTGTCACCATGACCAACTACGACGAAGCTGCCATGGCGATTGCCAGCCTTAATGGATACCGTTTAGGAGACAGAGTATTGCAAGTTTCCTTTAAAACCAATAAAACCCACAAATCCTGAATTTCATATCCTTACTTACTAAAATATATATATATAAATATATATACGAACAAAACAAAACAAAAAAAAAAACTCTTCAAGGCTTATATTCAACCATGGACTTTATAAGCCAGTGTTGCCTAAGTATTAAAACATTGGATATCCTGTGAGGAACAGGAAAGGATTTTATAATGCTTAGAAAAAAAAAAAACCTTTGATGCATTGAATGTTCTTTCATAGCTGTCGTTGTTGAATATAATATACATAGATAACAATGTGCAGGGATTTTTACCCGGCCAGCTAGTTTTACTACCTTCCTTGAAGGTGGGTCTTTTTAAGATGACCATTCACTCATTTGAAAAAATAATAAAACAAAAAACAATTTTTACGAACTAATGGGATTAAAAGCGAGAAAAAAAAAGATTTTTGTTTTCTTTTCTGTTTTTTCAAAACATTGATTGAATCAGATTGGTAAACCCCCCACACAAATTAAAGAGGAACAATAAAAATTGCAAAAAGAAGAACATAATTTTGCAACTTTTTTTATTTTTCCTTTTTTCTTTTGTATCATGTGAACTAAACAGTCTTCTGTTAGGGAATGGGGTAACGGGGGATACCTGATGACATAACAATTTAAATAACATTAACAATGTTGCCAAAGAGGTGGTCTCTTTGCTGAAAATGGGTTTCAAGAAAAATCTATTTTTATAAAATATAAAGAATTTTTACAAGAGAATCTGGATTTGAGAAAAAATATTTTGACTGGCTAATTTAGGGGAAATTGACAACTTTGTCATGTTCATACTGCACTGGTAACTTTTTAGAGATCAAGATGTGTGTTTTAAACTGGATTAGTAGATTGTTTTTTGAAGGATGGGCTACAAACAGATGATCTTCGTATCTTTTCATAGCATGTAATAAAAATATTAAATACAGTACGGGAGAGTGTTCTTCCCAGGCACGCAGTTACCCACAGTCAAAACCCAAAAGCAAGGAGATGAGTTGCAAGACGGTTTTTCTTTAAGTCATCAGTATGGGATATCAGCAGAACAAAAGTTAAAAAAATTAATTTTTTGATCAAAAACTTCCTTGGTTTGAGCAGTAGGTGCTACAAAATTATTTACATATCTTAGTATCATAGTTAAATGTAATGTGTTTAGAAAAAAATACATTTGCTTTAAATTTGTTAAGAATTTTCAAATTCACTTTATAGCCCAAGCTAATATAATTGGGCTGTGTTGGCACATTTGGAACACTGTTTATGTTGCTTGAAACACTTATTTATTTAATTGCCGATGTGATGCATATGGCCAAAATCAAATATAGCTAGTTTGGCTAGTCTACTTATTTGTTTACTTAAACTATGGGAAGAAGCATATTATTGTGTCATTTTGTTGTGTGTGTATGTGTATATATAATATAAATATATATATATATAAAGTTATTTTTTCTTTTGGTTAATTTATTATAAGTTGTAACACTTTGCTAGTTTTGTTTGTATATGTCTTAAAATGTTTTCTTATGATACTTAAGTGACAGAGGTATCAAGGTAACTTGTGTAGAAATATTGTTTGATATATTGTCATGTTTGTTGTGAATATTTTTTCTTACTGCACAGTAGAAAAGAAAACAACTGGGTCTTTATTTTAATGTAATTCAGATTGGGGAAAACAGAGCTAAGGGAACAAAATGACTGAGGGGGTGCTCTCCCATGTCCAGTGCACTGATCATTTTAGTATGTTTGTGCTTTGTACGGTTATATATTTAAAACAAAAAAGGGTCATGCTCTTCCCTGAGTACTAGAAACAGTTACTCGCTATGCATAATCTAGTTGATAGTTAAATTTGCTATTGCTTTTCTTGTCTTGTTATATAAAATCTTTTCAATACAAGTTTAGTCTTAATGGTAATAAAACGTTATGGTTATTTATAACTTGTGCTTATTTTGTGCATTTTTTCCATGCTATACCCACTAACTGCATGTAGACTAAGTATTGTTTTTTCACACTGAAGAGGCAAACTTTTGTAGTAGACAAATAACTAAAAGCAAAGGCTGCATCATAATTTTATCAGTTTTTTACTTTAACAATGTTAGATTTTAGTTTAAAGGAACACTCATTCAATGTTCAGGGAAACCTTTATACATCATCTGCTATGAATGAGCGCAGTTTGCTGGGAAAGTTTTGATGCATTTGCTAAGCATTAGTGGGGAAGGCATGTCAGAATCTTTTCTCTACGATGTGTTTTACTATCTGAATAATAATAATAATTTAAAAAATCTTTCTTAGGACCAGGCAGTTGTATACTTTAGTTATAATGAATGACTTCATGTTAACCTTGCTAGTTTAGATCATTTCTGAGGGAAAGTATTGTAAATGTTTTTTTCATAACCTTGTTGTGTTTGAATTATTTGTACTTTAATTGTCCAGACAATAAATGAAAGTGTGTAGAATGGCTATGGACTTTCCACCTTTTTAAGTGTGTTCAGATGTTTTAGTATTCCCAGCCGCACCTCAGCCGAGGTAGAGGTTTAGTCTCTGATTCCAGAAGCAAGGTCTTCAAGAGAGAAACGTTGTAGTCAAACCAGAGATTGAGCATATTCATGATTTGTTTTTCCTTCCAAAGGCCAGAAAGAATCGGCCGTTTAATTTAAGATGTTGAACACCAAATACCAAACTGTAACTTTCATTTATTTGAATGTGGAAGATGCTGAAGGGTTTCTACTATATACAGTATTTTTACACAATGAAAATATTAACTCAGTCAATATCAACACTTTAAAACATAGTGAGCAAATTTCAGTGATAATAACAGTTTTTAAGCCATCATTTAGTTTGACTTTTCTATGAATATGCTATGAATGTCATGCAATATGAAACAGTGTACATATTGTCTGATGTACAACAGTATATATGATCACATTCCAAATTTGATTCTTTTCACCATGTGTTATAACTAGAGTTGATACTTCTTTCAGTTGACTTGTTTGAATCTCATTAATACAAATATTCACTTCATGTTTATGTTCTGTAACATTCACTGATTGAGAATATGTACCTTGTAAAACTGCAGCATTGAATTTCGTAACTGAGATTAGGAAACTCTATCAGAGGGCTGGATGGACTGTGTGGTTCTTCAGCTCCTTCACCTATTAATAAACTCGTGTTTTTGTGAGATTAAGTTACCATGTTGGTTATAATAATTAATTTCAAACCACAGAATGAGTTTGTTCATAAATTTACAGCTTGCTTAATTCATCCTTAAATCCACCTCACCCTGCCATAGTAAAAAGCAGAAGTGGTTAATTTGGTCTGTTTAACGACTTGGCTCTGAAAAACATCATCTTTCCATCTACCTATATATGTATATACATATATTTTGATTATATACATATATATACACTTTACAACATGCACCAGCCCATTAAAAAAAAAAAAAAGCAACCTGCACTTTCCATTTAAGAAAGTGATATTTTATCACTAGCACTATTTACTATGGTTCTATCTGCTTTATAGCATTTGTTAGGGTTGTCCCCTAATTTTTCTGCAGTCCTTTCTTCACAAAGTAGCAAGACCAAAATCACTGTATGGTCTGGATGCTCTTATGGCAGAACACAACTGGCATTGGGGCTGGTTTTGATTCAGATTATCTCCCCACTTCCACTGAAAAGTTGGCTCCTTTTTACATCTCATAAGTTACCTGTTTCTCCATTCAGCAGCTTGGTGAGCTGAAGCACACAGTAACATGAGAGAAAGGACTCTGCCTGCTTTAGGGATCTGGGATGGAAAGTTCAGTCCCCCTTTTGAGAGTATCACAAATGGGAAGAGGATAAAAACAGTCACAGACAGTTTTTCCATGCTGATCCTATTAGGTGCATTTTCAGAAATTTTTCTGAAACACAGGTTTTGCCCAGCTGGGATCAGAACCACATTTCACTAACACACATTCAAAGTAATCAAGGTTTATATTTGCGTCTTGAAAGGGTAATCACTCTTTCTGCAATTAGTGAGCCTGCTGCATAAATGGAAAATCACCTGGGGGAGGGTGCTTCAAGTGCATTCACTTTGTGTTCCACTTCAGCTTACCTTAGACACGGACCTGGGCTTGGAATGAGCTGAGAGGGGAGCGTGTGTTGGGAAATGGTGGCTGACAGCTCCAAGGGAGCACTGAGCTGCCCTTGAATTCATTCTGGGGCCACTCAGCTTTTCTGGTGCCCCTGAACTTGTAGCAGCCAAACACTCAAGCACTCTGGTGCTCCTTCTTTCCAGTGGGAGGGGTGGGTAGGGGGGTCTGGATGCACTGCATCAGGCAGGGGTGGCTGCTGGGTCCTTGGATCAGCCTCAGGATAACTGAGGGCAGAGGCACACCCGGAGCTCTTCCAGGGAAGCCTTTCTCCATCACCAGAGCCAGGCAAGGCTGTTACCTTGCACATCTCGCTTACATGGCCACAGAGAGATGAGGTAAAGCTGGGTCAGAGTATGGTGGCAGCAGAGGATTGCTCCCTGCCCTGGAGATCTTGCAGACTGAGCTCCCTGCACAGAAGTAATTCATTGTGCATACAGAGCAAAATGAAAGGAGATCAAATCCAGCATAACTTCACGAAAGCTCTGACATCTCAGACTAATGCAATCTCTCTCTTCTAAAAATACCTGGCTTCCTAAACCCGGGATATGGGATGGAGCCAATCCAGCTGAGCCTCAGTAGCTCACAAGGGAACACATCACCTGGGCACAAGCAGGGACTGCTGCAGCGGGGACACAAGGCACCAACCACGCACAAATCCACAAATCCTGTGGGATGCTGCACTGGGTATTGCTGCAGTGCAGTGCCTGTCCCCGAGCTCAGGACAGTGCTTTCATCCCAGGTGCTTTGGGGGTGCCTTCAGCACCCAGGGGAGTGCAAGAGGCACTTCTGAGGCCTCTCCAAGAAACGCTCTGTGTCACTGGTGTGCCTGAGAAATTCCAGTGGGATCATGTGCGCTACAGCACCAGGGTGATCAGAACACAAACTCTGAAGGATCACCAAGCTTGAATCGTTTCTACCTCCCATAAACACAAAACCTGTGTGTTTAAAAAACCTGTTCCTGTAAATCTTCCAGAGCTGAGCTTTAGAAAGGGCTGTAGGAAGAAAAGTACCCAAAAGGAGGGGGTCATACAATGTATCCTGATTTAACTCACGCATAGTTAAAGACAAGTAATCAGACTGATTCTTCCAGATTAGCAATTTTCTGAATTACTCTTTCTACTCACAGTAGAAATAACTGGGAAGATGGACACACACACACACAGAGACCCACCAGTTGCTTTTCAGACACAGTTGGAAGTTTTTCTTGCCACACTCCTGAGCTATCACTGATATTTTTAAATGCTGGTCCAGCATATTTTAATATATTTCATCTTAAATTTCATTGAGATTTTAAATGTTACAAAGCTGCAAATTTTTTTCTTGTGCAGTAGCAAAAAATAAAATCCTAAAACCTCTATTCTATTAATTCCACACTAAACCTCCCATCTCACATCACTGGGGTTTGGAGCTGCCAGCAAGTGAGACCCAGCTACTGCAGCTTACAGGCAGACACAGTCTGAAGCAGGTTCAAACTCCCTCTCCCAGAGAGCAAGCTAACCCATGTGCTAAGTGGATGGACCAACAAGTGCAGAAGCTTGTTTTCATTACCAAAAGCACATGTTTTGTCCCCACCCTCCAGCCAAGCCTCACTGCTGCTGAGAACCCCAGGCCCCTGTCAGGTGTGGCATCCTTGTCCTGCCGCTGGGTGATCCTTGGGGTGAGCCCAGCCTTGCTCTGGTGTCTGAAGGACAAATGGGACAGGATTTACTTCTCTGTTACCCCTTGGCACAAGGTGCCCACACTGGGGACTCTCCCTGCAGGCCATTCTCTTGCCTGGCCCACAGCACCCACTGCATCACCCCTCACTTAAAATAACCAAATTCCCTAAATTCCCTGTCTGATTAGCCAGCCACAGTGGCCCAGTAGCCACCACTCAGGGGGAGGAGCAGGTGATGAATGACCACCTCTGGCCTTACTTTATCCATCCTGAACACCTGCTTAACACCACAACCATTCAGGCCCTGGGTTCTCCCCTTTCCAAGGCCACCAGTGGGACCCTGTCCTAGACAAAGCCACATTTTCAGTGCCACCCAAGGTTGCTGGAGCAGGCAATGCCATGGGGCTGGTGAGTCTGGCAGTGCCTGGCCTCCAGTGAAGTGCTCCCAAGTTCTCTTTCTCCTCCAAGACCCAGGCCTGAGATGCTGCATGGCCAGAGCACGGGTGTTTCATAGTGACAAGAGTCTATCAAATTAGAGGAAACAAAAGTTCCCTAAACTCCTTAAATGAATATAAGCAATGCCATTGAAAGAGCCATCATTTACAAATAAATCCCTGCTAAGGAAAAAATACCTGCCAAAGGAAAAGGGGTTAATTTGGAGGCCTTGGCTGTGCTGGGGTATCGCTGTGTGTGTCACTGAGCGTGGCTGAACTGCCCCAGAAACCTTCTTAAGCAACATCGAGGCAACCTGGCTGTCTCAAAATACTAATTTTATTTAGTGACTTTTAAACACACACAGTCATTACCTCCTCAGTCTGAACATCAGGACCGACTAGAGTTGCCACAATCCATTTGTTTTAAAGCAGCGCTTAGATTTTTCTTCCCTTGCATTTTGTTGGAATTGCACAGGTCCCAACAAAATGATATGCAAGAATTAGCTTTTTACAAACAATACAATTCTGATTTTAAATCAGCACATGAGACAATTAATTTTGTAAGATAAGGAATCTGTTGCAAATATACAGCAGTACACCCACACATCACCATCTGCTGTGGAGAATTAAATGTACAACTCACAAATTAAATCCTGCAAAGTTGGTGCAAAAAGGTCCTTGCTTGAATTTAAACAAGGCTGTGGAAACCTGCAAACACATTGCAAAAGATCATGAAAACAATAACAAATTTGTCCATCTGCGAGTCAGTTCTAGCAGGGTTGGGGTTTTGTTTCGTTTTTTATATGGGTGCATTTGCAATAAATGTTGCAGCTCACAATGCAAGTTGTATAAACTATATTTGAGCTGTCCTGTCCAGGAAAAGTCACTCTTGGAGGTACTCCTTACAGGTTCCATAACTTTACCCCAGGTCTTCTATTGTTACAGGGAAGCAAAACAAAACAGAAAGCAAAATTCCTTTTTTTTTTTTTCATACTCAGTTTATTGAAGAAGAAAAAATTGGCAAATCTGGCAATTGTTGTGGATGTTTTATTATTAGATTTATTAACAAACACTGTTCCACTGAAGTGAGGAAAAATAAATATCAACAATTACTGCTGCCATGAAAAAACTCTGACAAGCACAAATATCTGCATCCCTTTGACTCCCCTGGAGTCAAGCTTTCATTCTCTCATTCTGCTTCCCATGTTCTTCTAATGCACTGCTATTAATTTTTTTTTACACCTAGCAGAACCACCTGAGACTAAGTCACATTTCCTGATCTCCTGCACTGAGGAAATGGCCACTAAACCTTGCTAGCCAAGAAAGGCAGGGAAGCCTCTGGACCTGGACACACCAGTAAAACACAGGGCTGGGTGTGAGGAGGAGGGTGGAGCAGCCTGGAAGCCAAACTCTTTGCACCTCTGCCTTTTCCTTGTTTGGCTTTGACCTCCAGGTCTGCTGGGCACTTGCTGGCACCCACGGGCTGTAAATGAGCATGGGAGCTGCTCCTTACACTCTCACCAGCTGTGCACCTCAAAAAAGTTGTCTTTTGCAGCATTAGGATGACCAAAGTTGTGCCAGTGACCTCTGAAATGCAGGTGCCCTTCTCTTTTCTTTTTTAATGAGATGCCAAGAAAACATACTGGCCTTTTCCCTGGTTCCTACTGGATTGTATCAATAAAAGAGCTGTAAACACACTGTCTCAAAGCACACACTTATGCCACCAAGCCCATCAGCATCTGGAGTTCTACCTACACATCCCCAAACCATGGGGTAGGAAATACAAGATACAGCATTCCCTCTGCCACAGAGAAAAATTGTTCTGGGTTGGTATTCTCAGGGATTTTAGCAGGGTGGGGTTTTTTGAAAATGAAAAGATTTCCTAAACCTTTTCTGAGATGCATGTGCTGCTTTAACACACACTTATCCTCTCACACACCTGGGAAGTGCTCTCAGTACACACACCCCGAGTATAATTTATGCTGAGGGGCCTGCTACATGTTTAACTCAGATAAAGTGTATCCGTAATTAAGAAATGCAGCATCAGAGGTACAACGTGCATGGAAATTTGCGGAAAGGATTCTATCAACGGAACGAATGCTGCTGAAAACTATTTAAAACCACAACCTAATCAGAATACTACGCCTCTCTATATATTTATATCAATATCACCAACCCTTTGACATCCCCAGCACTGCTAACACTCTGCCTGGAAGCCAACTTATCGCAGCTGCCTTGGGCACACTCGCATGCATAAAAAATCAAGCGAGTTGATTAATCAGTGGAAGTTGCTGAATCATGGGCTTGCAGCCGTGCCTGCGTAGCCCTGGCTATCGATGGGAGACCGGCAGCCTGGCATTGAGATTAATCCCTATCAGCTGGTCCACAGACCTGTGTGGCCCTTTGCCAGCATTTTTATGAGAAATAGAATCTTTAAAATTTCAGACCTGAAAAATAGCCGTGTCAAAGGGGTGGGAGTGTGTGTATGAGAAGAGACTCCAACCACAAGTGTCAAAAGGGAAGTGGAGCTAAGGAGGATAGAGGAAAGCTGTGAGCAAGAAAATCCTGACTCCACCTGGAAGCTGCCTCCAGCAAGCACAGCCAGAGGCAGCAGCTGCAGGTGTATCCCAGCTTGAGCAAACCCTGTCTGAAATTCAGCAGCCCCACCAAGGGAAGAGCAGGAAGAAATGAGGGACATGAGATAGGGGTGGGGATGGAAAGCAAAAGTAGCCAGGCTGTAGGACCAATGCAACCATACCAGGAAAATAGGAGCATTTCTGGGTCTCCTGGGCATGAGCTACCTTGCCTTGGGCTTTCAGAAGTCAGAGAGGCTGGCACAAAAAATATTTTTTCTTAACACATGAAGAGCAATTTGTCCAGAAGAAAAAAAGAAGATGTCTAGGAGATATGTTTTATTTGACACTCCTTGTGGAGGCTCCTTGCAAGGCTTACCCTGCCCAGTGTCTGGCAAGCTTCACCTGCTCTCAGGACGGCTGGAGGGTTTGGGAGAAGGAACTTTCCTTTCTGTGCCAGCCTGTGTCTGGGAAAAAAAAAAAACAAACAAACAGGGAACATGTGCAGCAGCCCTGCTGTCTGGCCTTGTGCCCCAGATGGGAATGGTGGTTTTTTTGTGGAGTTCAAACCCTCACTTCCAAAGACATTATCCTTTGGTTGGATCTTCAGGTGAGACAAACAGCCACTGCTCCTCTGAAGGACCCTGCCCCAGCTGCTTTCTTCTAGGAAATCAAGAAACTTTTTGTTTAAAGAAACACATTTGCCAAATCTTTGCTGCCAGGCAGCTGGTCGAGGCTTTTGCTTTGCTTTTTCAGAGGGTAAGTTAAGTGTCCTTGAACAAGTGTCTGGAATAAAAAGAAAAGAAAGAAAAGGAGGGCAAGCACCCTTTGTGCCAAAGCTCTTATGCTTCCTCCAGTGTGACTCTGCTGCACTTGTGAATAATCATATTAACATATATTAGAGGCGTTGTGTGCCAGTAATGGAAGAGATTGTGAAACCACAGTAACTTATCTATTAAAATAGCCAGAGCAATAATATCATGTCAGCTAAATTAAAAAGCAGAGAAGACACCAATCAGGTTGATCACTGCCTAAACCCAGTGTATCTTTGGCTACACACAGATATATACAGTAATTTCACGAATACAAGCCGCACCAATTTGACCAAAATTTTGGTGGAAACCCGGAAGTGCGGCTAATATTCCGGGGCGGCTAATCTATTAACAAAATTCTAAAAGCTGCCAACACGGAAGTGAGAGCCCGCGGCAGCCCCAAGCCAAGCTGGAGCCCGGCCGGCCCCGGCAGAGGTGGGAAAGCCTGGCAGAGGCGGGGCCAGCAGTGTGGGGGGCGGGCGGCAGAGCCTGAGCCAGCAGGGCGGGGGAGCCCGGGAGAACTGGGGCTAGCAGTGCAGGGGAGCATGGCAGAAGCAGGAAGGCCGGCGGGTGGGGCTGCCTGGCAGCGGGGGAAGCCCAGCAGAATCGGGGTCAGCAGCGTGGGGGAACCCGGCGGTGCGGGGGCCTGCAGTGCCGGCCAGGGCGAGGAAACGCGGCGGCGGTGCAGACGGGAGGGGGCGGCCGGCGAGCCTGGTGGCGGCGGCGGCAGCCCTGCCGGCGGGGCGAGCGAAAGCGGCGCTCGCGAAAGCGCCGCTCGGCGAGCGAAAGCGCCGCCGCTCGCGAAAGCGCCGCCGCGAGCCGCGAGCCGCGAGCCGCGAGCCGCGAGCCGCGAGCCGCGAACCGCGAGCCGCGAAAGCGCCGCCGCGAACCGCGAGCCGCGAAAGCGCCGCCGCGAGCCGCGAACCGCGAGCCGCGAAAGCGCCGCCGCGAGCCGCGAACCGCGAGCCGCGAAAGCGCCGCCGCGAGCCGCGAAAGCGCCGCGGGGCGGGCGCGGCGCTCGCGAGGCGCGGCGCGGGGCGAGCGAAAGCGGCAGCGGGGCGAGCGAAAGCGGCAGCGGGGCGGGCGGCGAGCCCGGCGGCGGCAGCCCTGCCAGCCGGGCGAGCGAACGCGGCAGCGGGGCGGTGCTGACGGGAGAGGGGGGCCAGCGAGCCCGGCGGCGGCAGCAGCACCACCCGGCCAGCCCCGCCGAGCCGTGGCGCTGAGCTGGGCCACCCGGCCCCGTCGGCAACCATGAGCGGGCCGAGCCTGCCTGGCCCCGCCCCGAGCCAGTAAAGCCCGCTATGCCGCGATCCTCTTACTAATTGGCCAATTTGTGAAAGCTGCGCACGGATTCTCGCGACGAACGAAAGTGCGGCTAATATTCGGGGTGCGGCTTATCTATTGACAAAGACAGCAACATTGTCGAGGCACCGGGGCTGCGGCTTATAATCCGTGCGGCTTGTATTCGTGAAACTACTGTATTTCAATATGAACTGACTGTGTGTATTTTCAATATTATGAGATAAAATACTGCTCTTTGCCATGTTCTAAACTAAGTTTGTGCAATGGAACAGATTTTTAAAGCTAAGTTAAAACCTCTTGAGACTAAAGGGTTTATAATGGAAATGCTGACAGACTCTTAACAGGAGCACTGGGATCTCTCCTGCTATTATGACCAGATAAACCAACAAGGTAATTCAATGTAGTGTTCCAGCTCCAAGACACTAACATTCTCCTTCTGGTCCCAGGTGCTGAGGGGGAAGTTAAATATAAAACTTAATGAAACTGCTGTGACTGACTACAGGGCTGGCTGGTTGGCCCTGCACCAGGGAAAGGTGAATTTCCCTCCTGGGAAAGTGTCTGAAAGGCAGGCAGTGACCGGCTGGTTCAAGTGCAAGCTCTGGCTGGAGCTTTCTAAACTTCACAGAAGTCAAATGGCTTTCTAAAGTCTAATGGGTGGCTAAAGTTGGAAAGCTGTGATAATCAAACCCAGTCTCTGCACACACACCAGTCCAAGAATTGACTAGAAACACAGAGCAGGTCCAACACTCCCACCACGCACCACACAACAGTGCTGTGGGCAGGATCTCTGCTCATAGGGGCTGGGAAACACACCTGCCTCCCCTCCCTTCAAAGTTGCCCCAGAAGCCTTCAGTTTAGCAACTCAAATGCCAGGGAATCTGGTCTCAAAGCAGGAGCTGCAGGGAGGCTGAGGCGTGGATGGATGTTCAGTCCCTGCTCTGTTTCCAGCACTTTCCCCTGGCCCCAGAGGCAGCAGATAGATGTGCAGTAGTGCTAAGCTGGCACAGCAGTTCTCCAGCTTCTGTGCAAATAGACAGCAAAGCTGCCAGCATCAGGAATGCCATTCATGCCATGCTTTGACACCCAGAAAACTTTGCTACTCCTTTTTGTGCCACTTATAATATCACCAAGACTACTAGAAGGTGCACACGCTGCCTCTACCTACACATGAAATCCTGAGCAAACGTCCTGAGGTTGGAGGGCTGGTAGCACTGCCTACTGTCAAGACCGTCTGACATTTCCAATTACAAGACTCTATTTTCAGCTGCTTATAACTGTCATATTTTGACCAGTAACTTGTCATTTTTCCATCCTGGGCATCTGCCGCAGGCTGAATTTTTTTGGAAAGCTCCAGCCAAAACAATATAGCTATTCCCAAGGGCAAGGCCAGGGAACAATGCACTGTTTTGTAATGGTAAAAGAGAAAAAGAACTGACATGCTCTTCTTTAAGATGCACCACAACTCCTCACAGTTTGGATAGGAGAGTAGAAATTTAGTCAATCTGTGACCTTTGTATTAAGGATGTGCCTTTTTGTTACTGCCATGACAATCTATGCAAGTGTGGCCAAGTGAAAGCACTTGGAAAAATTCCAACCTGACTTCTTCAGCAAACACTTTTCTTTCATTGAGAATCCTAAAGGCTCTGAGGATTCTGTTCTGCTGGACTCATTTTGCCCTCCAGCTTGTGCAGAAGGGACTAGCCCAAAGGCAAAGAAATGGGGAGAGAAAAGGCAGAACTGGAGCAAGGAGGAGATGGAGGGGAACAGGCAGAGTGATTTGCACCCACCAGAGTTGCTGGCTTTCCAGGGCTGGGAATGGGATCCAGGATCCTGAGTCTCACCATCAGGAGGCTGCCAGGAAGTGCTGTGAGACCCCACTGTGCCTGGTCGGAAGCAGCAGGTTTTACAGCTCCGAGCTCGGCATGGCTTTTCCTGGGTTCACAGCCTACCAGCAGGAATTGCAGCTGGAAGTGCTCCACACTCTGGAAATCAGGTGCCAAAAAGAGCAGCAAACATTTAACAAAATGCTGGGTTAAACGCCCTTCCCAGGCCCACAGAGATTTTGGCAGGACCATCCAGGCTGAAGTGGGACAGCCTCCCGTGCCCAGCTGCATTCCCACAGCCCTCTCAATCTGCACAGCAAGCAAAGCAGGGACCTGTGGGAAAAGCATCCCTGACTCACCTGTGCTCCAAACCCATCCTGAGCACCAGCCCCTCCTGTGCCCAGGGTGGCAGAGGGAACGTGTGACACCAAAACCACAGCATGGTTTGCACACACAGGTGGTGCAGGCAGCTTCTGTTTGTGGATTCCCCATATTTTGATTACAGGAATACAATCCTTCATTATGCCCTTTGAATATGGAAATCCAGGAGAGAGAAAATGGAGGGTGCTTTCTTTCTTGAGAGTTGTCTTTGACTGGCACATCCTTCCTTACCAGAAAGCTGATGTTTACTACTGAGATACATTTATTTTGAAACTCAGTTCATCTGCTGTAAGAAATTACTCAGACCATTAATTTTGGAAGCCAATGCTGAGAGATCACGAATGTTAAGAATTCTAATTATGTTGGGTCTGGAAAATTTAATGAATAAAAGAGACTTTTCATAAGCATCTCAAGCCATAATATTTTAATGCTATTGGCATTAATTAAAATATCTGGAATTTTTAAAGGAGCCCTCTCCTTCTCCCTTTAAATATTTTACTTCTACCATTAGAACAGAAACAGAATTTTGCTAAAGCTACAAAAAAAGTGTTCTCTGTGGCTGATCATCTCATTTATAATCGTGTCATGGCGGGAACAACCTTTCGCTGAAATTTTGTTTATGCTTCAAAAATTTTCTCCTAATAACTTCTTCCCCACCCCCCTTCCCAAGCACTAGCAGGCCTGGATTTGTCTTCTATGCAGGGCTAGGAAGGTAAAAGCATAGATGATTTGGCATCCTACAAGGGACTGAAGTCTCAGTGCCTGATTAATGATACTATCCATCTCAGAAGGTAGTGATTCCCTCCTTTAGAGCTCAGGGGCAAAAAATAGTCTAACCTTTGAATTCATACTTCGTCTTCCTCTGGCATTTGTGGCTTTCTGCAAGACACAAGGCTCAATGCTGCCCTGCTCCCCACACCAACCAGCACAGCAAACATCCTGGGAGAGAGCAGGGCACCTGCTCCTCTGCTTCAGCTTTGCAAATCCTGGCTCCCATGGATTTGGTGCTGTGTCCTGCGTACCTGGCAAGAGCAAATTTCATTGGGAAAACCTTCGCACTGCAGGGTGGGCAGATCGTGACTGCCAAGGTCTCTGCTGCTTGTGCTCTGACCAGTGGCAGCACTGCTGAGTGCAGAGGTTAGAGACAGCTCTGGCTCTGAGGTCTTGGGAAGTGGGCTCATTCCCAGACTTGAGAGCTCAAATGAGCTCAGAAAGATAAAAGGATTTTGTTTTGTCTCTGATCTTAAGCTCACGGGTTTT
The DNA here is from genome assembly GCF_009819885.2 of Catharus ustulatus. Lineage (NCBI taxonomy): Eukaryota > Metazoa > Chordata > Aves > Passeriformes > Turdidae > Catharus > Catharus ustulatus. Next base: position 7,252,221 of record NC_046229.1, on the reverse strand, counting down.
TACTTGAATTTTTCTTACTATCTAAATATACAGTCACTTGCTAGTTAGTAATAGTGGGACCTCACCTTGTTTGATGGTGTTCTCAGTTTTTAGAGTGTCTAATTAAAGGAGAGACACAGGAACTGTCAGTGCTCAGCCATGGAGAAAATGGAGCCAGTGGGTTTTCCAGGCACTGAACATTCCAGGAACTGCCTAAGATGGAACCAGCGCTGTGCCATTGCCTTGTCAAGGCAAGGGCAGGTGAATGGAACATTAGGGGCAGTGAAGAAGCTGCCATGCCCTCAGACACATTTAGAAAGGCATTTTCTCTTGGAAAGGCCACAACTCCAGTTGTGAAATTTGAAAAGTGAAAACAGCAACACAGCATTTTGCAGTGGATCAGGGGAAGCAGTTCCCACAAGAAGAGCAAATAGCAGAAGGAGGAGGTTGAGCTTTATTTCTACCAAATTGGGCACAGCCTCCTCTGTCTCAGAGGTGCTTGGCACACAACAAGGCTGCTCCTGTTGGGATGCTGCACGTCACCATTGCAGAGAGGCAGGTCACTGCTTCCTGGCAGCACTTTCTCCTCCAGCACAAATATGCAGATTCAGCAGGCTGCCAAGCCTGCCTGTGTTTATTTCTGTGCTGGGCACAGCCAGGTGTCACACAGGTGAGGTTGCACATAGACATACAGGAGGCCCAGAGGGCTTTTATCTATTTTCTCCATGTGGCTGAGAGAGCACTCAAAGGCACCTGCTGATTTTGTATGTTCAGTGCCGCAGAGAGGAAAATCGATGTGGGAACTACAGATGGCTTCAGTGGTACAGGCTATTCCAGCCTGCTTTCTGATGGAAACAGGGCTGATTTACTCTTAGTGTCTTAACTTCACTGACCATTTTTGTTTCATTATTCAAAGGCAAACACTGAAGAAACATGTTGTGAACATGCCCAGTTCTTTCAGGTGGAAGGAGGTGAGAACCATTTGTGTAGCATTTCAGAGACTTGGTTTAGTGACTTCACATGGTTTCAGGAAGCTTTTCTTCTAATATTGAGCTGCCTTTAGCAGGTCTTTTTTTTTCCTACACCTTGGGATCCAGTATCATTTCCTTGTTTTTTCTGCACTCCAGTGCTATCAGCCATCCTCAAGTGTTTGTCTCATCACTTTCAAGACTGCACCCCTACCCAGGAAAACAGTGAGGGACAAACTTTCTGCTCTCTGCAGGCTTTTCTCCCAATAAGCTGGAAAATAATGTTTGTTTGGCTCATATTCTTAGCTAGCTGCGGGCTCCCCACTGATACCCCCTGCCCTGTCAATTGCTAACTAATCGTGCCTGCAGTAAAAGTAATCCAAACTGGGGAGTTGTTCAGCAGCAGCAGCAGAAGGATCCATTAAAACAGATTATGCTCTGTGCTCCATTTCTGTCCTCATCCTGTGGGATCACCCTGCCTGGGCTCTGCCCCAGGGCACCCACGCTCTGCAAAGTCACCCAGAGTGTCCCCTCAAAGGGCTCACCTGGAAGGGACAGGACAAATCCAGGCCAGGGGTCTGTCCCTGAGGCACCTGGCTGCCAGGTGATGTGGTCAAGCAGGCTGTCCAGGAATGATCATGGGCAGGAAGCTCTCCAGGAAGCTGCTGCGATGGATTTTTAGCTTTCTTATCCTTGACACACAGGCAGCAGAGCAGTGCTGTATTTGGTTTGACTGAGGCTTCAAGAGGAGCAAACCCCTATAGCATTCAGGCCTTAGGGAGGCAAAAAGAAATGCACAGTGGTGATGTCCTGGAGCCAATTCAGCCTGAAACTCTGTGGCTGCTTGGCATCAAGAGAGACCCCGGCCTGGAGTGAGGAGCAGGGCTTCTACAGGCTTTGGAACAAGCCTGTGATATTTCACAAAATCATAAATTTACAGGACGGTTTGGGTCAGAAGGGACCTTTGAAATCACCTCGTTCCAACCCCCTGCCATGGGCTGGGACACCTTTCACCGTCCCAGGCTGCTCCAAGCCCCATCCAGCCTGGCCTGGGACACTGCAGGGATGGGGCAGCCACAGCTGCTCTGGGCATCCTGTGCAGGCCTCACCATCCTCACAGGAAACAATTCCCTCCTGATAGCTGGTCTATACCTGCTCTCCATCAGTTTAAAGCTGTTCCCCCTCAGTCCAGATTTGCATCCTTTCCCCTCAGAGTGGGTTGGTTACAAGGCCTTTATGTCTACCCCGGTGGGTTTTGTTGGCCCTGTGCAGACTCAGACCCAGCACCTTGCTCCCAGCATTGGCTTTCTGGAGATCCTGCTGTGCAGAGTAACAAATACAGTCCTGAAACACCCATGAGCTAAATTCAGCCACCTCCAGCTGGGATAGAGCCACTGCTAACAGCACCATGTGGGGTCAGAGATCCTGGAGCTGGATGCTGAGGGATGCTGATGAAATGGAGTCACCTCAGCTGGGCACCAAATCAGCCACCACTCCTGCTGCAGAGAACACTGTGCACAGCCAGAGCCACATTGCTGGACCTGGCTGGGCTTCCTCTCCCCTCTTTGTTTAATTGTGTGACATTAAAGCTACCCCTAAGCCAGTAGGGCAGGCGCATGCAGAATGTACCTATTTACCTTGCAGGTTTTAAAATTCAAATGGGTTATGTAAAGCAGCAAAGTCTACACAATTTAAATTGGCCTGACTTCTGAAAGCTGCAGGTTCCAGGACCTGAAAGAAAGCCTGCAGCTAGGCTGAGTATCCAAGGGAGGTCCTCTTGGCATACAAAGATCAAGCACAATCTGAAATTCAAACATACCTTTACGGTTAGTTTTTATCTTATTTCAGTTTCACGCAAAATAATGTTGCCCTAGAAATGAAATTTCCCCATATGTCTGGCACAGCTCTACAATGGCCATTTAGTGGAGCAGTAAAGCAAAGCACCAGGTACTTGACAGCTCTTTTTGTGTCACTCGCAACATGCCTTCTAATTCTAGAGAGCTGCTGCCATGTACTCCAACAGGGTTTCTTTGCTTTCCTGAAGCAGTTACATGACTTAAGAGTTTGGTCATCTTTTCTGCTAATAGGGAGAGCACACAGGTAGAAAGCCCTGCACATTAAAATCAAGATTGCTCAGGACACCACTAATATGATCCACGCAGCTCTGCAAAATGAATTTTTATTATTTCCCCAGCTTAACATGCTAGCATTAATATTTCATTACTAGATTTCACTATGATTTTGGTCCTTTTACTGTCTCAACCAATTTATTGCTTGAGAAGGTTATTTTTAATCTTCAGCAGTAACTGAGACTATACCCTCAGAAAACCCTTCCTAATGTGGAATTTCTTTGCTGTTTCATTATAATTGAGGTGGTGCTGTATCCAACAGCTCTTTATGAGAACAAAATATATTTTAAGAGAGGAGGGAGTTTTATCAGTGTCTAGCTGAAAGTCTGTTGCCCACTTGTCTTAATTTGTAATTATAGAATTTCAGACATTACGAATGAGGAGAATGAGCTAAAAAGATGTGATTTGATACAGAAAGGCTGGGTTTAGCACTGAGCACTCAGGAAACTGATTTCTGAGATGCTACAGCACTGGTACTCCAGCAGTTTCCCTTTGAAAAATGAAAGTGTTCATTTGGGTTCTGGTTCAAATAAGATTGAGGGTGTAAAAGCACCGGCAGCGTTAGGCCAGGTTTGTTCTGCTCTAGGTTTGTGATTTAGAGCCATGTCTCAGAGACAGTCCTGGCAGCCAGAGAATGAGAAAGGGCCTAAGACTGCACAGAGGGTCTGGGTTTGACCCCATCTCCCACCAGCCTCGAGGCACCTGAACAGGGTTTAGCACATAAGCTGTGCACTATCTCTAAGAGGTAAAAAACAGGTCTCAAAAAAAGGTCTCTCAGAATCTGCTTCAGAGTTACAAAATGTTTCTCAGTGTCAAGCACAAGCAATTAGTGTTATTTATTCATCCCCTTAAAACATCTCACTCCCCAGTTCCAATTCCCTGCAGCCAGGTACTGCCAGTGATATTGCACCTCCCTTAATTCCAGCCTGATGGATTTAGGACAGGATGTGCCATTTTGGTCCCTTATCCTACCCTGGGGAGTCTGGTCTCTTTGCTTTGTGGACAACTTCTCTGTCCTAAGTGCAGGGTTATTTTCCCAGCTGTTGTGGGGATGGGGCAGGGATGCAGGCAGTTCTTTACCAATCACAGGCATAAAGAAAAACTGACCCTCCACCAGCCAGGAAATTTCAGACTATTCCCAAGGTACACAGAAAGGCACAGAGATGCTGTCCTAGACACACAATGAGAAGGTGATTTTCCTTTTTGTCCCCTTGTACATAAACTCAAAACGTCCCCTTGTATGTTGTCACATCTTCTAAGGGACCCTTCCTTCCTCAGCTGCACAAACCCTCCCCCAAACTCTACCTGGAGTAATATCACCCTCCATATGTACCAAGCCCCCTGTGCACGGGTTCTCCTGGGCTGCTTTGTACCTCTCCAGAGTGTGTCCCAGCAGTTCAGTCCAAAGGAAAACATGGATCTGTGCCTGTCTGTGCAGCCTGGGACAGCATTAACCTTCATAGGCACCTGAAAGGATCTCTGAGGAACAAATCCCCACACCAGCCCAATGTCCCAGGGCAGACTATCTGTTTAATGATAGTGACACATGTCAACAGCTCTCCAGCAGACCTCAGGAACCTGCATTTTGAGGGGTTTTACTTCTCAAGTGTCTATTCTAAAATCTCTTCTGGAGTAATCATAGCATAATCATCTAATTTGGGGAACTTAAAACCAATTCAGAGCAGAACCAAAGGACACAAATTTTTCACTCTGACTTTTTATGGTTCTCAAACCTCTCCCAGCCTGCTGGTGAGTGGCCCAAACAGAAGAGATTGAATGAGTTCATCAGTATTTGGGCAAGTATGTTTTGGGCAGAAACCAGGAGTGGGCTCATACTTATCCCTTTAACAGACTCCAGGAATGAAGCTAATCCAAATCAGATGGTCTGTCCTTGACACAGCATCAAACAACTCATAAAAGCCTTCCTGGATCCTAAATACTGGGTACATTCTTCACAGGGAAGGTGAGCAGCAGAACAGATTTTTCATTGAAAACATTTTTTCTGTGATTTTTCCTGATCTGAGAATTGTAACAAGTGCATGGAAATTACAAGCTACTATAAAAATTACAGAGACTAAAACTACAATTTTATCCTGCATTAGAACAATTTTAACATTGTTAGAGGAATATATCTCTGCAATTTTAAAATTATTTGAGTCATGACAGAAAGACTCACAACTGCAATATTTATCTTTCAGATTCATCTTAGGATATTCCTGAAGTCTTGTGAGATGTCACATTATATAGCATTTTGTGGGGACTGCAGAAAGTCACTTTGACAAGCAACACATGCAAATTGGAGCCATTGATTATGGGGAATTTAATTTTATCTATTCTGTATTCATGATGCAATAAATAAAAATACTTCAGTGGTCACTGTAGGACTGCAACAACTTCTACAGAAATGCAATTTATAGTTGCATATTTTTAACAGCGAGCTTCGGCGTACATTTGATTAAATTCTGCTTTCCAGTGCACTTAATGAGAATTCTAATTCTCTAGAGATTTCTATAGGCATGCCAGGTAAAGAGGAGTCTATCAAGTCAGAGCTGTGGTTGTTAGTACAAGGAGCTGTTTCCTTTGAAGAGAAATAAAATTCATAAGCATGCATGCATATATTTTAATATTGCCAAGATACATATTGGCAGAGCAATAAATAGTAAGAAGATTTATTACCCACTCTATTTCCCAATGTATACAAATGCAAGTGATACTTGTGAGGTATAACATCTTTCAGGCATGTGTTTGAACTGAGTGGCTGAAGCAAACCTTATTTATTTTGGGTTCTCAGAAAATTTGAGGTGGATTCAGTCTCTAAATTTCTTCAAGTTATCCCATTGATTTCCCTGCCTGCCTGACGAGGAAGGTGAAGAGATGCACCTCTAAGAGATGCAATGTCGAGTCCTGACTGATGGCCATCCACTTCTCTAAATAAACAAGGTCAAAAAATAAAAAAACTTATTCTTACCTGCTCCTATTTGATAGCTCTCTTCTCCAGCTCTCAGATCATGATCATTTTTATAAGGGCTATCTCACTACCACAATCATTTTCTTACAGCACCCTGGAAAATAAGTTTACCCTTCCTGGTAGGATTACTGGGGGTGTCCAGACAGGACAGCTCCTTCCTATATCAATCTGTAGCCACAGTCTCACCTCAGGTAAATTCTACCAGAGACAATTTAGTTTTGGCAAGTGTTTTTTTCCTTGGCTGCAGAGCTGGGAGAAGGAGAAATCCTGCTGAACACGGGGGCAAGTTTGCCTTGTTCCAGTCTGCCTTGTTTGAGGTTGGGTAGTGGAAAGGGTGAGTGAAACCCTGGACACATTCACCTCAGTGGCAAAACCCTTTCATAGGAATGGGACCAGGATTTCTTCCATGCAGGGACAGGTGTATCTGCCAGGTCTGTAAAAATTATAATGGCTGACTCCAAAACCTGTTCTGGTTTCACTGCACAATTTATTGATTATTGGGTGTTTAATTCATTTTTTGGTGTCAGAGTACAAACAAGATTATCTAGTCTTATATCACATTTAATATGCATATTTCAAATTAACTGAAGAATTCAGTAAATTTGCACCCACCTTTCTGGTGGGGACCCAGTGAGAGCAGCTATTCAGGATACCAAAAGGGGGACACTGGCAAGACAGGGAGGGAGCGGAGTGTGAAGCTGTGCCCCACACTGCAGTCATCAGGTCACAGTATTATCCTTCAGGTGACTTTTCTTGCTGTCACTACTATTAGTCCTGGAATTAAACTCAAATCAGTCTCCCCTAAAGAATATGAAATAATATAACAAGCCTTACTTTTTGTTCTCTCAGCTGTTACACCCTGAACCAGTGTGTTATTGTAATGCTGACCAGTGCTCAATTTCTAATTCTTACACTGGAATTTAAAAAAATAATAAAAACACATTGGGAGGCAAAAAACCCCACAACCAACCAAAAAACAATCAAACTCAAAGCACAAGAAAAGAACAAATTAAATATAGCTTGTGCTTATGCTGATTTTCAGAAATAGGTTAATAAACATTGCTTAGAAGAAAGGAGCCTCAAGCGTTAAAGAAAGAAATCAGAAGGTCTCAGTTAAGTGATTTTTTGGCAGGAATCAAATTAACGAATATAATATGGATTGCTGACAAGGTGCTTGATCATTCTCAGCAGTGAGGATTTTTTTTATGTATATATTACATTTATTTATATAGATATATATGTATGCATGAGTTTGTGTTTGAGTTGATTCCATTAACACTTCATTTGATAATGATAAATAGCATTTTTATTGAAAAGGAAAATATCATGAAGTCCTGATTTGCAAGAGCAAGTTAGAATGTATGATATTATGTCCTACTGCATTTTCTCCTTTAAAAAACAAGCCTTCAATGCTAGTACAAAAGAATGCAAACATTTTGTTTAGTCCATAGACAATTTTCCTCTAATTCAATCTGCCAATAACAAAAAAAAAGTACTTTTTTGTGAGAGGTTGGAGGATAAAATGAAAAGAGAGGCATAAAAGAGACTTAATTAGATCATGGAACTCTTTCTTAAGCAGTTCAGCGTCTTAATTCCTGGTACATTCAAGCAACATCCATCTGGGGGTTGCTTGTGTCAGTCTGTATCTGTGTCTGTCTGCCTTTATCCATCTCTCCAGGCACCCATGGCTGTGGCTTCAGAGCAGCAGCCAAGGATCCCAGCCCTGCACGCAGCGAGCTGCAGGATCCAGCCCCTCTTTGACAATGATCGGGGCTGACACCGACAAGCACTTACACCCCATTCTCGGGCTCTTTTTGTACGGCCTTAGATACACGTGTTGTCTGGCAAAAGTTAAAAATAAAGCGTTTAGGGCTAGGCTGTGGTCAGTTTTTCAGTTTTCCTGCGCTCCGCAGTGCGAGGGGGAGGGAGGGGAGCTCCGCGTTCTGCACCACTCGCATCAAGGTCAGCCAGAACTGCTGCGAGAGCACAGCCGGAGCCACCCAGAGCACGTGGTGTGCTGGAAAAAAGCTTTTCCTCCGAGAAATAATCACCTGCAGGTCCGGAGGGGCTGAGAGATGCTCAGGCATTGCCCCCACCGAAGCAGGCAGCGCATTTAGCTGGCCACACCCCGATGCGAGCAGCTCCTGAGCCTCAGGGCTCTTGGAAAATTTTCCATCGAAACTTTCAGGGGAAGTATCTGATTCCCTTGAAAATGTCAGCATGTTTTTTATTTCATTCTGCTAGACAAATTGAATATGGAAAATGGAAAAGATATTAGGAGAAACCCAGAAACTCTAATGGCAGGGGAAGGGGACAGTATTCATTTAGTCAATGAGAAGCTGGCATTTCTAGCTGAACATTTTTTTTTAAATAGTGATATCCTGACTAGGCAAAATTATACCTGGACAAACCCACCTCTTATTTATCAGGAACTCTATTTCAGATATTTATGCAGTAAAGTTGACTGCTTCCCACCCCCCTCAGCCCCCACATTTCTCATTGCCAAAGAGGTGGATACAGGAAAATCATTTTCCTTTCCCCAATTTCCTAAGGCTGTAGAATCTCCTTGCTGCCCCATCTGCCAAAGCTGCAGAGCCTGTTGTAATCCTGCTCTGCATCAGGGGTGCTGGGGCCTCACCTGAGGGGACTTCAGGGGTAAATGCTCTTGGATTTATGTGAATATGGGACCAGAATGAATGAGAACAGGAGGATGGGACAGAGCCCAGTGTCACAGAGCCCAGGGTGCTGCTACAGCACACAGACATCTGCTGCACCCAATCTCCCTCTCAGAAATACTGACAGGGGCTCTCCCACTGCTGCTGGGGAAGGCTTTTTCAGAAACTCCCATCTCTCCTTAGAAACCTTCTTCTAAAATACAGGGTCACTTACTGATGACTAGTTTACAGTTATTTATGTACCAATATTATCTAATCATAAAACAATCCCCTTCATTCCAATGATGTTTATGGATGATTCTTTACTCTGCTAAGGCACAATCCCTCTTCTCCCATTGAACTATTCACCATTCTCTGCTCCTGCTCTAGGTTGAATTTCTTTCTTTCAAACACAGATGGCTACAACTGGTCACTACATTCCTGAGAAAGTCTTACTATGGCCTTCTAAAGGGTATTCATTTTTTCCCAGCTTGACTGGAAATGCTTATTTTGATATAGTGCCAAATATATGCCCCATCCTTCTGTATCTGTCCAACCAACAAGCCTTACCTTTTATTAAAAATTGTCATTAGTTCCCAGCTATCTGACCTTGCTAGTTGAACTGCTCAGTGTAATCCCATTTATATCTTCCTGGTCCCCGAGGATATTCTGTTTTTCTGTATGCTGTCAACCTCCTTGCTATTGACAAACCCTCCCACCTCCAGCCATCAGCACATTTCTCTAGCAGGTTCTTTTTTTGTGCCTAGTTGATTAATGAAAATATTAAGTGATATTGGTCCCCAGACTGTGCCTTCAGAAACTCCACTTTTAGCTCTCTCCAGCCTGGTATTTCCTCTTTCAGCATCATCTGTTATTATCTCCTTTAGCCAGTTTTTATTTTACAATCCTGGGCCTAATCTTCATCATTCCCAATCAAGCAATTCTCCGTGTATCTCTGTGTCAGATGTTTCTCTCACAGTGTGTACACATCACATCTATTGCCATTTCCTTTGTCTAAAAAGATCAGGATAATCTAAAGATTATCAAGTTAATCTCGTAAATCTGCTTTCAGTAAACCTATTCTGTGTGTTATCCTGCTTCTTCCATTTGCTATGCTCTCTATTCCTCTGCTTTCCAAAAGCACTCTAATGCCCTGTGTACTACTGATGTCATGTTAATATGCCTACATTTAACTAGAACACAGTTTTTTCCTGTTTTGAATATAGGAATCATATTTGAAATTTCTCTTGCCACTCCTGCTTTAACACAGTTCTAAATACCCTTCAAGCAGAAGTGCAGTTTTGAATGCCAGTTCCTTCAGACAGCTGGGACACAGATGCTTGGAAACCACTCCTTGAATTTTACTTCTACCTCAAAGGCATCATTTTCACCCTTCCAAACTCACTCCCATAAAGCCAGTTTTCTCCCATCCAAGCTCAGATCCATTGTTCAAATTGAACACAGAGCCACAAAATCATTTCAGTTTTGGAAAGTAACTATGCCAATCTTAAACATACCCTCCCTCAAGCCAATCTCACTGTCACTCTACTTACTGCCATCTAATTTTGATGGCTGAAAACCCCACTGTTTTTTAAAATTTATTTTGCTACTCTTGTGTTGACTTCAATTCTCATTTTACCTCTGTGATTCTGGATCTTACGCTTCCTGTTGATCACTGTTTCCATTCCTGGGAGATTTTACCATTTTGAAATTTCATAATTTCCTTTCAGTAAGAACACCTGCAGTGGAACAATATCAAAAGAATATTATATTCTAATACATTGCCAAAATTTGTTATTATCCCTTTTACTGTATAACACAATTTTTTATATTTATTGACTTCCATAATGTCTTATATTTGAAAGCATTGCTCCACACATTCAGAACAGCAGATTCACTGAAGCTGAACATGCAGGTCTGATTGGAAAGCAAACTTCTGGTGCTGTGAGCAGCTGAACCAGGGTTCTGTATGGCCCATCCATCAAGCATCTTGATTCATGCAACATGTCATTGCAGCTGGAAATGTCCCCCCATCAAAACAAAGCTCCTGGATTTAATCTTTCTCTGACTCTGTGTTAAGTTTGCAAGTCAAAAGAAGGTTTCTCTAATGTCACCTTTGAAATCTCACTTCCAGGTCTGCAGTCAAACCCTGCCTTTATTTCCTCCTCCCTAATCACCAGCACCAGGCTGCATGATTAGCAAATGAATGACAGTTCAGGACCCACTGCAAAGCCCAAAGCGTGAGCTCGTTTGATGATCAGGCCATTTAATTGGAACTGCAGAAGGCACATGACAATCCATCCACTTCTCCATGGTAATTTTGACTTTGTAGGGCTTTGAGCTTAAAACTGTATTGTGGAGTCTAATGGAGATTGTGTTGACAGAGGGGAAAACAGCTCTCTAGAATATGCACTTGTCAGATTTCCAGGTCAAACACAAGGCTCCACATTTGCAGAGCCCTTTCTCTGGACATAGGCACCCCTAGCAAGGTGCACAGTTCTGAGGGTTTGCAGGTTTGGGGAGGGGAAATGTCTGCAATGCACAAAGAACCATGCTGTTGTTGCTACCATGCAGAGTGGTCTAGGCCATAGTAGTGTTCTTGTTTCATAAAGAAGCAGATGTATTTCAACTTTTTTTTTTCTTTTGTACTAGCAAATCAATCAATTCCTAATATTTAGTATATTAGATATGCTCAGGGTTGCTTGATTGTAACTCTTGGACGGTTTAGTACTTACAATAGTAACTTATGGAAGGTTTCATGCATAGGAATGGAAACATACAGATTCCATGATTTATCTACTGACAGGACTGACAGGACTGAGATATAGCTGCCAAGTCAAAACTGAAATCACCATTTCAGCCTCATGCACATGGTCAGCTCACTTTAATGTGAGATATGTCAGAAACTCATTTCAAAACTAACTGAAATCCTACCCTGCTTCATGAATCAGATTATAGTTTCTCTGTGAAGTAGGAATTAATTATTAAATATGGCTCCAATCTTAATTTAAGTATCTCCTATTAGTATACAGCTATATCCTGGACTTGGTTCCACTGAAAAGGCTGTTCTTGTCTTAACATCTAGGAAAGATGATTAATGTCATATACCTCTGGTCCTGTGGTATTGATTTGCTGCCCCACTTAACAGGAATACGTTGCTAAGGTAAGTGACTTATTTCTATCCCTTTCTTTATTGAATTGTCCTCTAAGTGAAGAAAGCCGGCTCCTCTATACTGAAAATTATCTTGCTTCAATTAACAAGATAGCAAAAAAATTATTATTTTGTGCTTCAGCATTTCAAGTAAACCTTTCCATTTTGTTCATTGGCATACAAAGAAGAATATTTATTCATGTAACCACAAGGCCATATGCAATAAATGGATAATGCGACTTTTAGCAGTAACTTTTTTCTATCATGAATTTTGCTTTGATACTTGTCTTCTGTTTCATTTAGAATTCCCAGCCCTTCATTATTAAATTATAGCCTACAAACTATTAAAATTTACCAATTAGAACTGACAGATACTTTTTTCAAAGTGAAGATTTAAGTGTTGATTTATTGCAAAAAATATTCACATCTTTCCTGCACAAGCAGCATTTGCCCAGCTTGCTCACAGTGGCTGCTGGATTTACCAGCCCAGGCTTCCCCATGATTGCAGGTACTGTGAGGTGTCAGTGTAATGCACTTGTCAAAAAGACAAATACAACTTTAGGATGCATCCAGGAAGGTATTTCCAACTGTGAAGGACTGACACCACTGCACAAGGAGCTCGTATCATCGCCTCCTTTGAAACCATCTGAACATTCCCCCTCCTCAGAATTGAGAATAAAAAACTCAACCAAGTGCAAAGAGGGACAACTGAGACAAGAGGGATGAGAGGTGAAAGCAAGAGAAAGAGGGATGTACAGTTTAACATGGAAAAAAAAGACAGAGGAAAAAAACATCTCTGCTACAGATGGTTGTTGGCACTAAAGCAAAAAGTGTAAATGGGATAACTTGAGAAGATTTCTAATCATAAGAATGAAGTTGTCCTAGAAGAGACTTCCATAAGAGTAGTGCAACAAAAGACAGTCCAGCTACCTGCAAGATGGAACTCAATATAAATGTACAGGATTATGTGATTTGAGCTCCAGTAACACCTGGGGGTTTGACTTCCTGCTTGTTTCCATTGTGCATTAACAATGCAACAATCAGACTTCTACTTGAACTGTATTATCAATAACAATGTGTAATTTTATGGTTTGTGTATTGCTAGAGCTCAGGTCATCTTCCAAGCTCCCCAAAGGAAATGCAATGAGTGCAAAAGCAGCTAACAAGCTGGTGAGTTTGAAAATGTGGTTGAAGTGGAATGTGTTAAAAAGGAATGAGGTGGAAAGTGACTGGATCACAGCTTAGTCCAGGTCCAGGTCCAAACTTGTCTGGAAAAGCAAAGGTGGAAAACCACGGAAAAGCAAAGGTGGAAAACCACAGCAAAGCAAAATCTGAGATGGCTCCTAATGTAAAGAGAGCAAAGAAAACTATCCTCACACATAACCAAGGAGGAAGACAGAGAGGCCTCCAGAGGAACTATCCCAGAATAGGGCTGAGAAGGAGGGACGACCTTGGTCACAAAACACTCATCTGCATGTGAAGCCCACAGGTGAAATCACATCTCTGAGGGAGAGAAAGTGAGGTAAAGGTATTGTGAAATTAGGTTCGCTTCTACAAATTAGTACAGGTTTGCAGGCTGAGGGAGAATGGAAGGAAAGATTTAACATCTAGGTCGTTGCTGGTGGCTCTGTATCTAGGGTAACAGCACAGTCACCTAAACACAAGTGGGGCTTGGAAGAGCAACTCTGAACAGGAGCCAGCACTTATATTTACCTTCAAAATTTACAGCTGAATATTTTGAAATCTCAAAAGTGACCCATTAAATCTTTCTAGTTCTAGGTTTATTTCTATGATAAGAATCTTTTGATATGTTCTGAAACCTAGAGGCAAGCGGCTAAATATATTTCCATACAATTTAACACCTGGTTGCATTAATCTACATTCACTCCTACAGTATAGCTATTATCTTAAATACTAATTTTCAACACTTTTAAAAATATAATTTTTAAGTGAAAGATGACACAAATCAGTTTCTTTTCAGTGTGACACGGCAGGCTACAGCTGCCTAAATCCATGTTCAAAGCAGAGATGGAAAAAACAGCAGTGATTCTCCCATTTTTTAGGTATGGAAAATGAGGAATTTTATCACTGAGATCATGTTGTATTTCAGCCACTGCAATGTGGTAGCAGGATAATTAGGAGGGGTGTACTGGTGTGACAGGCTCATGGTAGTGATCACCATCATCTGCCATTGTTGATCACACCAAAATTTCAAAAGTGAATCAGAAAGTAGATGCTTCTTGCTCCTTATTCCTGTGATCAAGATTCATATCCATCCTGGTATCAAATTAAAGGAGTCAGGTTTTAGGTCTTTCACATTATCTATAGCATTTTGTTTTCCCTAGAAAACTGCCTGATCTCTGCATTCAGTGTAAATGAAAAGCCATTTTCCAGAGGAAGGTGACTTCTGCAGATTTGTCCCTGCAGGAATTAAAAGTTTCCTCTCGTTTCAGACAGGTATTGCAACCCACCCAACAACTACAGTCAGAGCAACCTTCCAGGTCAGTCAGATCTTGGCAAAATTTCCAGCTATAAGCTTGCTGGTAATTTATTATTTTGAGAAAGGTTTTAAGAAAGTTTATTAGGAAAAATTAGAATCCATATATAAAATCGTCTTATGCCAGGCATGAATTTTGTAAAAGTGGCAATCCTCATACTGCACAAAATGTACACAGAGGTAATAAATCCAGCATTAAATAATAATTTCACTATGCCTTTGGCTATACAATGGTTTCAACTGTCTTTCTTTTCCACAATATAACCAGTCACTCACAACTGTTCTTTAGATCTATAATGATGGCAAGGAGTTAAATTTAGGAAATATGAGGAGTTTTTCTTCTTGACACTTTTTGACCAGAAGAGCACCATAAGGAAACTTATCTTGCATTTCACTGTGACAATGTTTTCCTATCGTTTCACTCAAATTATCATTTGTGTACAGTATTTATTTTTAATTTAAAATTAAAATGCTGAATAATTAAGTACCACAGAGAATACTGACGTGTGGAACAAAGTGGGACAAATAGACTCTGTCTACAAGATTTCTATGATCCTCTCTCCATTAACATAAGCATGAGTTCTACTGGGTATTTACATATTAGATTTGGCAAGCAATAATACAATGAGAAGTAATTTCTGCATTAATATTTTTCTTTCAAATAAGACAAGTTCCTGAACTTGTCAAACATAAATGCAAAATTATGAAAAACAATCCTAACCAAAAACTCTTGTTATTAAAATGCATGGCAACTAATTATTGATCTGATGCTATTCTGCATAAAGAAGATATGCTTGACTGAACAGAAATATTTTAAAATCATTAATATACATGTGTTTATTTTACTGAGTCTAAATTGGAAGTGGTAGATTATTCTTATTGTTTAACGAATTAGGAAGTGTGACAATACTGCTGTACAGCACTGATGTATGATATCTTTCTCCTTAAACTTATTAATTTCTGTCAAATTAAAACTAAAACACTACTGCAAACCTTGAACAGCCACAGTATGAAAATCAAATGTGAATTGCTATTAGAAAAGCCATAGTACCTTAGATTGCTCCAGGCAAACACACAGAGATACAATACTAAACACTGTCTTTGTATAAGAAAGGAAAGGAAAAAATCTCTTGTGGGACGTGCTGCCAGTTGAAGCTGAAGCCCTGTCAAAACTGCAGTTCTTCTGTGGGAACATGGTGAAATTGAAAATCTTTGTGCAGCTGGGGTTTCTCTTCCCTTCAGTTTTCCACTTAAAACAAAAACCTAAGTGAAATTCAGTTCACTGCAGATTTGCCAATGCATCATTTCACTCTAAGGACAGATTAATAATTTCTGAACTTATTTCAACTGAATTTCATGGTCAAGATATCCAGTAATTTTACACCTCCCCACAATGACCTTTATACTGTACTTATTTTACAAAATATCACTGCCAACGTTTTTTCCATTCCAACAAGCTTCAGGATACATATATCTTGATATTACTTTGGAATTACTATGGTGTGGAGTGCTCTGTAAATAATCAATGACATGTAGCTCGTTCACTATAAAATTCTGAGGAGCATAGTACTGAAGACTGTTCATCTTTAATGCATTTTTACAAGTCAAAGTTAACCTTTATGGAAGGTACAAGCTCATTTCGATGAATTCCTAAATCAGCCCTGCTAATCTAACTCTGGATAATCAGAAATGTGTAATATAACAATAGCAACACACCTGCTGCACAATGTGACTTCTCCAAAGAAAGTGCTGGGACAGAACAACTCCTCCCCATAGCCTGAACACCCCAGAAGTTCTTTGATAATTTCTCTAAAAGCAGGTTCTGACACCCTCTCAGTTATTCATGGAGGCAAAGTAGCAAATGCTGCTGTCACAGCTGAAAGTTTTTTTGAGTTTATATCCCACTGCCAGAACACACAAAGCACCCAAATGGTAAATGATGCACCCAGAGGCATCAAGTAGTTAAACAAGTCCCCCAGAGCCTTCTCTTCCTGAGAATATTAACACATTGATACACTGCCTGCATATAGATATCCTACCTGAAAGTGCAGTGCTACATTCCTGGAGAAAGATCCCAACACTCAGACTCCTGTACATCCCTGATTTTGGGAAGAACTGGTTACCACCTCTCAGTAGTTGTACAGCACTGCTGGGGGCAATTAGGGAAGTTCTTCTGGAAGGTGAAATATTCTCTAGGTTATTGTGGTGATCCAGGGGCCAGCTGGGTGAAGGACTGTCCACTGTGCCCACGAGCCCCTGACTTCCAAGCCTTTCCTTTGCCAGCATAAGGTCCTGGAGAACATGAGCAATGAGTACCCTACAGAAAGAATCCAGTCCATGTCATTCATTAACTCCTGGTTTAACAACTCTTTTGGCAAGGTATTAATTGCTCTAGACCTGTCTCCTCTTTGCAGTCAGGCCTCTTACCCTTCCCTGTGCCCTGTTCCTGCTCTGTCAGTGCTGGGAGTGGGACATGTGCTGCACTGCTCCTCACCAAGCCCAAGGCTCTCCTGGCAGGGGCAAATGGCTCTCCAATTGTTCTTGCTGTCCTTCTGCTGAGGCATTTTATTGCTTTTGTAAATATTGATCTGCTTTTGGAAAAGTTGGAACCAAACATCTCTTTCCATGAAAATGTCCAAGAGAAGAATCTGTTCAGGAACGATAAACTCCAAAACTATTCCCTGACAAACTCCCTATGAGCCGTGGTTCTCAGAAGCACAGGAATGATTCATATGGAACAGGTTACCAACAGAGACTGGAACAAGCCATAGTTCCTTGCTATAACATGTTATGAAAAGGGATATTCAGAGTTCTAAGCCAGCATCTTCACAGCCTGGAGCCTCTAGGCTGATTCTGGGACCAGTAGCTCCCATCTGCTCTCTGACAGGAAAGCTCTATTAGAGCAGAGGTGTGACAGGCAGCACAGTGATTGCTGTTTTTTGGTGGAGTCACTCTGCCATGTCAAACATAAAATCAGATTTCCCTGAAAACTGCTCACTAGATGTGAGCACAATTTTCTAACTTTGAATTTAACAGGAGGTTCAATGCAATAGGGAACACCGTTTTGAAGGGAATTGTTTAATTTCATTTACAAAACAAGACTTTCTTGCTGTTTACTCAGTAGAATATACTTTTGATTTTGGCAAATAAAGTTCCTTCAAACTGCATCAAAACTCCATTACAAATACAAAGTAATCAACAAAACGGGCTGATGCAAACACATCACCACCGTACCGAGAATTTGGGTAAAAAATTGTCCAAACACTTTTCTTGCCTTCTCCCCTGTACAGTTATTCTTTCACCTTTATTACCTGCCACTGCTAGATGAGAAAAGCAAGGGTTTTATTTGTGTTGTGTTGGCACATAAGAGCTCATCTCATAAATGGACCCCACTGTTTTATGTTATATAAACCTCACAGTAACACATTATTTCTACAAATGAACACAGTTAAAATCGTAACAATTGGTCTCACATTGATCTACTCCTTCATCTCAACCTTTCCCATCACCGAAAATTGACTAGGATATAAACATGCAAAAGCAGAAATAAAGATTTTTAATAGGTCAGATCTCTATGAACTGGAGTAGCTTGGAGGAGGTCAATAGAGCTGTACTGATTTACAGCAGCTGAATATGCATCTGCCATGGCATACTGGCCCCAAATGTATGTATGGGAAGAAAAATTGCTACAAATAAAAAGAAAAGAAAAAAAAAATCAGCAATACTTTTATAATGTTTTACATGAATCCCTAATGCAAGCAGCTCAATAAATGTTTTGAATCTCTACTGTAAGAATATAATGAATAGTGAAAATTGTAATGTTCTTTTGATGTACTAAGTTGAGAGCTCTTAGTGAATCAACTCTATAATGAATTCTTTCAGATACTGATGAAAATGGTTTATTTACTAAGGAACTTAGCTTGATTTTGATATTAATGTGATGATTTAAAACTGCTTTGGCAAAAAAAGTTTAATGACAGCTGAAACCTGAAAAGTATAAAAGATAGAGGTTCAATGAATAAAGCATTTGCTCCTTCTGCTTTCCAGGTTTAGCTGATGGCTAAACAAGTGCTGTTTTCCAGGACTATTAGTTATTATCCCATAACAAACTGGTCGAGTTCAGCTCCTCATATGGTGGAAAGACAAACTACATAACAACCCCCAAATAAACCCTGGCTGTGATGAATGTGGTGGCAGAACTCCATTATTTCCCATGTTCTCAGCTTGCTTCCAATCTTCATAAACTCACTGTAATGGGAAAAATTGAGCAACAGAAATGGTGGCAAACTGTGGACTGCCAATTCTCTGTTATCTCGTATCCTAGAGTCACACAAAACTGCAGTGTTCACTCTTGATGTCTAAAATTATCAGCAACAGGGACACGTTCCTGATACCATGTGAGAGACGAGGACAAGTAAAGGATTATTTCCAGAGGTTTGGATTTGGTCATCAGTGAAAACTGTTCACATGACCACCAACAATCTAATCTTATTTTCTCAATACATGAGGAAATGATTCATTATCTAATCTTATTTACATCATGAGCATCCAAGTCATTCTCTTACTCTCTTTTTTAATCCTTAAATCCTAGTTAAATGGATTATGCCAGTACAATTTGTGTTTCGAAATCCTACCTCTGACTGCCTTCTGGGTAGAAATAAATACCATCATGTGTACTCAGTCTAAACACTGGAGTCAAGTCCTCATGTGAGCTCAATTAACAGAACTTTGTCAGATGTACAGCAAGTTGCATCTACTTTTTGTTTACAGCTATTAAAATATTGGCTGTTACTGCAGGCAGAGAGAAATTCAGGACTCCTCAGATATTTTCTTTGCCACCTGAATGTTAAACATCATATTTAAACAATTTGTCCATAACTATGAAATATCTATAACTATTTAAAATCTATAAATATTAAGTGAACATTAAAAGTCGCTCTCAATGGCATCCTGTTGGTATCCAGGTTGAAATAAAGGCAGAATGTGAAGTCTGAAAGAAGCAGAGGAAGACTCTAGATGGTTAATGAAAATATTTACACATATATCTTCTCTAATTTTTTTAAGAGATCAAGTTATCCAAACAACCTGGAATATTTCCAGTCAAAAGGCATAATTTTTCCTGAAAGTCTTCATAGTAGCTTTGTTTTCAGAGGACACAGAATATTTTTTCAGAATACAATGTCTAGTTACAATACAAATCTCCAGGGAATTCTGGCCCATGTTTTTAGCCCTTGTAAATCCTCTTCATACCTTTCTGCTGCACTTGTTTACAAGGATTCATGAGAAATGTGGAAATCGCATTTTTTACAATAAGTGCAGGAGGCAAACTGGTTTAATGATGTGTGGCTGCTCCAGAAAAAGCTCTGTCCTTCCCTCCAGCTTGTTTAAACCCAGGCAGGACTCCTGGCCATGTCTCAGGATTTGGTCATCAGCAGCTTAAGTCTAATTGCTGCATAAAAGCATTGCCCTTGCTTCCGGTAAAATGAGATTAAAATGAGCTTGTCATCTGAGCCCTTTATTTTGTTATATGGTCTCCATGACCGTGGTATCCTGTGCACTCAGCATTTACAGGGAACCTGTCATCAGTGAGAAACTGAGGCAAAGATAAATTACATGACTTGCCCTGAAACTGAACTCAATTGAACTCAAACTGAACTCAAATTTCCTAAGTCCCAACCTGACAACTGCTGGAATCATCTGTCACTAAAATAATAAGAAATTTAGAAGAAAATGGTATGCTCTGCCCATCCTCCTCTCTACCTACTATGGAGTTTGATTCTGTTTCTTTACTCTGGATCACTATCTTATAAAATTTTAAGAGCAAAGTGTCTTGATTTATGATGAGGTTCATAATTCTGAATCTGTCTAAATACAATGTTCCATAAAACCCTAGGAAGATTGCATGACAAAATGTTTGAGGAAAGAAAATTAGGCTTGGCTTTGTCCAGAAAATAGGATCACCCATATTTACCTGGACAGAAACTTTGTCCACAATACATGTGAATTGTGGGGTTGGTTGGTTGGTTGGTTGGTTGGTTGGTTGGTTGGTTGGTTGGTTGGTTTGTTGGTTATGGTAGTCTTCTCTTTGGGTGTTTTAGGAAAAATATGAGCTTGCACCTCTGAGAAAATCAGACCAGAAATTTAGTCAGGATTTTTAACATTTCCTATATCCCTACTCTGCTATCCTCTGACCATCCCATTCAAGAATTTTCTCTACAGTTATTAAATAATAAAAATTACACTAAAATAGGACTGGTCATTGAAACTCTGATATTTATGTTTATAGAATAGCATTGATAGTACTAATGTAAATGTGAAGGGCATAAAGGAAACATGAAACATAAAGCAGAAGAGAAGACAAATTCCGATGAAATCATGCAGGGTTTCAAGAAAAAAAATTCACTGATTAGTTTCAATATCCTCCCTTCCTATTGCAATGTCCTCTTCTTTTCTCTTCACAGAAAACCAGTGCATACACAGGAAAGAATGTTGGTATTAACAGAGACACACTAAACTGAAAAAGGATGAGTTGGTAATGAAGTAGTTAACATGAAGAGGAAAAAGTCCTGGGTGCATTTGACTGATCCAGCTCATGCTCTCAATTCAACAGGCAGTAGCAGTGAAGAAGGTTGGTAAGATGCTAGTCCACATTAAGAAAGAGGTATATCTGTTACAAAGCCAATAAAATTACATTTTTACTGTGTAAGACCCTGTGGTGGTGGACCAGATCTGGAATATAATGTCCAATTTTGGTCAAGAGAGTGGAAGACAGATGTAAATAAAATGGAGAAAGTACAGCAGAGGGCAACCAACATGATTAATGTACTGGAGAATGCTGGCAGAGTAGCTGAGAGAATGATGAAATGGGAATTATTTAGCCTCAAGGAAAGGTGATTAGGAGGTGAACTGACTGAAATATTTAAACTACCTGTGGGTTATTATAAAATTAAGCTTGAAGGCAAATTTGAAATTTTTTGACAGCACAGAAATAAGGGAGGCAGGATTAAATACACATTAAATTAATGACCTCACAGGTCACTGGGTACCCATGGCTGCATGAGGTGCCAAACATGGGGAAACTGCAGCACTTTGTGCTCCAGTGTGTGAGTGCACAGGGACTTTGAACAACCTGGCATTGCTGGTAGGAGCTGAGGGCTCCATCAGTGACAGCATCAGCAGCAAATTCCCTTCTGGGCAGTGAGACTGCTCAGTCCAGATCAGGTCCAGCTGGAGGGGGGCTGCCTGCTTCTTTCCATACCTGCAGAGTGGCTAAAAGCCTGGATCCCAATGGACCAGTCAGTTCCTTGCTGACAGGACTGGTTTATGGGATATTCTGCATCACTGGGTGCCATGCTCTGCACCTGAGGGTGGGACTCATCACACCTACCTTTGGCCAAGGTAAGGCAAGGCTCTAATTTAAGCTGGTCTGAGCCTGAGCCCCCACTGCAGGCACTGGGGAGAGGAAGAGAAACTGCCAGGGCAGAGCTTCCTGCCTGTCCCAAGGCAGCTGCCTAAGATGGGAGCATCAACTGCTCCCTGGAGGTGTCTTTCTCTTTCCATTGTCTCTGCTGGCAGCTCACATGGAACCAGGCTGAATCCCAGTGCTGGGTTGTTTTTTGGCAACCATTGCCATGATGCTCTGAGCTGACATGAAGAGGAGAGTCCAGGAGCTCACAGGAAAAAACAGAGACTGCTGAGAAGTGGGGGCCAGAATTTAGACCAGGTAGATGGCATTGAAAACAAGATTTAAGTCTCCAGGGTGAAGTGAGGGAGATGATGACGAGAGGTAAAGAGTTCAAGCTCACTTATAGTCATTCAGGAATCTGGGAGTTAAGCAAAAAATTTTGATGAACAAACAGTTCAGTTTGTCACTGATGGATGAAGGCTCTGAATCTGCATTGAGGCAGTCCTGACATGGTACTTAAACAATGCAGACTAAGAAAAATAAACTGTACATGAACAAAGAAATGAAGAGGACACAGTGGCTATTAAGAGTGAAATATGGTGGTTTTAATTAGCAAATGCTAATTGTAGGACTGGATATACAGTGGAATGGAAACACTGAATCTCAGGTGAAAGTAGGTGATAGCAAAAACACTATTAATCTGAAAAGGTATAATGAGAAAAAACAAAGTAAGAGAAAATGGAAGGCTGATTGTTCCTTCCAGCAAGAAAATGTTATTATCAATAAAAAAATTAAGTGAAGCTTGTTTTTTTCTGTATTGGAGCAAATTTTACACAGTATGTATAATGCTTGAATTATATTTTTTGCATTAAAACCCTAAAAATTGATAATATTAATTTCAAAAATAATATAGGACTTGAGTAAATCATGGAAATCCAGTAATATATTAAAAACTCCTGTAGATTTCACATCAGTGATATAAGCAGGAGAAGGGGAACATAAGAAGGAAGAGCTAGAAAGAGAGTTATATGCATAAGTAAATCTTCAAAACAGAGTATAAATGTGCAGATAGATTTAATGAAAACAGAAAAAACAGTATCAAGCAGGATTACCAATTTTTACAATTTGAAAACTATGTTAGCAATAATTGGGGAAGAAAAAAACTGTAGCAAAACCATAATTTCTGATGGACTCTCTCTGTTTTAGAGTCTGTTGGGTTTATACCCCACCTGTGTGAGATGCAAGAGAATCATAATTGACCCTGGACTTTGTTTCCAGAAATGAACAAAGCTGAGCAATAAAATACACAATTAGAATTCAGTGATCATACCATTAGACCTGAAATATTTGTAAGGAAATGGCAGTGACATCATGTAATGCTGTTATTACAGTCAGAATCTAAAAGAACATAGAACAAATTTTTAAAATGCCTTGAACAAAGTGTTGGACAGAAAAGAGATTATGGTGTACTGGTAAATATTTAAGAGCAGATAAAGATGATAAAATCAAAATTAATTCCATCAGAGCCCACCAGATTGCAGCTGAAGTGTTTGGAAGCTGTATACAATTTTGCTGAAGCATAAAATCACAGATAAACAGGACTAGTCACAAATACTGGGAAAAAAAACATTAACATTAGTGTCTGCACCATACCAAATCTATTGATTTTTTTTAAGGTAACATAAAATGGTTTGATTTTACTGGGTGGAAACATAAACTGAATGTGAAGAGAAATTGCAGATATTGAGACTATTTACACTAAAAAAAGATTGAGAGGTTATGATAAAAGTCAAAAAAAGCAGTTTAACAGCCCTGCTCAGTTCCTTGTGGTTGTGTTTGTCCTTCCAGAAGTACAAGGAAAACACAGTGAGACTGAACAGTTACAAATTCAAAACCATTAACTTGATGACTCTGGTACTGCTTCCACACCTGACTCTGAAAGGAAAACTGCAGCAAATAGGCAATATGCACAAGATAATTCTTTTTTTCCCCTTCTTTTAAAGGTTTTTGAAGCACTTTGCTTCAGAATCTGCACCATTCCTCACCTCTCAGGGCTGGTAGGAAAGGATGGCTGGCCACAGTTATGCCATAACTGCCCCTTTGCCTGCAGGAGCTGCCATAAATTGTTGTTAAAGGACTGGACAATGCAAATCCTTGTGAGTCAAATCTTCTTCTTTGTGTGCGTTTTTTGGAAGAGACTAAAGGACAGCTTAGAGAAAAATGAAAGAATCCATCCGTATCTCAAGCACTAAATTGCACATACGTGTGTTTGTACAATGTATTCACATTTAACACATGGGTTTTTGCTGTGGAAACATAATTATTATGAACTTAAGAACATCTAGACAGAAAGATATGACTCCTAGCCTTACTTTCACTTCCTATCAGAGACGAAGGATGATGAACTGGCTCCTTTTAATAGCTCCAGAAAAATGGCAGCATGTTTCTGCTCACACACTGACAGGGAAGGACTTGACTGCTTGAAAAAATAGTGGTTGCCAGCTGTGCTCGGAGGTAAACTGGCAGTCCAAGTGCAAGATAGGAAATGAAGCCTTGGCAATATCATGTAAGGAGAGCTGAACATTATTTCATATATTTTATCAAAACTGAACTCTGAATATGACAGGTGTCTGCAAAGAGTGGAGGACACTAACAGGGTGCTCCAAAAACAGACTCCTGGCTGTGTGGCCCCTGGGACAGCCTCTCTCTTCATCTTTTCACCAGCACCAAATGTGAGCAAGGTGTTGATATAGCAACAGTTTTCTGTTCCTCAGCCCATTTTGCTCTGTGCTTCTGGAGAAGCGTGTGAGGGGATGTTGATACTGGAGACACCCCCTGAAATGCTGCTGGGACCTGCAAGGCTGTGCAGCTCATTCACACAGACAGTGATGCAGGCAGAGATGGAAGCCCTTGGGTTCTGGAGATTCTCCACCCTCCTCTGCCACTGACCTGCAGCACGAGGGAAGGATGCCAGCTAAACCCTGTGCTCAGTTTCCCACTCACAAATGAGGACAGCAAAGCATTTCTGTTGTGTAGTGTAGGATAACCCCCTCACTACAGCCTAGAGCCTGTTCTGGTATCTCAGGTAGGTAAACACAGATGACTGCACAACATTATCAATCTCAAAATGGCAGAGAAGAGCTTAGGCTGTTACAAGGCCTTAACCTTTTTCTCCCACTTTGCTTTCCACTCAGCATGCCCCAAACACATGCTGAGGAAATAACACTGTGGTGGCAGCTGAGGAAGGGCCAGTGGGTACTGAAGTGTGGCTTTGTCAGTTTAATAAACTGCTGCTCTTGCAAAAATGGCTGCAGTCTCTAAACTTAACCCCTGAGAACTTCAATTATTTTATCTACCAATCTTTTGGATTACTGACACCCTCTAAGGGAAAAGCTGTTGTCTTAGATTAGCCAAAGCAGCTACAATGCTGTCTTCCTTAGAGACAGAGGATGACTTAGCTGTCTTATCCTTGGAAAATCTATATAATCCGAAGATTAATCCAGAAGATCCTGATCTCTTTGCACCAAAAGGCCAATCCTAACAAACTGCTTTCTCTCTAGCAAAGCTAGCTCTTCACTTTCTCTCTCAGCCTAGAGTAAAAAGAGCTGTAATTGTCCTAATAAAAGCATTTTAGTGTCATGGATAGCAACTGTCATAATACAATTTCTCGCCTAGATAAAATTTATCCAGAGAATAAAATGGTTCCTACATTCCTTGCTATGAAAAAAAGAGAGTTAATTGCTATCAGTTAAATGAAAGCACGGAGGAAACTGGATGAACAGCTTTCCCTTGGATCTCCTACAGGTGTCTTAGGCTACAAAATACTTGGCACTGTATGTGTGTTGACTTTAAAATCATTGTGGGATACAAAATAATGCACATTGCTTCTCTGAGCTACTTCATTAGCCTGATTTACCTCCAAGGTTCCTGTTTCAGGCAAGTCTGCTAGTCTTGCATACAAAGGGATCAGCTATAGAACTGTGCGGTGTGAGTCAAGCCTTTTGTCCTCCCAGTAAGAGGGAATAAAGTACAAAACAAAAACAAACCTTCCCTGCAAAAGTAGCCTGTCAAATTAGCAGGGCATTTCAAATACAAAGATCTTCAAATCCTCACTTCTGCTCTATTTTAGAGACAGAGGATAAAAACCTTATTTAGCAACAAAACACAGTCCTTGACACACGGCTTTTAAAATAACTAATCGATCAATCTCTCCCTCCCTCTGTCCATCTTTTAATAGAGAAGATTGAATGTAGTTTGAAAAGAAATGTCCAAGAAAGCTCATCAGTGTGACAAAGCAAAAGCCAGAGTAAGCAAACAGTAAAAGCTGAAAATATCCCACTCCTCTGGAAAATGTGGGATAAGAGGCAGAATCCTGGGGCAGGGTGTGGGAGCTCCAGGGGCTGTGAGGTGCACTGCAAATGAAGCCACATAAAGTATCTCACCTGCCCCTGCCAGTGACTGTGGGACATTTCAGAGTGTGACCTTTTGAAATGTCCATAGAATACTGTGGATCGTCTCCTCTCCTGAGGGCATCTGTAGCATGAGACTGAAGGTGGCCTCACAGTTGGCAGAAAGTGTGTGGGGCTTTCTGTTTACATTTATTTGTGTACAGACACTGACTTGTTTGCTGCTTTTTCTAAATTACTGCCCTCTGCATTTCCTTCATTTTACATGCACTGCTGTTAAATCACTTTTTCTGATAAATATGGAAACTTGATGAGTTGAAAAAATCCTTCCATGTCAATTCTGCAGTTCATATTCATGCTGAGATTGTATCTAATTTTGAAAATCTTCACACTTGTGCCCTGCCATCATGTGTAATCTTTTATGCATGGCTACCTCCACTGCTGCTGAAGCAGTTGCTATGCGACAGATGAACCTGCTCCGTGGGGCCCTGACATTAGTAAAAGCAAATTGACCACAGGAGCACTAATCTAGCATGAAAAGCAGTTGGTGCCGTGCATTTCCTAGAGAAGGATTACCTAATCAACAAGCAAAACCTCCTTTTAAACGTGAGCTGAATTACCTGGGTCTGGATTTCCCTGTTTCGCACCTTTTTGCTACAGCAAACCACCCTGAAGAGTGAAGGCTGCAAAGGTGCATTACTCAAGAGGAGCAGGGACTCACCTGAGATCAGATTCTTCAGCTCTCACCCTGACCTGCTGGCAAATTTGTCACCTGGACTGATAGTTCCTGTAACTTCTTTCTCCAAGGTTACCAAAAAACTGGTAATGAAGACAAATAAAGACAAAAGATGGTCAGACTAGAGTGAATGTCACCCTCTTATCCCCTCACTGATGAGCCACATGAACTTTAAGTGTCAGAAAAGGGTTAGATGAGAAAGTGGTCACCTAATCCACATGGAACCAGGGTATAATGTCTGCTCAAAAACCACCACAGCACACTGCTGCCTTTCTTGGAGAAAGTGATCTCAGGGGAATTATATTTTGCCAGCCAGATCACTACTAACATCATTATTAGTGATTTAACCCTGCAAGTACTGGGCAATTTTCTTTGAATCCATCACCAAACATATGATTATATTAGAGAAAATGAGTCCTGACTCACATAAAGGTTCAGCTGACCTCTGTCTGGATGTTTCTGAGGAGGAGAAGGCTGATAATCTACTGTTTTCTCCTAGAGGTAGAAAGGCTTTTTAACCCTTATCTTGCCACAGGAGAACAGATGTGTTGGAAAAGGTGACTTCAAAAGCCACTTTCAAAGAGGCAAAGGTTTTATCATGTGAAACATTTTCAGGAAAATTACAGGCACTCCTGGAGGATCCTCCAGATCCAGAGGATCCAAATTTGCCCAAGTGAGGTGTCTGCAACTTCATTATCCCAGGAGATATGATTTTTTAATGAAAGAGCTTCCCCCTGCTCTCCTGTTTCTATTGTGATGCACTACAAAGAAATCCAACAATCCATTGTGCAATGCTCCAATCTGTTGGAATCATGGATATTACAGAAACAGCATCTCAGGTAGAAGACCTGGGAATGCTACAGCCAATGTTAAAGTCATATTTTCACGCATTTTGACTGCAACCCAGTTTGTACCAACAGCTCCACATGCTTAACTCTAAGTATAGATAGAGAATTTGATGGCATCTTCATGGGATAATACTGCAAATTGTTGCATCATAAGCCTCAGAAAAGGATGTGAGATAGGAAAACAGAAATCACCTCTTACAAAATCTTAATCTCTTCCTTAACTCTTTGTTTTCCTCAGCTCAAGAGTTACAATAGCAACTACAATAAGAACAATAAGAACTTCCTATTCTTAAATTAATCGTTTCATTTAGTTGATCAAATGAGGTTTTATTTATAGTGCTGCTACTGCTTATGACTAACTCTTGTTAAGGCTCATGGTACAAGGGTTACTGACTATTCACTGAGTGATGAGAAGGGACTTAGAGGAACAACTTCCATTAACCTTGATAGGATCCACACAGCTAAATCCCCACCCTGAATATTTAACCTCCATGGTCTCTGTCTCTTCTGGTCTGTATAAATTGTCTTGAAGAGGGACATAAATAAATGCATCTATGCTGCCTTTGGTGCAGTGCTTAAGCACACAGAGTAGAGATTCAGCACGCCTGCACCTCAGCTCAGGTGGGTCCTGCCCCACACACAACACAAGAGAACTCTTCCTTCCAGCTGAGCTTCTCTCCTGTGCAGGGCTGTGTCCTGCCACAGGCAAGGAGCCTGCATGTTCTGTGCTGTAACAGTTTTATTTAGACCCATCACAAACGAATCAAGATCCGTGTAGGACCAGTGAGAGCCTGGGAAGTGAGAGTTCAGTTCATTTTCATGCAGGAGTTATTTAGCTCATACCAAACCAGTGCTCAAGCAGATAACAGATATCAGGGCACCAGCAGATATCAACCAGCAGCAGCAGCAGCATGTGTTGGGTAAGTCCAGCTTAGAATTTCACACTGTACTTTTGGCCATGTACAATAATTGTGAAGCAACCTCTGTGCCACCAGAACCCCAACCTGGTGCCTAGAGCTCAGTCTCCAAAACACTGTGTAGTTGTAGGCAAATCTTCTCATGTCCAGACTTTGCTGAGGTTACCATGTCCTGTAAATAGAGTTCTCATCCACAAGGAGCTGAACAGTTTCAGCTGTTAAAACTGTGCTGTCCTTCAACTTGCTAGTGAAGGCAACAAACATCTCCTGCTAACCAGGTTCAATATTCCTAATGAAGAGCCATTGCAAAACTGCTCCTCTGCCAGTTGGAGCTCCTACTCCTACTGTTTTCATGACCAGTTTAAGTACATCTTTTCTTGCCTCTGGTTTAACTACTTTTTCTTTTCCTCCTTCACTCACCCTTCCCACAGTAAGCATGCACACAATTCAGTGTCTATCCTTATGAAGAGAAAAACTATACTCATCTAGTCTTGACTTGAGTAGGCTCAGCAAGATTTTAGGCTGGGTGTTATGGCTCTGATGTTTGTGCTGGAGCAGCTCAGAGCTGCAGAAGCAAAGAGTATCAGATTACTGCTGGTTGAACTCCTGAATTTCAATGGATAGGGAGCTGGCTATACCCTCCTGCTCAGAAGCTTTTTCTCTCAAACAGGTTTGATTTTATTTCAGATTAGTTGGGCTTGCATCTAGTCCCAGAATCTTCATGTCCAAAAGTAATGATTCAGCAAAACCAAGAACTAAAGGAAGGGTTCAGCCTCTGCCTGCTTACCCATGCCAGAACATTCCCTGCTCCTCAGGCTGTCCCAAGCCCTTGTATTGTTAGCTGGCTTCTTCTTTGGGCATTCCCTGCTTGTTACAACCCTGAAACCTCTATGGGAAATTTAAAATGGGGGCCCAGTATAGAATTTATATTGTTATAAATGAACACCTGCACTGGGCTGATAATCTAACCCAGATTTCCCCTATTCAGTAACCAAAAACTTGCATCAGCAGCTGGGGCAAGCAAGCAGGCCAGTCTTAAATGCTGCTCAGAGGATTCATCTACTGATCACATCCATTGAACTGCATGTAACAGCATCCAGATTTTGAATACAGGACTCATTACACCTCCACTTTACTCACAGAGCCAGGAAGCTCAGTAGACTTCCTATGTACAAAGAAAATGTATTCTAAAATTATCCATAGTTTTTAATGTCTAGAGATTACAGACAGCAAAGATAACATTGAATGAAAAATAACAGAAAAGTACTTGGGCTTAGTTTGCAGATGCAAGAATTAGAATATGGGTTTTCACTGGAAAACCTGCAGGCATCATCAGAACCATCTTAGGGTGCAGGTGGTAAATCAAAGATTCAAAGACAGCAAAGAAGAAAATCCAAAACACAGAGACATAAGCATGTAAATGTTTTTGTGACTGTGGTGACTTTTACAAGGCCATTCACCTGTATGAGGCCCTGTTGACAAGACAATGGTTGCAATTTGCAGTACTTAAATGACACAGAAACACTCCAAAATACTTAACAATGAAACAGCAGAACTTGATCCCATGCTATGGATTCAGTAACATGAAATAACTGCTGTTTATACAGCCTTGTGTTGGAATAACAGTTTGTGCTCCATGGTATTTACTAGGGAAGTTAAACACAGAGAAGAATAAGAAGACACAGTTACCATCACTATGAATGGCTTTTTGAAGGTTCATATTTCTTCTTTCATACAAAAGAAAGGCAGGAACTTATAGACTGTACTAGATATTTCCAAGAAATTCAGAAAATGAGACAAAGGTAAAAAACTGATTTAATGACTCAGAATCATGTCAGTGTAACCATTGTAACACGTAAATGATCATTGTCCTTCAACACAAGGTGCAGCCTTCAACAGTGGTACAAATTTGTGTTTGTGCCTCGAGATATTGTTTTCCATTTACGGACTTTCTTTTTCCTCCTACAGATTTTTGTGTAAAGGAAAGTCTGCCTTCCATTTTGATACACTAAATTATTTTGGGTTTTGCTAGCTGGCTGACCTGATGGAAGATTTGGCTTCTGGTTAGTATGTCATTCTCCTTCGCAAAATCTGTAGCCAACATTTTGATCCAGTGCAGTTGTGTTTGCCTTTTTACCATCACCACCAGCCTGTACCTGCTGCTGGCATTTACAACTTTCCACTGGTGCAAGTAGTCCTAGGAATTAACACAGCCAACTATCTCCAAAGAGTAAAACTGTCTGCATTTCTGCCAGCTTCCTGTGGTACATAATCTGAAAATATATAGATTGCTTAAATTTAGTTACCTGCTCTGGCAGCTATACCCAATTTGTATTCCATGAGTTTTATGCTGCACAATGCAGTGGAGGATCTATGACACACACTTCAGCCTCTGACCACCTCCCAGTAGTCTGGAAATCCTGTGAATGGTCAGTTAGTACAAACTCATTAAGTAGGGGACTCCACCTCCAAATAAATGCTGTTACTAACTTGAGCCAAATTGGAACAATATCACATTATCTTAAATTTAGCATTACATCTGAAACAAATCTGGAGATAATATAGGAAGTCTATCTTATTACATTTGTACCAAAGTCCCAAACCAAGGGCTATTTTACATTATCAAAGAGAAGGCATGTGAAGAGCACCATTTCTCAATGTTCAAAGCAAAATAAGGCTAAATCAGGCACCAAGTGTAGCCCAGGTTAGATCTCATAGCCAGACACCCAGACCTCTGCTATTTCACACTGACATTCAATACTCACCTCTCTAGTCATCAACAATTTGGAGATTTGGGGCAGGGGGAGAGTCTCCAAGGATAAAAGTCTAAACAAATAAAGCCAATAACTTGTTTGCAACACACAATTGCTTACTCTGTGAACTGCATCCACTTCATTTCTTTTTGCTTCAGTCAGGAACAGTTCATAAAGGACCTGGGTATCACCTTCTAAACAAATATGTCAAAACAGCAATCCAGCAAAAAGTGAAATACGTGATATATAAATACCTATTAGCTGATGCAATGTACAGTAGGAGAAGGAGGAAATGTATATTCAACTATGTGACAGGTATTTCAAACCACCACATAATTAGCTTTGTTTAGTTATTTTAATTTTGTTTTTATCGGCAAGATGCAGCATTAAAAAATCTACTAATTAGATAGGAAGCTCCCCTAAAGACATCTATCAACGGTTTCTATTAATACAGGCAACTGTGAGTAAGTAGGTAGGATGGAAAAAACATTCAAAACCAACTTTTAGTTAATTAAATTGAGGACTGGATGCAAAATACTTTTCCCCCATCAACAAATGTTCAGTCACATTTCTTAGAAAATTGGAGTGAAAAATAATCCTAAATCTGAGGAGCCTGTCAGAATTTGGATTTCCACCTACCTTATTTCTCATAACTTCAACACAGTAACACCGAGTATATTATCTCTGTGGCTCGCTGAGCTCCACAGTGAAATCCACAGTCACCAACAGTAAGAGCTGTGTACTCACTGTTACAAATGTGGAGGATGGTAGAACATTTTTAACATTTGCACTTCTTGGCCTTACATAGTTATAGATTAATAATAATGGAAGTACCACCAACTGTTGAGTCTGACTTCTCTCAGACAGAAAACTGGGATTTTTTTTTTCCTTTCTTAGACTAAAAAATTCACACAGGCCTTTTGTGATACTCATGGCCAGCCAGCAATTGGCCATGTTGCCATCTCATTTGAGGTTCAACAGTGCAGGAATGCATCAACAGCCTCCAAGGAGAGATTTAGATTTGGTGGGTTTCAGTAAGACATGGCCATAACTTGACGACAGTGTGCCCTGGTTCTAATGATGAGCAGCAGGGAAGGAAGCAGGCAGTACCCATTCATGGAATATTTGGAGTCTCTGTGCTGTTCTGCCTGGGCAGTCCAGAAAGGGCAGAAAACAACCACATCCCCTTCACTGGAGCAATCCAAGTGGGCCCTTTGTGTAGACTCCTGGAGTGGCATTAACACCACGACTGGAGTGCACACTGCCATTTAATCCCCACTGAGCTTACCTGGGGTGTGTGTGCTGGGTGCAGGAACCTGCTGGGAATGGAGACAGCAGGCAGGATGGGCAGGATGGGCAGGATGGGCAGAATGGCAGGATGGGCAGGATGGGCAGGATGGGCAGGATGGGCAGGATGAACAGGATGGGCAGGATGGGCAGGATGGGCAGGATGGGCAGGATGAACAGGATGGGCAGGATGGGCAGGATGGGCAGGATGGGCAGGAGGGACAGGATGGGCAGGAGGGGCAGGATGGGCAGGAGGGGCAGGAGGGGCAGGATGGGCAGGATGGGCAGGATGGGCAGGAGGGACAGGATGGGCAGGATGGGCAGAATGGGCAGAATGGGCAGGATGGGCAGGATGGGCAGGATGGGCAGGAGGGACAGGATGGGCAGGAGGGACAGGATGGGCAGGATGGGCAGGGTGGGCAGGAGGGGCAGGATGGGCAGGATGAGCAGGATGATCAGGATGGGCAGGGTGGGCAGGGTGGGCAGGATGGGCAGGATGAGCAGGATGAGCAGGATGAGCAGGATGAGCAGGATGGGCAGGATGGGCAGGGTGGGCAGGATGGGCAGGATGCAGGATGGGCAGGAGGCAGGATGGGCAGGATGGGCAGGATGGGCAGGCAGGATGGGCAGGGTGGGCAGGAGAGAGGATGCAGGGCAGGTGGGCAGGGTGGGCAGGATGGGCAGGATAGGCAGGATGGGCAGGATGGGCAGGAGCAGAAACAACTTGGGCAAGCACCTAAGCAACAGAGGTGGCTGTGGATCTCAAGAGTCCCTCCAGCCTTGAGACTGGGCTGTGGGTGAGCAGGCAGCCCAACAGGGAGCCTGGATCCGTGTGGAAATCTGGGGGAGTGTCTCCACACACGGAACCAGGCGGGTCCAGCTGCAGGGGAAGGATGCAGAGCCACTCACAGCAGATTGACAAGGCAAGGTCTGCTGAAGGACAATCAAACAGAGCCTGCTCTCCCTACAGATGTGCTACCAAGAGGGGCAGGTCAATGTCCAGGATAGGAAAGAAATCCTTCTTTAATTCCTGCTGTACACATCCATAATGCAGGTAGCAGGAAAGGAGCAGCTGAGGAGTCAATTTGCCAAACAGATACAGCACACAGCGCTCTGTGTAGCTTTTCTCCTCACATTTAGAAAATAACTAGATCTCATGCTTATTTTGCTTCCCTTCTCTATATCTAAATTCATATTCTTTACCACCTGCGTGTGCAGAATGGAATAAATAATGATTACCACTGTGATAGAGAGCTCCTGCTAAAATCCCAGTAAGTCATCAAATGGTTGTTACGTACAAAGATAATGCAGTCAATAGTGAGGCTTTTTCAGCAGGGTTAGGCAGCAACACTATATGTGCATGTTTTATTAGTTACAAAAATGGGTATTTCAGTATAAGCACCACATGTAGATCAAACTGACAGACTCCTTTGGGATTAAGCCCCATCGCCTTCTGAATGCAAGACAAGCATAAAACCACTGCAGCAATGGGGGAAAAAAATCAGCTTGAAAATAATTAAACAGCAAGGCAGCCACCCATAATGATATTCAGCAGAACACATTAGGGACAGTTTGCTGGGAATGCACAAGAGCACTCCAGTTGTTTAATTAACATTGAAACGGCGGTTCCACAAGAACTAAAAATCCTGTTAATTTATGTGTCTCTTAATGATGCTCATTTAAATACTGTCAACTTTTCTCCAGTTTAATATTCATGATTTTTAGTCATTAAAACACCACTCTCAGTTTGTGGATTCACCGAGAAACACAAATTGTTTGATGATGATGTCAGTTCTTTAAAAAGTTTTTCCCCCTTAAAGTGTAAATCTCTCAATGCTCATCACGAGGGTCATTGTAGTCTGATCTATAAATACCATTTTTATCATTTGTACAATATAATAAACCACAATGTTCTCTCTCACCTTCAAAGACGAGCCCTGCTTGCATAGTCAGGAGTTATTTATGTAAAGGTAGTTATCTTTTTATGACGGAGCATCTCAGCTGGTTAATGTAATGGCTTTATATATTGGGATACTGGGCTCAGGTCCCACTTTAGATTATAAAAACTATTTTCATCCAGGGTAGGAAACATTACATTAAAGATAATTTTAGTGCTGGAAAGACACTTGCAGCTGGATATTAAAAAGATACTGCCAGTGTAGGCAGAAGTCAAATTTTGACCTCCCCAGAATCAGAACATCCATGGTCTGAATTGAGCTTGATTCCACAGAACCTCTCTTTACCCTGTCCTTTCCCTGTGTTGGCAAGTTTAGATCATCTCCAATGCTGCCTCTTTGGCAGAAACTATGATGGAGCCTCCTATGACTGGGACTTCTTCAGAAAAATATTATGTATTGATCCTTTACTGTCAGGGAAAATCCATTAAGGTTTTTATAAATTAAGAAAATATGGTTTAATTGTACAGTTAATCTTTTCATTGCATAATGAGAATTTAGATTTCAAGGAAAAGCTGAACATTTTCAGCAAGACAGAGAGAAGGACATTTGGAACAGAGGTATGGACAACTACATCATTTAAATGATCTTCCTTCCCTCACAAGAGAATTTCTTCCTACTATTTTTCTTCTGAGTACCAGATCTTAACACCTTCTTAATTCCTTCCTCTGATGATGCCATGTTTTCCTGGGCAAGACATTATTCCTTTTATTCTTCTTTTTAATACCTAAACAATTGGAAGTGTCTTTTATTAGACACTTTATTTTTTTCTCTAAGTGGATTGTAAAAAATATTAATAAAAGACACAGGTCCAGGCTTAAAAGAGGTCATATACAAAGAGCAGAGGAAATCTTGTTAGCACTCCAATTCCCACTGCATACTTTTAAGACCTAGCTGAGTTCCCCGTCTCAGGGTTTTTTTTATTATTCCTGTCAGATTTCCAGTACACATTGAAATGCAACAGTGCCATATAATTTTTCTGAAAGACAGTTTGTTTGGCATTTTAGACAGACATCCAACACAACAAAATGTACTTTATTATACAGAGAGAAAAATATTCTTTGAACCAGGCAGCACAGAACTTGCACTACCTGATTAGTAGCAAAGCCAATATTTATCACCTACTTCTGCTCATTTCAGTTTTTGCATTTTATTCTTTCCCTGTTGTTTCATATTTACAATCTGCACTTCATAACTAAGTATCTTATTGTGGTTTGCCTCTAAAAAAAACAGTTGTAACTACATGGTCTAGACATAATCTTAATTACCAAAATGCTATCCCACATCTGAAGTGCTTTTTATGCAGTTACTGTTGCTATTTTCTTCCAGAAATGTTTCAATTAAGCAAGTAATCTGTATTAACTTATTGTGTACACATTTTAATGTAATATACATTATTTTCAGCATCATTCTTCAATGAGGAGATCTTTCTGTTTATTTTACTAGTCTAAATGTTCTTTTTTTCAGCAAAGGATTCTTTTTTCATTATACCTTATGATGGCCTAATTATTAAATGCAATTCCTTGGGACCACAATTTTGGGATAAAGCCTGATACATAGTTCTAGCATGAAATATATTGCCATCTTTATTCTCTTTTAATCTGTAATAGATTTTCTCCAGTAAAAATACATTATAGCTCCAGATTGATCTACGAATAGCCTATGTAATTCCAATGTCCCTGTTTTTCTTGTTGATTTAAAAAAAATTTATTAACATCTTAATTTTTTTTTTTTTTTTGCTAGAAAGGGATGCAAGTCTTAAGGTAAAATACATTAGTTCTATCTATGGCAACTTCATCTGTTTACATCATTACAGATAAATTCAAGAACATAAACCTTATATGACAATTAACTCAGCTCTCTCATTTTTGTATTTATACTTCCATATCCAACCCTTTTGACATTGCTTTCAGGAGGCACTTGAAACTTAGGCATTGCCTGTAAACTGGTTCCCAAGTGAAAGTTTCCATTACATTAAATTGGTATTTTGTATAGCCAGCATGAAGTACAGTAATTTCACGAATACAAGCCGCACCAATTTGACTAAGATTTTGCTCCTAAACCGGAAATGCGGCTAATAATCAGGAGCGGCTAATACAACCTCAGAAGTGCCTGCCAGAGTGCTGAGCCGAGCAGCTGCAAAGTCGGCATTTTGCGATTGTTACAAATCGCTACTTTGTTGCACCGCGGGTGGAGCCTGGCTCCGTGTAGGCAGAACGGGGGGCGGGGAGAGAGGCGGGAGAGCTCTCTTTCCTCCTCTGCCACAGCCCAGGGGAGAGACGGGGGGGGGGGCCTGGCGCCGCCATTGCTGCAGCTCGGGGAGGAGAGGGGGGACCCGGGCCGGCCCTACCGCGGCCCGGGGAGGAGAGGGGGGACCCGGGCCAGCCCTACCGCGGCCGGGGGAGCGGGGGGGGGACCCGGGCCGCCCCTACCGCGGCCCGGGGAGGGGGGGGGAAGCCCGCGCCGCCATTGCTGCGGCCCGGGGAGGGGGGGGAAGCCGGCGCCGCCATTGCTGCGGCCCGGGGAGGGGGGGGGAAGCCAGCGCCGCCATTGCTGCGGCCCGGGAGGGGGGGGGGGAAGCCGGCGCCGCCATTGCTGCGGCCCAGGGAGGGGGGGGGAAGCGCGCGCCGCCATTGCTGTGGCCCGGGGAGCCGACGGGAGCCCCGCGCAGCCATTGCCGCGGCTCGGGGAGCCGACGGGGTGCTTTGTCCCCGCCCGCCGCCGCCGCGGCAGGAGCGGGGAAACTCCGTCCCCGCCCGCCGCCGCTGCCGTAGGAGCAGGGGAAGCTCCGTCCCTGCCTGCCACCGCAGGGCAGCGCCGACCCGGGGTGACCGAGCCCAGTGGCAGCGGCGGCCGGCCCCGAGCGGCAGCACCGTGCTGGACCACCTGGCCCCGTCAGCGGCCCCTAGCGGGCCGAGCCTGCACAGCCTTAGCTCAGCCAGTAAACCCCGCCCTCCCGCCGTTCTGTTAATAATTGCACGCGGGTCCTCGCTGCGAACGACAGAGCGGCTTATATTCGTGTGCGGCTTATCTATGGACAAAAACCAAAATATTTGCCAACACCCAGAGATGCGGCTTATAGTCAGTGCGGCTTGTATTCGTGAATTTACTGTAATCAGCATATGATATCTATTCCCAGTACATTTATTTACTAAAACTTCTTCAGTGTCCCTAATCTTTGGCACTAATGGTTCAATAATTAAACAAATTATAATGAACAGTCTTCTCTTGTTCCTTGTTTTTGAAGCACTTGAACCCAATGCACAAGGAAAGTCGTTTCACATGCTAATTCAATTCTGAAAGCATTTTTCATGTTTCTCCAACATCCCAATTAAACACAGAGATCCTACCAAGAAAAACTGAACACTTTCTCTGTACCTATATATTGTGAAAAAGCCTCATTTTCAGAATCTGTGATGTGCTACATGTTGCACAAGAATTGCTTGACTTACCTAAGGGAATTCTTTTCCCAAAACACAGATGGGTTTGCATCAGCATAAGCTTTCTTGTCTCTGTCTCCACCAAGACTAGTGGAAAACCTTTGGCTCAGGAGGGAGGTTGATTTGGTTCATCCTGGTTTGTAAGGAGTTTCCAAACTATTTGTAAGGGGGGAAAGTTGTCAGCTAAATATTCCATTTCCATCAAGAAAAGAACCTTCAAGAAGGAAGGCTTGTACTTGAGTCCCAAATATTTCAGAGAGGCATCCAGAAGATCATGACTCTTCCCTATTTTTAATGTACCTATATCACATTTTTCAGATGGTTTCAAACCCTGCAATGTATCAGCTGTTCCTTCACGTTTCCATATTTATTAATAAGCATTTGTGCAGAGTTATGACACCTGCATTTTACAAATCTCTTCATTTTGCTTGACCTTGTTTCTGAGCACTTCTTGGTCTTGTAGCTGCCTCAGATCATCTATTAAAGTTAAATCTGGCTGCTAATGTGTCTAACTTCTTCCCTATGGAGAAGAAAAAATACCAAAGGGCACCAGTTTGCAAACAGAAGTTCTTTCTGTGTTTTGGCTCTTGTTTATGTCAGTACTGGCTCTGAGAATGGATGATTCACTTCTTTCCTCTCATGAAAGTCTATCTCATTATTGCTCCTGCAAAGTGCTAACCTGTTGCTCTAAGTCTGCATGTTTGTGTCTATCTCATGTTTTTCCTAAATCCACTATGCAAGCAAACATATAAATCCCTTTATAATTGCTTTAAAGGCCCCTTCCTAGGATTCTGAAGATAAATTCTGTAAGAGATGGACCAGCATATAATTATTGTGCTATTTTCTACTTTATTCACACTTTCTTTCAGTGCTACTTAATCTCCCTCTTTTCCTCTGACATGGACTTTATTTTTATGAATACCAATGCACAGTCAGAGATACTGCTGTTCTTATTCTAATACTGAGAATCACACATAATAGACTTTCTGATATCAAAATTAAATCACCTGGAGTATGTATTTTAAGAGATTCAGAGAAATAAATATATTCTGTTAAGTCATAGAAATCTTCCAAAGTCCATCAACTCTGGGGTTTATAAACTGATTCCAATATTTAAGCTTTTCCAGTGAGGCTGATGGAAGACTTGTTATGTATCCGGGCTGGGCTGATGCATCAACAATTATCTGTGAAACCAGAGCTGCTGCAAGCACTAATCAAACACTAAAATTTTATATGGGTAAACATCAGTGACAAAGTCATCTTCCTTCTGTATCTGGTTTAAAACTTTTACAGTCCAGTGCTACTTGTACAGGCATTAACAAAAAACACAGTTTTTAATAGCAAAACACTTCTATAGCAAACTCCCAATGACCTTTTGGTGCCATTAATTTTTCCTTCAGGTGAGTGTCCTGTTGAGTCACTGCCCACATTTCCCTGTTTTACTGTTTTTGATTTGTGTTTTGGTGAGGTTTGGTTTTGTTTGGTTGTTTGTTTGTTTTCTTTTTAATAAAGGGTATTTTTTTTAATTGCTTGCTTTTGCTCCATATTTAAAATCTGGTGTGCTGATTTCTGTTTTTACTCTTTCTGTATTTAATAGCAATATTAAGCTTTATCTTTACTTAGTAGTATCTCCTCATTATGCTTGTGGTGGGGGGGTTGTATCTCCATGTCTCCTAATCAGACTCCTGATTATATTCAACATTGTACCAAATTATAGCATAACTTTAAACTATAGGTTACCTCTATGCTACACTTTGCTTTGTTCTGTATTTTCTGGCATTCATATTAGCAATGACAAACTTTCTTAATGTTAGCTGTTGTAGTTGTTACTTGTTATTTGTTGGAAAGTTGTTTCTTAAACTGTATCTTTATAATTTTAGCACAAAACTCATTATATACATTTTTTTTTGCCACCAAGGCAGTATTTTTTCACAGCACAAGCACAGTGTTTTATTACATTCAAAAGGCATATGAATTCCCTTTTCCTATAGTTAATGAGCCCTCAGGTGAATACACTTAACTTGAGTCTAATCAGTGCCTATTTGTTCTTGCTTCCAGCAATGAGGTCAGGAACTTTTGGACTTCCCTGGCACAGAGAAAGCATGGGTTTGACTTACTTGATACATATTTAGGGTTGTTGATAACTCTGGAGCATAGTGCTCCTATGGAGATGTTTGCAGATTTGTGTTAATCAAGTCCCCTTGGCTGTGCTCTACTGTTGTCTC
Organism: Catharus ustulatus; assembly: GCF_009819885.2. Taxonomy (NCBI): domain Eukaryota; kingdom Metazoa; phylum Chordata; class Aves; order Passeriformes; family Turdidae; genus Catharus; species Catharus ustulatus. The sequence continues at coordinate 7,211,903 of NC_046229.1, read as the reverse complement.
TTTTGATGTCCAGAAAACTAATCACTATAATAATATAACACTGCTGTACCGGGATGACTTCATTTACTGCATCCTCAAACCCTGATACTTTCTGAATTTTATTTGACTATAATAATGCAAAGTTTTAGGCATCTGCTTGTCAAGTGGCAAAGGAGTTGTATGTCTGTGGCCACGTTTTCAAACTCTGGTATTGTCCTCACACTCTTGTTTTTCAGTTCTATCCATTAGGTCATAGACTTCCCCTTGCTTGTTCCCTCTCTGTCCCCATGACTCTTGCATAATTGGTTTTACATTGGCCCACTTTCAGTTGGAGATGTAGAAGGTATCCCTTGCTAGCACTGTAAAATAGCCAATTTGCAGGTAGGAAGAATGTTCTCATTGAAGGTTGGAGGTGGATGTTTGAATCTCCTCAGCTGGAGCAAAATTTAACCTAAATTCCTTCATTCTGAGAACATTCTCATCACAAGCTTTTTCTGCTTTGCCCTGTTCTTTCCCCTGGCCCTTGTGCATTTTAAGCATAGGAAGTATTACTGTCTTTGTACCTTGTTCAGAGAGTTCACTGACTACAGACCTCAAAGAACTCCCTAAATACAAAGGAGCCAGAGTTTTGGATGTTTCCACTTGCACTGCCCATTGCCTAGTTTGAGTTCCCTCCCATTGCTATGCTTGGCTTAACTCTTTAGCCCATGTACAGAAATCTCAAGCACATGACTTTTACTTTTTAACTCTAATGCCACCACTAAGAGCACAGATTTAGTCCAACCACTAGCTCCTTTTGGATCTATTCCATAAGTCTGGCATGTTTATGTCCTGGATTCCTGATCTGCAGCCTAAGAGCCATCTATTTTCTACCCCAGACATACCTCTAATCCCAAAGAAGCATGTCCCTGCCAGGTTCACCTGGGGACAACTTGGCCTCCAGAAAAAAATCAACAGAATAGTGTTTCGAATCTTTCTTTCAAAAAATGGCCAGGAAAAAAAAAAAGACATCTCTTATTTAAAAGAGTAATTAAATAACCCTATCTCCTTTCTCCTAACAGCCTATTGAAGGTATATTTAAATACAACAAAGAAAAATCCTAATCCATCATATCATAATAATGACATATTGTTTGGCATGGGCAGAGAATGGTGCTACAGTATAGTGATTAAAGCATCCATTTATAAAATTATTTCAATTAATGCATGAGTAAATATTTTAGTCAAAATTCAGCAGTTCTTAAGCATATGTTTAAATCACACAGAGTATACAATCAGTGTGGTGCACACGTTCTTCTCGTCTACAGCTGAACATTTTGTAATTCTTGGAATTAATTTGTTTTAATGGTCAGAAACACAGAAGGAGATTAAATGAACCTAAAAAGATAGAGTGTACAGTAGATTGGCAGTTATCTTTTGGCTGTTACCTTTTTCTTTTTTTTTACCAAGCAAAAATCAACTAAGATTCTAGATTCACAGCATGAAAGGAAGGAGAGAACAGGCTTTCATCTTCTGGACCAGCAACAACTTGACTAGTATTTCCTTGCAAGAATGAACAATTATTTGGTCAGCAAGGACTGAACAGATGTCATGTACTGCCCTGTACTAAGTTGAACTGGATCTTTGTGTTCATCCTGTTACAGTGCAAAGCAGATTTTGGCTAAAAACAGGTTAGAATGAATTCATAACTCTTTTTATAAAGTGTCATGGAAGATGCCTCAGTGCAACTCCCTCCACCCCTTGTGAGGAGCTGGACTCTCACATTTTCAGGATGTGCTGCTCCTGCTGACAGCCAGTCAATGCCAAACTGACTGTCAAGAAAAATTTCAGTGCAGATCCAGTGAAGATTCAGAGATCAGGTTTTAAAGGTTTTCCCCATCTCCCTCCTACCCTTCAGGAAGCAGCAATGCTCTCTTCAAAGGAGGATTTGAGTGAGAGGTGCAGCCTTGCAGTAATTTACAAACAGCACAGCAAATACAAACATATTTCATTACAGTTATCTATTTAGAAAAATTAAAGTAAAATGTTTACCCTCCTAATTGACCATAGGGAACCAAATACTTTGTGAATGTAAATTATAACTGTGATTAAATATAAACTGCACTTTCTTAATATCCATAGTGGATGTCTGGTACAAGCAGCATTAACATAAATTTATATTTTTTCTTATCTCTCCAAACCCTACTTTTTATTCAAATGAAAAGTTTATTATTTATTATTCTCTTGGTGGGAGTTGGGGTTTATGCCTCTATAAAGAATCTAAGCTGTCATATTTTCTTTATCCCTTATTTGCCAGGTTGCCTTGTGGTTCATTTATTTGTTAAATGTATTGATCTGCTCCAGCCATTATGCACTTCATAAACAGCTGTGGACTAATTGATATTTCATGTGTTGGGAGTATTTTCTTATAGTCATGAAGTGATACAGTGAAGTTTTATAACCAAATGATAGTTCAGTGCACTGTTTTTGAAGTTCAAATACTGAAAAAGCTCAAGTTAAAAATGTTGTAAGAAATATTAAGTTAATTCTTATAAAGGATTTTGTTATGTTCTCTGAAATACAAGCAAAAGGACATGAGAGGAAAGCACTGATCAAACCAGTCATGCAAAGACTACAAAATGCTGTCTCTAGCAATGTGTATGCAGATAGTTGCACCCTTCTTGAACTCCCTGCAACTCCTCAAAACAGCTTAGAACAACATCTATTCATAAATAACACTGCCTACCTCATTTAAAACTCAGCTCTAGCTTTTACCTCTTGCCCCTGGAAGGATGCTCAATGCCAGTCCTGATTTCTGGATTAAGCCATGCAGACCAAAACCACAGCCAAGATTCAGGTTCTCAATAGGAGCAATCTCTTGTTACTCTGGTTTTATATAGAAGTTTTCAAGCAGCAGTTTACCAGTCCTTGCCTAAGCCTGTCACTTTGAACAGCACAGGTAACAAGTTGAACACTTCAATATTCTGAGAGATCCAATTTACATTATTTTATGAGTTTTCATGGGGGCTGGCAGCATCAGCTGGCAGCAGGAGCTCTCAGGAGCAGTCCCACTTCAGTGAAGACACGTTATTTTGATCCCACCTTGTGCCTTGCTCATGAGGACTGTCCAGCCTCACCTCCTCTGCTGCCAGAGGAATAAAGTGTTGGGAGCATGGCTAGAAGTCACAAGATTTATGGTTGCAAGGCTTTTAAGGATTTATTAACTAATAAAACACAGTCAACAGAGATATTTACATTATTAAACTAATACTAAAAAACTTCATCTAATTATAGTGTGACTTTTTTTTAGCCAACCTTGTTCTGACTCAAAGACTTATTTTAAGACTTTTTGTTATTTTTGCAACTGCTTTTACTTTTTCTATATCTTAAACTCTGTAGCTAAACTTTTCTCTACTTAACATGTCTCTGCTTTAAGTTTTAAATCTACATTCTTGCTTCCAGTACCAAAGCTTGGAACATTTTCCAAGGCTTTAGGTCAAATTCTGTGCTCTTTGCTAAACTTTGATTTACAGGTCTAATGTTTAGTGAATTCTTTGCATTTGAATTCCAACAAACAAACACCACACCACCACTTCTACCGTGTTGGGTGCAGCTCTGAGTGGTGGCAGCCACCTCCCTCCCCCCCAGCCTGGCCATTTGAGCAAAGGTAAATGCATTTGAAATGTCAAGATGAAGTCCAGAACGTTCTTTAATCACTTCTCAGCAGCAAGGAGAAGGTTTCCATAAGGGACAGGTCACCCTTCTTTCTGGGTCAAGAGATGACTTTCCTGAGTGTATCCACGCTGACATTTGCTGTTACCCATAGAAAGCAGCAACACAGAGCAGTCATAAATTGCCTGGTGGCTGAGTTCAGTTTTACTCCTTGTCAATTGTGTGTCTTTAGATGGTAGAAATTGGGACTGAAGGATTTTGAGCAAATATTCAATATCAACAAGTTTCCTGGTGTATAAATAAACCTCATAGCTACACAGGAAATATTATGTCTTTGCTTACTTCTGCCTTAAAGGCATCTTCACTAAAATTTGGGAAGGAAAAGTTGTCTCCTTGTGATCCATATAGTGATCCACTTGTATTGTGTACACTGTGAGAAACAGATTTATGTTATTATTTAAATTATCACCATATGCAACAGCTTTAATTGTGGACTAACATTACATTGTGTTTTTGCCACATGTGCACAGGAAAAAAATCTCTCTGTTCTACAAATGGTAGAACAGCCATAGAAAAACAAAGGGAACAATTTTAAGTGATGTGTTTATTTTTACATCAAATCAGTTATGCATAAAATGTTGATCATAAAGATAAAATATTCACATATTACCTATCTTCTTTTTATTTTCCTTTAGCTTCAAAACAGAGCTCATTAGAGAGGTTCACCTTTGCTTGTTCATGGGCACCAGTCAATACCACTTTCAGGTTTTCACAAACCAAAATTATGTCTGACATGTCCTTTATTATAAGGAAGTCTTTCCACATCTGAGGAATTCCACAGAGATTTAAACAAAAGCCAACAATCACACTAATGTTACTTACACCTTATTAAAACTGATGGAGTATCTGGAGTTTAAAAAAAGGTGAATGCTTTTGAAATCTGAGAGTGTACCTGATTTCTAGGCCCTGATCTGAGCCTAGAGAGGAGAATATATTTCACCATTTTCCTAGGCTTGGAAGAAAAATCACGTGAAAATGGTGTCACCCTGTAGACTTAATTACTCCTCATCACCACTCACAAGAAATAGGGATGTTTCCTCCATGTGACAGGCCCTGTAATACAGAAGAAATAACTTTTTGTTATTGTAAGAGAACTGAAACAAGACACAAATAGATTTCAGAGACATTACACATGAGGAAAAACATTGGTTTTGACCAAGACAAGGTGTTTTGTTCATAACCAATACCAGCAGAATCATCTGATTCACAACAGACAAGAAGTTCTGCAGCTGAAATCCAATAAGTGAAGGAGCTGTGACTCAGAGCCTCAAAAGTGTTGAGCCACCTGACTCCACAGAAGCCAAGGCACTGAAATACCTGCAGGGGTGATTGGCCTTGTCCCCTCTCAATAACAGAAAGGCTCATAAGGCTGCTACAGGTTAAGTACAACCACAAGTTGCAGAAACCACTAATCAGTCAGCTAATTAATTGCTGTTTTGTGTGGATATATTATTGCTCCTGACACCTTTGCACCCAGATCTGCTCCAGCTGATAGTTCAATCATCTGTGTGCTCACACTAAGGCTCCACTAGCCAAAGGCAACTTGCAGCTGGATCTTGGGTTCTGGACTCATTTTAGAGCATTAAAATGTTCTGGGTGTCTTTCATTAATCAGAAGGGCAAGAGCCCCACTTCTACCCACTGTATAAACACAGAAATCAAGGCTGCAGAAAGGTTTGCAGTGTAACTCCATGAATTTCCAGATGTGCCCATGTAGAGACCAAGGCCACTTGCCTTTCACCAGAGGTTTTCCCTGTGCTTTGCATGCCTGGGATTTGTCTGGTATGACTTTAGAAAGTCGTGCATTCCTTCATCTAGGGAGGACCTAATTTATCTTTGTACTTCTCCTGCACCTCGAGTCAGAAGACAGACACATCCATAATGCATGGCTTTGTGATGTGTGCTCCATGACAGCTACAATCTGTGAGCCACACACCAAAACTCCTCGAGAAAAGCACTTGCTGAGAGCTGAGGCCAGCCACACGTAGCACCCCTCTCCTTCAGCCACACTTTACAGGGTGAGGGTACTGCTTTCTACCCTCCTTCTCAAGGTTTCACTGCTGGAAACTCTTCAGCATCTGCATATTGAGCAATGATATAAACAACATCTGCCTCCAGTTCATTTCCCCCCTGGTGAAACAACATATTTGATTTAAAGATACATTTAAACAAGGGAGATTTGGAAAATTGCATATCATCTTCAGAGTCAGTGAAAAATTTAACTGGCAACTACATTACAAATACATTTAATCCATTAGTCTGTCTCATGTAACTGAGATTAATAAATGCAAGGCTTAGATTTGTTCCTTCAGTATCCAGCAGTTCATGTTTTCTGACGAGTCATCTTGCTTTTCAGATTGCTCTCGTTACAGGCTAAAGGAAGAGCGCAAGTCACTTTTTAAAATGTACCCACTTCCTGAGACTGCTTTCAGAACAGCCAGAACAGCAATCCTCTTGTGCTGGCAAGCTGTAGCTGCCCTGGAAGGTGGACCCCACACCACCCCAACCCTTCTCCCCTGCCTCCATCCTGCATGGAAACAGAGCTGGGGGCACTCATGGGATCATTTCAGGTGAATGAGCTCTCTTCTCCACCAGCTCCCTGTCCCTTCCCAGTCTGCTTGGAGCAAACAGCTGTGTTTAAAACCTTGAGCAGGGTGTTTTCCCCAGCAGATCACAATGGCTGAAATCAATGGGAGACTTTACAGTAATGCAGTAATGATCCATATAAAGAGGCCCAGGCTGGAAAATTTCTGCTGAAGGCCTGTGCCTGAGGAATTCTGTACCTCTGGCTTAAAAAAAAGAGGAGGTACAAGGTTTCATTTTTTTCCCATGGCTCAGTGTAAATGTTGCTCTTAATTTGCACATTCCTTACATGTAGTGGCTATGGAATTTATGAAGATTGTCACTCATGGAGGCAAATGCTGTAAATAAACCACCTAAGAATGTGACTTTAAAAAAGGAGGAATGTGGAGCCCTTTTGGGTAGAAGAGATGTCCTTCTGGATTATGCATGTGGACACTCCAGTGTTAAAATTAGGGACTATTCGAAGTACATTTCTCTCAGATATTTCTCCTTGCTCTTTGCCAGGGCTTTCAGAGAGGGTTTTATTTTTTCTTTATGATACCCTGAGGAAATACCTCTCATGTTGGGTCAGCATCTTGAGCTGTCTACAGCATTTTCAAGACTAGCTTCCGAGGTTTTGCCCTCTGAGAAAATCAGTAAAAAGGAAGGCATGATGTGATCATACATTAGCTGGCCACAATCTCCCTGTATGGCTGCTCTTAGTGCAGAGTGGCTCCAGTGGAGCTGCCCTTCCTGAGCAACAGGAAAAGCCACTACCCAGTGAGTGATGCACTACAGTTTAGCTCCCCTGACAAAATTAATGCAATTACTGTATTTATTTAAATGTCAGTCCCTCAGAACCATAGTTCCCTTTCCCCAATTTCCCCTGAATGTTTCTCTACTGTTGGCAGTTTAAGCTCCTGATCACTGACCAAGGGCCTCAGCTGGAAGAGGTTTCAATCCAGGTCCCCTCTAGTAATCCAAGGTGTGTCTGAGCAGCCCATGTCATTCCCAGATTTTGGTGTAGCCATACTCCACACAGAGGTCTAAGATAGCTTCTGGTTCATACCTGTTCCCTTGACCAGGGATAAAGTCTGACCCACAGTGTTGCCATTAGCTAATTTTTAGAAAACTAACACAGGTGAGATGTTATCACCTTTGTTCACTATTTTTTGTTAGCAAGATCTCCAGAGTATTGTTTGTAATGGCTCCCCTCAACAGATGAGTCCAGGACTTGGTAATCACCACTGAGTGATCTGTGGAGGAAATTTAGACTAAACCAAACAAGCACTTTCCATGGTCCACCTCACCCACTAAGCAACCCTGTACAGGATTGGAAAATTTCCTTCCCAATGTCCACAAATGATCAGTTTCTGCCTTGAAGCACTGAGCTGGATTCGATTACACTGAAATCATTATTTCAGTTCATGTAACTCCAGACTACTACTGATACCCAATGACTTTGGCACACTGGGAATTCAATCAAACGTTTATACTAAAGGGGACTATTTACTTCAGCCCCTAGAGGTACCACTTTAAAAAAATCCCCTGAATATCACTGAAATTAATATTAAGACTTTATACCCTCATGTATTTTTGAGGATTTATATATGTTGAGATATCATTTTTCCTACCACTTATCCTCTTACATACTCCCACAATATCTCATCTGTGGCATTTTCCCAGATGGGGCCCACAGCAACGTTCTTGTAGCTTTTGGCTCACTTAACACTCCCTCTCAACAAAATCCTTGATTTGACGAGGTCTTCTCTGCTACAACACCCAGCTCTACCGACCCCAGGCAGCAACCTACCTCTCTGTTTGCTTCATGGCATCCTCTGTGCACAGCACACCCCAGAAGTGGCCACGGGTCTAATTCTCCTCTGTCCCACGGTCTCCTAAGGAAAAGGAAGCTCTGGGAGCACCCACGCAAGCCACTGCCAGAGAAACAGCAGAAATTTGGCATTCTGCATCTGTGTAGGCAACAAGACAAAGTGAAAGGCAGCAGATAACCGAGCTCTCTGTTGCTTCTCTACCATAATTTTCCCGTTTCCAAAGGCGTTCCAAATGGAACTACAGGGATGACAGCCTGTGCACTGGCTTCGATGGGCTCTGCCTTAGATTTCTATTTCTGGGTGTGAAGACCTAATTTTCAGAGGCAGATAATTTTTGAAACTGAGCCTATATTCCTTTCACTGCTCCTGATTTACATGCGATTTGTCAAACAATTAAAATGTGCATATTGTCATCGCAAGGCCAAAACATCTCTTCATCTCTTCTTCATTTTCATTTCCCCACAGCATGGTTTTCAACAAGTGAACTTGGCACTGAACAAAGCCTCCTTGCCACTCCTGACTGAATGGGGCTTCAGTCACCCTGCAAATGTTCACATGTGGCATTTCATCTGATTTCATCTTTGTGTATTCAAGCACACACTCACATTTTCTTCTTCTGTTTTTCCTTCCCATCATGAGCCACTTTTATTCCTTAACAGCCCCTTAACTTGTACAGACTCTTCTACCTAAGCCATTTTCATATTGGTCTTTGAATTGAGCACTAGTGGTGTGGTCTGTGACGTACAGATTTTTTTACAGGTATCTCACAAATTCTCATTATTTCTTAAATTTCTGAAGTCAGCAAACAGGGCAGAACACCTGCCAATTATTTCCCTGAACTAAGCCAGCTTTTCTAAATCAATCAGTGTGTTCCCATTCAGATATTTAATCATCCTCAGCTTCTCTCAACCTGCCAATTCATGCTGCACTTCTGGCAGACCAAACTGATATTTAGATACTATTGAGCATCAATTCACACGATTGTTTGCACACAGGTGTGCCATGAGGTTCCTGTCACTTGTTGCAAACAGGTCAGGAACCTAAGCCACACATCTTATCCAGAACATTTGCACAGTGGAGATAACAATTCTGCCTCTCTTCCAGGAAGGACTACAAAAGATAGACACAATGGGAAGATTTGTTGGGGTTTTGTTTACTGTCACAGACCCCATAAACTCTGTATCATACAACTATTTTTAAATAGTGTTTTTAAGAAAAAATGAAAAAGTGTGAACAAAGATTGAGTACTAGGAGAATCAGCTAAAATGTTAAAGAATCACAAATAATTTTCTTCATATTAGACAATGTTCCTTTTACCCTGTATTGAACTGATTTTTCCAGGAAATATCAACACACAAGTGATTGCCATGTGTTCCCTGAAAATTGATGCTATACTTAGGAACATAAGAATTTTTTTAAAAATATCTGCTAATTAATGAAGAGTTTCCACTGCCAATTACTACAGCTGAGTTCCTCACCTACAAAACTCTTCTAGATTTCTTTATTTTAAAAAATCTATTAATACTAATCCTAAATAGTATCAGAATTTTGTGATGTAAGTAAACTAGACTTTCTCAGATGTGCAAAGCAGGTTTGGTCCCAGACGTTATCTCAAAGGAAACAGCATTTCATGCAGTTTGTTCAAGACAAAGCTGGCTTCTCCTTCCTGAAAATTTTTCTGCAAGTCTATCTTCCATCTGTGCCTTGGCTTTGTCCTACAAATCATAGCAGCACAAGGCACTGATCTTCAAAGCAGCAATGTTTTCTTATTTAGATGCTACACATCTAATAAATAGCCCTTCCCTGTCCTTCAGGGACACCATGTGCAGTCTCAGCACAGAAGTGGATCACAGAGGACACTATCTAGACAGTGGCCTATCAATGCACCCACTTAACTGACATGTATTTGGTGTTTACAGAATACTTCACTCAACATCCAGGTCAGATTTCCTTCCTTAGGAGGTGAACACACTGCCTAGGAGTCACAGCCAAAGTCATAGCTGCAAGTGAGCATCCTGCACAGACAATGTCCCAGCAGATCTACAATACAGCCTGGACAGCTCACACATTGACAGAATTCAGTCTTTTCCCAGTTTTTTATTTCATTAAAAATTTCTGAGAAAACATTTGCCCAGGCATTGCTTTCTAAATATGGGTGGTTTTAGTTTCTGACAAAGATGTAGAATCATCATCTGTCCCTGGGTAGGGTGGGATTTGCTTATCCACTAAGAGATGTTTTGGATCCTGCATTTCCACTGTGAAGTGAGCTCTTCCCAGCTCAGACTGATGTAGAGAAGTCAAATCCCCAGGGTAAATAACCAGACCACATGCAAACAGGCTCCCGGTCGCCTCCATGGGTATTTGCATAAAGAAAAATTCCCCCATGGACAAGCAAAGCAAGTTGAAATATGTACCAGGATATTTGTGTCCATCTTCTACATAAGGACAGAGCACCTTTCCTATAACTGGAATACAGTTCCACAAAAATCACGCTGGCTCCTTGCCATACCATTGTGTTCCAAAGATCTTTACTGAAAATTAAGCTCATGCCCTTGGTTACTGCACAGCCAAGCTGAGATGGTGCAGCTGCCTCTCCAGCTTCTCCAGCAGGTTGTTCTGCACAGTCATTCTCATGGCAGATGCCAACCTTTTGGGGTGCCCAGTACCACACTGCACTACTTACTACTGAGGAAACATCAACAGCCTCCTGCACTGATTACTGCCTAACGTGTCTTTGTCAAACACTTAATGAAGCACATATTGGGTCTGCTGATCTGACTGTCAAATTATTCTAAATTAATCCACATGCCAAAGGATTTAGGTGCCAAAAGCTGGAAGAGCTTTCAAGATTTTTTTTTTAGACCTGACCATGATAGCTGCACAGCAATTATGCCATCTGAAGCAATAGATGTTTGAAAACTTAGAATACCAGGTAGTTCAAAATCACAAATTTCTGTGACTTGCTCTGAAAAATGACTCTTTGGCTCTACCCCAACAAGCAGAAAGGACAAGCCTACAAGATCCTTTTTTATACTACAGAGCAGAGGTATTAATTTTGTATTGTAAGCATAACCTGTGACCAGCCTGGGAAAGTGGTAACTCTATTATTTTGTTTGGGTTTGTTTTGCTTGTGTCCCTGTTTTGCACAGCCCACATGCAGCTGAACTAGCAAAGCTTAAGAGGGAGTAAGAGCCCCAAAACAAACGGCACAAAGGGAAAATGGTTGTGTTTCACTGGCAGCAGATCTATTTTAGGGCCTTCCCACTCCACTCCTGATGTTACCCTCTTGTAGCTGCTCAGCTGTGTGCACACCAAGCCTGCCTCCCTGACCCTGCTCCGGCTGAAGGGCCGTGATGGGAGAGGGCAGCGAGGGCAGCAGTGAACAAAGGCTGCCAGGAACGTGGGAGGCCAGGCTTTCTTAAAACAGCAATGGAAAGATAAACTAATTACCAAGTGTGAAATTGATAAATGATAAAGCAGCCATGGTTTAGCAGTCCTAGAGCTGAGCACAGATGTTCTGTGTGCACGTATGAAGTGATGCTGCTGGGTTTGCTACTGCTGCTCCTGCTTTCTCATTTCTGCCCTGAGCAAGGGCAAGGTGTTTATCCCAGCTCCTGGCCTTTCCTTTCTCATCGACTGAGGGAAGCAAGGTCAGCCACCCCAATCTGCCCTTCAAAGCAGAACTGCCATCACTCAGAGCCTCCAGAATCAGAGGACAAAGGTTATTTAAATTCTTCTCTAAAACAGTTAGGAGGGAATTTGCATATGGGAGGATTCAGGATGAAGCAAGGATCTCCATGCACCTTAACTGATCCCAGCAGCTCCACCCTTGGGGATGCTGTCAGAGGGCTTTGGCCCAACCAGATGTTTTGCAGCAGTGGATGAAAGTTCTCCCTCCAGACTGCATCCTGCTTGGGTTTGGAGCCAGTGAACAGAGTGGGCTGCAGGGCATTTTCACAAACTGAACACCAGAGAAGTTAACACTACCTGAACTAAGCCCTGCACAGTAAAGGAATCCTTCTAAAAATGCAATAAATACCCATTCAAATGATAGTGGAACCCCAGCTGCATGTTTAACACTAGCCCATGGTTATTCCAAATCTTTGTTTGAGTACTTCAAGGAAAGAACAGCACCTCTGTAGCACTTAGAGCTGGTCATCACAATGACCCTGATAACCCAGACTCATTAATACACGCAAACATGCAAAATAAAAAGCTTGCAATTTAATGTAAATGAACAAAAAATAAAAGTCCAGAAGGGAGAGACTCTATGATAGGACAAACCTGCCAAAGTTTCATTAAAAGACTCATTTAAATTGAAAGAAATCAGGAAAACTCCAAAGTTGGGCCAAAACATCATCCTTCATTTATCCTCTTGTACCTGCACATCAGAGCTAATAGTGCCTTCTCAGAGCAGTGGGTGACCTTATGTTCCAAGTGTGCTGCAATAACTAAATACAGCAGGGGTGAATTGAAGATGACATTTCAGCCTTTAACTGAATTTCCCACGTTTCTTCAATTTACGCCAGACCCTTACATTATTTCAACTTATCTTTTCTCTGATGGCATACAAAGCCAGGGGTTCAGAGAGCGGCACTCACACACACAAACAGGCACATAGACACACCAAGCAATTGTTGCATTGCAAAATAACCTGCACAATCTCTCATTAAATATTTGTCTTCAGAAAGTCCTGCAAGAGCTGCTCTTTTCCACACACAACCTCTCTGCAGCCCTTGACCAAGGAATCCTGGAAGCAAACATCCAGCCAAAGCACCTGAATTTCACTCATGCTGCACTATTGAAATGAGTCAATGATTTTGTCAATCCAGTAAGAAATTGCAAGTCATTTCATTTATAAACAGGCCTTTGAGGGATTTTATTTTTCAGTAACAGAAGGAAAAACAGAAAGACTTTCTTTACAGATAAATGCTGCAGGAAAAAAGACAATTTTTACAGAAATTCTTCAGCACTGTTAGCCTGTTGGTACAGTGTACACCTTGGCTGCACATCCGCTGTTATTGGATAGCAGAAGCTGTATCCATCTGTAACTTTCATTAAAATAGAATGCCACTGCATAATTATATCTGGATTTTTTTAATTCAATTTTTTTTCATGGAATACCAGTAAATCTTTCTTTCTCTGTTGGAACACACACGATATGTGAAATCTGCGTTTACAGCTAAAAATGGGTGCACAGCATCAAAGCATAGCATGGAAATTAAGCATGATAAAAACAAAGCAACAAGAAACTGAAACATCAAATGGCTCTTATTTGATATTTCTGCCATTCATACCATCCCCAAATAAAAAAGAAAAATTTAAAAAAAAACCTAGAAGAGACAGGTCTGTTTCAGAAAAATAGACATATCGGATATATCCATACGAAAACTATACACATATCTAATTCCAGAGCAAACAGGGATAATTCTGTCTTCCCCTTGTCACACAGCACAGACTGCTCAAGTGAACAATTCAGAATAAAGCTCCCTGCTTCAGGTAGTGCCTGGTTACCAACAGAATTGCCTTGATGCCTTAGCCCTGATGACTGAGGAGTAGCAGGCAGACAATACTTCACATTTCGAGCTTCACTCACTCTTGGAGCTGGCTCAGTTACAAGGAATAATTCTGATTCTCAGCAAGTTTAACACATTTGCATGAAAGAAATAATTTACTCTGTTGCACCCCCTAGTGGGATTATTTAGAGTAATCAGATCCTCACGGTTTTGTTATTTTTCTATTCATAGTACACGTTAACTAAGGAGAGTCACAAAAGGATGTACTTAGGTTCCCAAATTAATTTACTTCAAGGTTAACTGACATTTCCCTCTTTTGTTGGTGGTTTCCTATAAGGAATAGTAAGGCACACAGCACCCTGTGATACATAAACGTTTGATATAATCATGAATTTCTGGTTTGTGAGCTGGGTTCTATCTTCAGTTTAAACCCAGAGTAGAAAGACTTTCTATTCCAGGGAAAAAATACTCATTCTCTTTTTAAGGTCAAGCATACGTGTAATAAGGAGAGATCCAAAGACAGTAGGAGAAAATGTGGGGTTGGTAATTATTAATGCCAGCTATCTTCAATGTGTTCAATAAGTTTTTGCAAATTGGCAAATTGCAAAAAGTCACAGTATTGTTAACATGATTATTTGATTTTGTGTCCATGTTGTTCCTAATTCAATGAACTTACCTGGAAAAAAAAAACAGACCTACAGTAAATGAAGCAAAGGGTGAAGGAGCCAAATTACCAGGGGTCATATCCTGGAAAGACTTTTTTGCTGTTGAGCTGATCATGTTCTCATTGCAGAGATGTTTGTCAGCCACATTAGCAGGAGCCAGCCACAGCTCACAGATTCAGCATGGCCAGGGCTGACACCACACATGGACCATGTCCTGGAAGCCTTTGGAAAATCGGGCCCAATTATGTTCAGACAGCAGCACCTGGATAGGACACAGGGCTGGTGACAACACCTGGGAGCTCCATCCTTGCTCCAGCTTCCTCGTGGCAGACACAGGAGTAGAGAGGCATAAACATCCTCAAAACCCCAATCTGGTCATTGTTGAACTGGAGCAGAGAAGCACAGACAGTTTTCCCTCCTCTGGAGGAGCCTGCCCTGACCTACCCTGCACATTAAGGGCAGAGTAAAGAGCTGGTGTAGAGACAGGAACCACTGGGATGCTAGAAGGCATTTCCCCCTTCCCCCAGGCTCACAGTCCAGTCTGGCTGAAGCTCTCACCCTCTAAGGGTTTTAACTGCAGATATAAAGATGTACAGACCATCCCAAATTGCCTTCCTCACTGCATTATGATTTAAAATATCAAGGCACTTCCAGCAAGTCCTGACATCAGATGGCAAGAAGGAGCAAACAAAGAGACGTAGCTTATCTTCTGTGCTTAGATATATTTTATACCAGAGTATAAAGGAAATCAATATTCCCATCATAAATCTTGCTTACTCTCCTTATAGAGGTGATGGCTGACTTCCATGTGAAAATGTCAAAATAAAAGCACTTTGCTCTCCAAGAGACTTTGGTTCAATCAGGCATAATACAGCACAAACAACCCTAATGTAAATAAATGCACTGAGAATGCAAACATCCACAGGAGACAGGACTGTTAGAGCCCTCTTACTTGCACCAGGGATATCTATCCCCTGCCTAGGAGACGTGGGAGCATCTCCTGTGTGCTGCCCACCAGAACGAGCGAGTGTGGGCTGTGCAATCTGATGAGCCGTGATTTTCTCTCTTTCATTAACATTCAAAATGGTTTCTTTCCACTTCCTTGCAGCCCCTTAGATGGTTGACCAGAACATAAACAGGAAAGACCATTCACATTAGGCAGGGAAGGCTGACTCTGGCTCGCTGCCTGTGTAACTATGATAATAAGCCATTCTCAAAGCGTTATCAATGTAAACCGTCTTGAAATCCACACACGCTTTGGAAAACATGAATCTGTCCTGGTGAACCCTTGTGACGCAGCTACTGCTCTTCTGCTTCCCCATGGCTGACACAGATCACATCAAAGCCATTATGACCAAAGGGAAGATTAATAACTTCTGCAATTTTAACTATAAGCGTGTTAACAGAACTATGTTTATGTGTTTCAGATTGAAAAAGAATCAACGCTAACAAATAACTTGAGAAGGTCATTACAATTTCACATTAGTGAATTACCAATAAATTATTTTGAGGAAATTGCTTCATTGTGAAACTAGGACACTGGAAAGAACAATATTATATATATAAAATTAAATTCTAGCAAATCTATCTGACAGACAATAGACACAGAAAGTATATATTTCCAATAATGGGCATTTGCAATTCACAATAATTTTATCTGTGTGTACCTGAAACGAGAAGAAAACACAAGTGAAGATTTTGTAGGAAAGTGTTGATAACAGAAGTAACAGGATGAAAAGAATAACAATAAAATTGCTTCCAGTAACCTGGCGGCAAAAACTAAAACACAGTGCCATCAATATCCATGACATCTGCGAACAGAGTCATCACAATGCTAAAAAAATCATATTTCATTTCCTCTGTTAAGGTTAGCCCTGCGATCTGGCACCTCTGTTTCTCGTTATAATGCTGTCAGTAGGTGAAATTCACAGGACAAAGGCTGTGTGTGTTACTTATGTCCTCCTTAAGCCTACATGTACTATAATCTCTTACACCTAAATGCTTCTTTTCATCATTGATACTTCATTTAAAATTATTTTGATCCAAATATTAGAGGCATTTTATCTTTTCAGTGACACACTTGTAAAAGTAAAACCTTACCATACCACGAGTTTGGATTTAATTTTCCATACAGAAGGACTTTTTTTTTTAATTTTAGTGTTCCTCATTTCCTTACACTCATGCTGATATTAACACCTGTGCAAACCGAGTGTAGAATGCGATCAAATCACAATTCCCCAATCACATCAGCAGTGGTATTTTGCACCCGCTTGGCACAGATGCAATTTATTATATGAGATTAAACACAGTGGTGAATCAGGCCTTCTGTATTTAAAACAACAGCACACATTTTCACCTATAGATACCATCTCCAGATCCAGGCAGGGGGGAAATAATGTTTTGAGTTCATCTAAAATTCTCATGGTTTCCTGTAACTATCACCAAGGAATCCTGTGGCTGAAAGGCACTGCTCAGGAGTAGCCCAAGAAGGATGAAGTTTTTATAAACCAGGCACTGCTCAAAATGCACAGGCATGGCTGTGTCAGTAAGATGTCACAGTGCATAGCTGTTACAGACCTCCTGGCTTTGAAAATATTAAATACATGCAAAATGTAAAGGCAAAATAGTCAAAATGTCACAACAGTGTAACAGCATAACTCGGTAAGGAAATACTGTAACCCAAATTTTACTGCCTCTCAAGGATTGCTGATTCGAAGGGGAAAAACAAACCGAGTTTCCATCTTTGAAAAATACCCTCCAAAAAAGGTTCCCTATGTCACATCAACATTGTCTGCAATGTGGAAATTGTATAGTGGGAGAATAAATTATCAGCAAATTAATTGGATATAAATAGAATGCTCCTATGTGTTTGGCTTTAGCTGTCAGCAGCTCAGTGCTCAGAGCTGATCATGGGTGTTGTTTTATTCAATCAAATAAGACCCTTTATATTATAGTGTTCTATATTCTGTAACTGGAACTATTATAATTTGAGCTGAAGCAGTTATCTTTACTACCTTGTGAATACAATCTGAAAGAGTTACAGAAAATGCTGATATACTTAGGATGACCTTCTTTGGTTCAGTGGTGTTACAGGCATACATTTTTTTCTCTTTTTGTTACTAGGAAGGAGAAAATTACGTTGGGCTAAAATGAATACTAATGAAACTCCTTAGTTAGCTTTCTTTGTGATAAGAATAAAAAATTGGAGCTATGTTCCTCTAGAATCTCAAGCAATTTTTGTCCTTTATTCTGATAGAAAGATTACTGACAGTAGAGAAGGAGAGCAAAGTAATTTCATAAAATATCTGCATTTTTAAGAATGCTTTTGTTGCAAAAATGTTGGTGTGCAATTTCTTCAATCTACTTTTAAGGCTGTAAAGAAAAAGTACCTATTTGTTCTGCACTGCAACAATGCCAGCTGCATTCAATCAACTAAAAAGCTGCAAGCCATAAACCTTCCTCCACAGCTATAGAAGAAAAAAAGGCAGGGCCATAAAAATTCATCAGGATAATGTAGAGATGAGGCGTGTTTGAATCACCATCCCTGCAATCAACCAATCACTCATCCTGTGGCATTTACAGCACATCTCATTCCCCTGTTCCTTAAGGACAATTGATTTTCCTGATTCCATTAGCATAACGGCAAGGAAAATGACTGCAGTGCAATATTTCTGGAAACTTCCAACAAGTATGCTGTGTGCTGGAGTGTGACCATAATAATAAGCTACCTAGCTAGCAACTGCGTGTGCTGCTGCTGCTGCTGCTGCTATGGTATCACATCCAAGGGAAAAGGACACAGACTAAGCAATTTTGGGTTCGTGCATAGGGGAAAAAAAATAATGTTTTCACAAAATATAAACCAAAAACTCACTTAAGCAAATAAACATAATTTCAAGGCGGGCTGATCAGTAGGCAACATCTAGCAGGCCTTGAGCATTATTGTGTTATGGTTAATAATTCCATTTTCTGAAACATTAGTAATACTTCTGCATTCCTCGATGGCTTTTATACTCCTGCTTTAGCTTAGGTTTAAAACAGAGGAAAATGAAACTTTAATACAAGAGTTTTGTTATAAATATACAAGAAGAATGCATCACTGGATTCCCCAAAGAATTTACGACCATTCACAGCATTACACAGTCATCAGCACTAAGCAGGGGTCTCCACATTTTTCAGTTTTCTCTGTAAGTTCAATGATAATATCCACACTAGCTTAAATTATTCAAGATGATGAAACTTTATTGGTGAACATGCACTGCCTAAATTTAAAACTGTACATTATTATCTTCCCTTGTGAATGTATTTTAAGGATGTGTTAAGCTTTTTGAAGTGTAATTCAGAGACTACTGTATCTCAAACAACATAAAATACTTTTCATCTTGTGAAGGATCCTTTAGACTTCTAAGGTCCTATCTGTTGTACATTTTTAAGTCCCTTTATAGTTTCAAACCCAGTGGGTTACGCATGTTAAATTCAATCCCTAAATTGAATTCAAAGTTGATACGAGCCTGCCTGCAGAACTAAGGGAAGTCTTCCTATTATAAGAACCAAAAGTCAATATTTTTAACCCCTCATTACATGATTTTTTTCCTTTATCCCTAGAAATGCTCCAATGTTCCTTACAAAAGGCCAAAAAAAATAAATAAATAAAAGCTTAATTTCAATTGCATCCTGTGACAGGACTAGCAGCATGGCCCAGACTTTTACAAGAATTTTTACTGTTGAGGTTTTTTGCTGCTATTATTTTACATCCTATAATATTTATTTATAAATATAGATCCTTTCTTCCTAAGTGTTATAAAGACAGGGGACTTGCAGAGAACTTAAAACTTGCATACAAAAAATATTGTAATAGATATTAAAGAGATATTAAATGTTAAATAAACAGGAGAAAATCAAGAGTTACATTGCAATTAAGAGTTACATCTCAGTATGAAAGCCCAGTGGTTCATTGGGATCAGACACAACCCTTAGTCCCACCTAAAGCCTTGGTAGGACTGAAAATTCATACCAAGGACAAACACCCAACAGTGTCTCCTCCGTAAATCACCATCAAACCACGTGTCCTACAGAAATGTTGCCTTCTGCACCAAGGCACCCCAGTAACCACTGCCAGGCAGGGTGCCCCACTACTGAAGTACCCCATGGGGGAAGTCAGGGAAATCAGGGAACAGCTCTGGGACAAACAGGACAGGGATCTGCAGAGCTCATGGTCCCTTGACCCTGGGACACTGATGGCAGCTGCTTCTGAGCAGAGTGAAATCTTGTGGCTACTTCAGCTCTGCCCAAAACTGCAGCGAATTCCAGTGTGCCCCTGGCACCCTGTGTGCTGCACCCAGCGTTCCCTGCTCCACTGGCTTCCACCCTCTGATTAACAGCACAGGCACAGCAAGCACAACTTTGGATACACTCGAGACAATTAGCTTTCAGGAAAGGCTTTTGTCATCAATTCTGTCTATCTTAGCAAGTTAGAAATTCCCTTGATACGTTGCCCACGTCGCTATGCTAAATAATAGCAACTATTCTTAATTAAAAATGATCTCTGGGTGTAGCTTTCCATCTTCACGGCTGTTTTAATAAAATCACAGTGTAGGGATCACAATGACAGAAAGGACTAAGCCCAAATCTGTCTGTATGGGCCTGGATGCTCTTCTCTTTTGTAAAAAGTCAGTGTCTGCAAAAACCAAGGGCTGGTTTTGATTGCTTGCAGCATCTAATTTTGCCCACACAGATTAGCCCATTTTGGCCCTGAGTGTATGGTTTTAATTTCTCTTGTTTACATCTCAGCCCAATGTTTTACATACTGCTTAATGTCTGCCAGGAACCAAAGCATTTTGCAAGCTGAATGCAAATGTCAGATAACCTTTTCAACAGAAATGAAATGGTCTGAGACAGGTCATGGGCTCTTGCTCTGGCAGATCCAAGTTTACACCCCTGGCTGACAAACACTTGATCTACAGATTTAGACAAATGACATAGATTCTCTCTGCCTCCATTTTCTTGTGTAGATAATGAGGATAAGGATATACCATTGCTTTGGAGAAGTTTTATCAGATGATCTGATATTTGGGCAGCAGTGTGGCATCATGGTTCATCTCACCACTGACATAGCCATTCCAGAGTCTGCTTAAAAGGCAGCAGCAAAATGCCCACTTGATATAAAAATAAAATGAAAAACATGTGATTTGAATCTCTCTCATCCACTGTGATCTTGCTCCACAAAACTATCTCCAGCTCATGGGTATCAATACCATGCAATGCTCCCAGTGACTGTCAGTCCTGGCCTTTTCTGGGTATATTCTGCAATCACAGTGGGTGGGGTCAGCCCCACAGCCAGGATAAAGAGGCGTCATTTGCTTCAGGAGGTCATGAAGAATGGAATTAACACAGCTCCTCCCTTAAAGCAGATTTCTCCTCCTAGGGAGGATGAGGATGTTCATGTGCACTTGTTCAGCACCTGGGATCAGAGCCCAACAAGCACAACACAGATGCACTGGTTTATAATTTAGACATACCAAACACAAATTATATTCAAAGTAGAAGCAGACCAATAAAAAGAAGAAAGATTATTTTGTGGGGTTTTATAGTTGGTCAGGAACTCATCTTTATAGCTGCTCTGAAAAACAGCACTATCAGCAAAGACACCCTACAGTGTGAGGGCATCAGCTCTAAACTAACTCAGAGGGAAATGCAAATCTATTAAGTCAACACCAGTTGTCTCTGACCTATTTAGTCCTTATCTGCCCACAAGCTTATTCTGATTTACTTAAAGCAGTTTATCCAGGATGAGCTAAGCCCCTGTTACTAATTGGTGAGCATCTTGTTTCACGTTGGCCTAAATGTCTTAAACTCAGCTAAAAAACTCCAGTCTAGAAAGATCAAAGTGTCTACACAGCTATCCACATTGCTTTAACTAAGGTCTTTTTAAATTGAATCTTAAATTAGTCTGCATTAATTGAATCCTTTTAATTAAGGTGCATGCTTGAGCCCAAGACAGAGCCTATTTGCGTGCTGACCAAAGACCTGGTTAACTGGCACGATCCGAAGAAAATCCATTGGGCAAAAGACACCTCACATCCCAAATGTTTCTTTTCTGTTTTGCTTCCAGGCATCAGAACCATAAAGCCTCCAGGTCCACTGAAGTGTGCTGAACCTTGATCCTAGAAGTGCTGTCACACAGAGTGAAAATGAGGTACATGAGAGCATGAATAATATATATCACATTGCACTACATAGCTCCTTGGCATGCAAATGTCAAGAACTGGATCGTCAGCACAATATTCAGTCCAGTTCACAGGCTGAATATAGTATTAGGTGCTGTTGTTTATTTTTTAAACTCAATCAGAAATGTCCCTCAGACAAGCTAACAGTTCAGGCCAAAATAGTAAGAAATGCCCCCAGCTCAGGAGCCAAACCAGGGTCGGTCTCAGATGGGTCAGGGACCCCTGGCTCTGGTGTAAACCCCTCTGTCTCACCAAGATTGATGTTGAGCAGACAAGTAGTTTTACTTCTTTATTTCTGACTCCTTCCTCCTGTTTCCCAAAGCTGCAGCTAACAGCTCCTCAAACCTCAGCACTGGCTTTTCTGCTGCAAACCAGACACTCAGAGATCCTTGCAAATCCCCCAGCACCTGCACTCCTGCCCAAACAAGGGCTGAGTGGGGGCAGGGGGAATAAACATCAGAGTGGAAATTTTCAGGAAAAAAATGTGTGAGAAGGGGTCAGGAGAGGTTCCACATTTTTGCTGTCACTTGTTTCTTTGATCTGATTTCTTCTAATTCCCAGCATGGCTTGTTCCTCATCCCAGCTCTCCCTATAACCATTACTTATTCCATGCTCACATGAGCACAACCAGTTTGCAGGCAAAACTGATGTTGGAGGCAAACAAAATCAAGCCTCACACTATGAGAAATCCCAAATTATACAGCTACACAAGGCAGAGGAAGGAAAAAGGACACACATCTTAGCCCTTGAACCCTGTGAGATGATGCTACCTTTGGTTGCCAGAAAAGGTCTTTTCTCTTAATGTCACCTCTCAGTCACTCTGTGAACAGCTTTTTATATTTCTCCCTTCCTTGGACACGATCTGAAAAATCAGGTTCATAGGCACAATGTTGATCTGCAGCTCCAGCATTTGCCACCTCCTTTCAGCTGTAGAAGCAGATTCCATATTCAGGGAGGAACTCTGCCTGCTCTGCTGAGGGCACCAAGGGAACCCAGAGAGAAATGCAAGTGAGGGACCCTTGTACATGTGGGACATGGTTTTAAAAGAGCAGGGCAAGCTCAGCAGACACCCCTGCACCACATGACAAGTGCCAGCAGGGCTTGTAAGGTCAGTGTAGAAAGAGGGGAACCAGAAGAGACACTCTAAAGGTGACCAGGAGTCCATCACTTTCTGCCTTGACTTAGGAAAAACTTCTCTCTTTAGAAGGAAATGCCTCTCCCTGGAGAATAGACACAGCCTTCAAGACAAGGCCTCCTGCTTTCCACTTGTAATGTGCCTTTTAACAGCGTTAAATTGCTCTGCACATTAGCGAGGTGGATAATTAATAAATAATAATAATAATTACTTGATGCCGGTTCCATCTGGCATCCGCCGGAGAGCTCAGCCCTCAGTGTGGCTTGGTAATGCTTTCAGCACTTACCAGTCAGACACCATCAGGCCACTCCAGGGCTGCTGGTAAGAGACAGTCTGGGCAGCACAGGGGAGGGGTTTGTTGCTCAGAAGGCCGCTAGATTTATTTAGTATCATATAAAAGCCCTTAGAAAAAAAACCTTCTTCCTTTCACTTAACTCCCTGCCAAGAAATTACTTGGGGGAATGGGGAAAATGCTCTTTTAAAGGCTATTAAATGTTATTGTTAAAAGAAAAAAAGTGCCCATAATGCCTTCCCCACAGCAGTTCTTTCCTCTCCCCAAAACAGCATCTCAGTTTTCTGTTTGTTTTGCACTACCAAACTCAAGTTGACACTGTGGCTCCTGATGAATTGGTTCTTGATGTCATTGTCAGTGGTAATAGTTCTCCAAAAGTAGACTATTTGGTTTTATAATTGCAGCAACAACTACATTCAGGGACTCACAAAACAAACAAAAAATACTATTTACCCTTTCATTGCTAGACAATCTTTAATGTCCCTTCCAACCCAAAGCACTCTATATCTACCTCAGAGGAAGGCAACTCCCTTTTTCCTTCAAGAATTTGAGTGAGAAACGTGGTTAAATAGCAACAAAGTCCTGCTCATCCATCACTGCATGTGCAAGGAGAGCAATGCCATTACCTCTGGGCAAGGGCTGACCCTGTGAAGATGGAAGTTCCAGGAGCTGCCCAAGGTCATGAGCATTGCAGGCTGCTAGAGAGCAAAACTTCAAAGCAAACTTGCAGTATTACTTTTAAGCATTTTCACTCTCCATCATCACCTCTGAGGAAATCTGAGCCTGATCTGAGGCTTGCAGTCCTGATCAAATCTATTAAGTAAACTGTATGGCAAGGAGGTTCTTCAAACTACTATAGCACTGCCAAGCTCACTAGTAAGAGAGCAAGGCTGGAGTTTGTTACTTTGGCAATTTTTGGCACTTGACATGTATGTGCAGAAGCATGCAAATAGTACACAAAGGCTGGAGAGGTTTTTCCCTTCCCAGCCCCAGATCTGAGTGCCCATCCTACAGCAATTGGTGAGCTCCAACACTTGACTCAGACTGGATCTGAATTTATTACATTGGTTTTAAGCAGAAACTAGAGCAAAACAAACAAAGTCAAAAAAGCAAAAAAACCCAGGAGGCCCTATTTTCACATCCTTGGCATTGATTTGACAACAGGCAGGGCTTTTTTTAGCCCTGGTGTTGCTGTCTCACTGGCAGAGAAGTAAGAAGGAATTTATTTTTCCTTTTTTTTGTTGTTTTAAAAGCCTAGGAATGTTTAAGTCGGCACTTGGTATACATACAGCCCCCAGGTGACATCACAGCTTTGAGGTTCAATGTGGAATGTGAAGCTATTACAGTGGGAGGGGAAGAGGAAGAAGTCATTTTAAAAATCAGACTGACAGCCAACATTCTCAATGGCAGCTACCAGCAGCTGTCCTGGCTTTGAACTTTAACTGTTTTATTTTAAAAAGTCAGATCAGGAGTATAAACTCCCCATCCTGCTTAAAGCTTTTTTAATAAAAATTCAAAGTGAAGAGTTGTGATAGCCCTGAGTAAAAGCAATTGAAAGAGCTACAGTTGGCTACGAATTTGGAAAAAGGAAATTTTCTTGTTAAATTTCCAGCAGCAGTGGAAAGAAAATGAGAAAAGGAAAAGAAAAACCAAACACCAAAAAACAAAAAAAAATCTGGAGTGGTGAAAGGGTCAAGAAGAAAAAGAGAGGGACTGGTTCAGTTTGTTGTTGTTGGACAGACATAGCTACCAGCACACTGCTGACATCAGTACACTCAAGAGAGAGAATTCTGTCAGCCCCAGTACCCTCCAATGTTTTCAATGAATTGTCCCACTTCCATAAGAAATCCACAAAATAGCCTATATCAGCACTGCCATTGGGATGTCAGATAACAGAAAAAACTCCAGTTCCATCTCCAAAGTTTTGCTTTGTCCTTTCCCACCCCTGGAGTGGCTCATCCACCAACAAGCAGGGTGAGTGATCTGTGCTGGGCACTGCAGGTGCCTGAGGGACTGGATGGAATTGCATATTCTGGGAGTCATGAAGTGGGAATGTGAACTGTAAATGGACCTAATATCTTCACTGTATGCTAAAAAAAGAGAAATAATGAAACCCTAGGGTTATCCCTGTAACAACTATTATTTTTTTTATTTGAAAAACTTAATCAGGAATTCTTATTACTCCCAAATAGCGTTTTAAAATAAAAACCAATCCCTTCCATCCTGCCTTGGGCATGCAGTGCTGAAACTTGCAGATGGAAGTCACTCTTGCAAGACAGTGCTTCCTAACCCTGCCAGGAGTTGGAGTGGGGACAAGGAAATCTTCAGGGTAAAATAACGGGAGCAGAGGTCCTGTAGGACAAGAAGATGATAAATTCCAAGGGAGCAAGGAGAGCAAAACATCAGAGAAAGTGATTCTGGGTTAAGGAAGCAGAACAGCAGTGGAGGGAAAAGCCTGATGGGAACACAGAGTAGCAGGAGAGGTGAGGCATGGCAGAGGAGAGCACAGTGGCAGAGCCACAGGGCCAAATCTGGAGACAGCTTTTGGAATGCAGGAACCAAAATTGCAGGAGAAGGAGAATAATATAAATGCAGTCAGTTGGAGGGGAGGTTGTATCCAATGAATTACAAAATTAAGTTTACATTCAGGAACACTTTCTAAGACAGCCTTTTCCATATGTCAGAGCTGAAGAAAAGTCACAAATCACTCGAGATACTGGTGCTGAGAGTCACAACCTACTCTGTCTAGGTATCCTTCAGTGTCTTTGTACAATATTGAACAGGTTCTTGTACTGTGTCCACCATAAGTTAGAGCTAAACTGAGCAGCTACTCCTGGAACAAGAGTAGGAAAATTTCCCATTTTTCATCCATCCAATTTTCTTAAACTTTATTCTTTAGAGTTGCTGTTTTCTAAGGTTGGAAAAATTCAGAAAAAGTATTCAAGTTCTTCTATGAAAAGACAGAAGGAACTGTACGCATCAGCAAGAAGAAAAAAAATCCAGCCTTTAGGGTTTTTTTAACAGATGTGGAACCAAACTAACCACCAAAGAAAGATGAATTCTGAACTGAAAATTGACTTTGCTGGTCCCCCATGGAGCCCAGCTCATGAGTTTTGACTCTCTTGGTTCTCACTCTGCCTTGACTTTGAGCTCAAGTCAAAGATTACATGTGCCACCATCTTTTGACCTTGTATTTTTGTCCAGTGTTAAACAATGAGTTCCAAAGATTTGTTCTCTCTCTGTACCATATGAACAATTATATAAATGGTTTTCCATCTAGATACAAGCTAGACAGGAAGCTAAGGCAGACACCAGCACAGAGATTATAGATAATCACTGTTCATTTACTGATCCCTACCCCCCACAGAACTGTGTAAGTTAATGAGCTCTGAAATATGAGTTTCAAAAAAACTTTCATTTCAATAATATTCTGCACCCTCGGGCTCCTCTTAAACTTTTTTTGCAACAATAACACCATTCAAAGTAACATTCATGTGTGAATTACAGTGATACTGCACCCCATGAAAATGCAGAGAAAATGAAATAGAAAATAAAAGAAGGCACAGTCTGCCAGCTACCTTAGCCACATTCAAATTAATCAGCAATAGCTCCCAAGGACAGGTGAATGGCCCCCAATAAAACCAGAAACTGCCCAACCTTCCCCCATATACTTGAAAGGAGCAGCTGGAAAGCAGAAAGATCACAAGATTTATTTCTGAGATTTTCTGCCCTGCTCAAAGTGCAGCAAGCACCAGCCTTCTTGAGGGACTTTCTAGCAGGTTATTGATGCCATCACTCTCCTAAAGAAATACACACACACACTCCACACTGCTCATCATCAGAATTTGCACCAGCAATTCCAAGGTTAACCTTGCCCCAAGCCTGTATGTGACCCACACAGCAGAGACTCATTCAGTAAACTCTGCTGTTTGCAGCTTCACCCTCGCTTGCAGTGAAGCAGCTCCAGAGCTGCTACAAACACTGTGCAGAGATCTCCCCCAGGAAATCCCACGCATAAGATTTGCAGAAAGATCTGACTCACAAATTTATGCCCAATTCAGATGGGTGAAACTTGCCCTCCCAGCTCAAGCCAGAGCTTGTTTTTGAAGTCCTCTAGCAAGCTGAACAAGTCAGCTAACACTTCATGAAAATCCAGCAGCTCAGTGGAAATCAGAGTGGCCAGGTTCTTCTGTAATTCTGGTTAGGCAGCTACTAACACCAACACCATTCAAAATGTGGCTGTAGAGCTCCTTAGAAGAGCCGCCTTTCATATGTTGCACATCATTCATGTACACATTGGTTTGGATTCCTATCCAGGAAAGCTACAATCCAAAATTATGAGTTTCACAAGCAAAGAAGGCCAAAACCCACATCACAGGACCCTTACATGCTTCAGGCCCACAAAGTTTGAATTCTGATCCCAGTCCAAATATGATCTGAATTCACCTCTACACATCAACAATTGTGCTGGAATTTTTGCTGAAGCTTCATGTCATAATGCTGTGAGAAGAACCCAGGATTTCCAAAAGCAATAAAGGTAAGCCAAGATCACAGATCTCAGTTCCTTGAATTTTAAACCTTCAGGTTGCAGGTCTGTTTTGCCTCTGAGCCAGTAGGGAATTCTGTCTGGTGACAGGAATTTGAGCTGTCTAGTGCTCATCACAGGACTCAGATATTTCTTTCCTATTTTCATTATTTGGCCTTGGATCTCTCTGATTCATAAAATAAAGTAAATGAGACTGAAGGGAATTTTTTTAAGGCTCTGTTATTTCTGTCTCAGCTAATTGTGTAATCCAGTTCTGTGCAATAACAATCACATACGTTTTCTGTACGAGGTTCAGCCTTATACACAAAACCTTTTCAACACAGTTCTTTTAATATCCCTGTGCCTACACAATTCCAGTGCAATCCAACAGAGTGGGCTGGCCAACTCACAACTGGTGGCTGTTGATTTTTTTGTTTGTTTATTTGCAGATCATCAAGAGCATGTGAAGAGTGGGTATGTGTGAAAAGAACTGCAGACTGAGCAGCTTAAAATTGGATTGCTTGAGCAAAAAAACACTCTTTTTTCCTGTTCAAAATTGTTCAGGACTGAATCCTGACCTCAAGGTAAAGCAGAGAAAAATGAATTTGAAAAGGATGGGATCTTCAACTATTTGAAAAAAAGGAGCAGCTTCTATTTATAGTAGCAGATTGTTCTCTCCCAAGGCAAAGGACACAAGAAACATCATTTTGCACTGCAGCCCTATAGCTGTGGGGGTAACCTTTGTATCTGCACTATCTGCAATCATCTGATCACCACTGCCTACATGTCTTGCCCACCCTATTTCAGAAGTTGTGGTCAGGACTGTACACAGAAATGTCTCTGAAGCTGACAGCCCCACGCAGCTGATCCTGCCTGGTTCTGCTGGCTTCTGCAAATCCAGGGATTTGAAAGCCTCTCTTGTAATGCTTACCTGGAATAATGGGTGGACAGAGAAGCACTGTGGCTTGGAGAGAAAATCATAAAGATGTTAGATGCTCTTTCTTCCCAGCAAGGCCTGTATTAGCTTTGCAGTGAAGAATAATTATGGTATCTCAGAACAATTACAAGCCAAGAAAACTGAAAACTGAAAGAAGAGGGCATTTTTGGATAAGATGTCAGTGGGTTTCACCCCCATTGGCAGATGAGGCAGAATGGAGAGCACAGGGTGAAAGCTCTGAGCTTCTCCTCTCCTGAGGCAGCAGAGCCACCCAGAAGCTGCTGTGGAGGAAGAGTTGCAGTGCTGAGCCAAAAAACAGCAGCTGCAGTGGAGCCCTGAATCTCAGGTGTCTCAGAGCCCCCATTCTGGTCACAAGGGGTGAAGCCACAGCACCAAGGTCAGGCTGCTCCCCACACCAAGGCAGGCTCTGAGTGCAGGAGTGAGGATTTCCAGCATGGACCTGGGCGAGGCTGGAGAGGCTCTGACCACAATTAACTGAGTGCCTGAGGGCTCTGTCTCAGCCAGAGCACGTTAATCCAATTCCAAAGTGCACGAGTGCTCTAACAGTGCTCTTTAATCAGGTTGAGATGACCTATCAGAAAATGGGAGATGACTGTGGATAAATGGGCCATATGCTGAATACCAAGGCATTTAATGAAAAATTCTCCTAATAGAAAAATTTCCCATGCTCAATATTTTTCATTGACTACTTTTTTACAATTTTACTCATTTAATAGCAACTGTCATTAAGTTATTTTCTATGTAATATCAACTGAAAATCATTTATTTCCTGCTCCAAACAGCAATTAATGCCAATTATTTTACACAGCACCATGAACTGCTACAGATTTTTCAATTTTCCACTCAGCTTCTCTACATAGTTTTTTATTTTTTTGATTTAGTTTATTTTTCAGCTATTTGAAACAAGAGGCTGAAGTGGTGGTTTAATCTTTTCTGGCAAAAAAAAAAAAAAAATGAAAAGGCCCAACTATTACAGCAACAGGAATCTTATTTTTTTAAAAAAAAGAATAATAAAGATGCACTATTGTCTTGCTGACTTTGATTTTAACTTAGGGAATGTCAATATTCACAACAGACAATCCAAGGCAGAGATGTGTTATACTGCAATGGATGTGATATCTTTTTTCTGTTACAAACACAAGTTTCTTGCATTGTTCTGTTCCTGTGACAAGGAGGTGAATTTGAGACCCCAGGACTGCTTTCTTTCTTGATGGTAGTAAATGCTACATCCTGAAGATTTCTTGAATGCCAGGCCAAGGTCAGAGCTCTGATGATCCAAGGAGTCATCCCAGAAAGAGTTGATTCTTTCCTTTGACTTAGCTCTGGTCTAACATGCTCAAGGTTGAAGGAGGACCAGCACCATCTGACAATTTCCTGAAAGTTTAGGGGTTTTTCCATGAAATTGATTTAATTGTTACAGGTAATGGAAAGGAACTTTGGGGGTTTGGATATTAACAAATGTTAGGTTTTAATTTAGATAATGAAGATATTTTCATTTGTTATTGACTTTTTTAGAGAAGAAACCTATTTTCCTGGTTTGCTGCAGATGGATTTTGTGAATTCTGTTCCACAGCAGTTAATGCTTCCTTACACTTCACAATCATTAAGTGTGCCCTAATCCACTGTTGCCTCCCCTAAATCTGCCAGACTTACACAAGGACCAGAAGAAAATACTCCAGACAATGTCTTATGTAGCAGAGCCTTCAAACTCAACACTTTCTCCTTAATCCTCACATTTCTTACAGAATTTCACCCTCAGTAACTAATATAATGGAAAATCCCTCTTCAGAAAGTTTTTTTTAATCAAATGAAATGATAGACTCGTGTTTCACTCTCGTGGCTAAAGTCCAAAAACACACACTCTGTCAATGGTGTTGAATTTAGCATTTTTGTGATAAAGTTCTTTGAGTTCCTTTTCAAATAAACATGTACAGCTTTAAATGAATAAATCATGCAAATACATGTTAATGTATACATAAATTAACACAACATAATAAGGAAAATGAAGAAACAAGATTACAAATTTTCTGCACCTCCAAAATATGAGAGTGATATTTGCTTTAGAAAGAACAAACTCATTTAGAGAAAAAGCTTATATAGATACAAACAAACCCAAATCGCCAATGAAAGCTAATTTTATGTTCAGCAAAGAAGGAAGATGTGCTTCCCACTAAAATAGACAAAACCCAATTAGATTAGGCAAACGTAGAAACACAGAGACAAAATTTCACTTAGTAAATAAAATCTCAGAGTTGAATTCTGTTGTCCACTCCATGTTCACAGCCCTCACAAAATGAGTCAGAGATTCTGGGCAATAGCATTTATTGTGCATTAAGAATGGGGGAAGTCAGCAGGAGAATCTGCCTCAAAGATTCAACTTCTCAGATGCATTTTTCATTAAAAGTATTTGGTTTTTTTCCCTGACTTATTATTTCAGTTTCTCTTTTTCAGCTTTGACTGTCTTTAAATTAAGACCACAAAAACAGCATTTGGAGAATACTGCTCACCAACCACCACCTCAACATACACACACCCTCTGCAATGGGATGAATTTTTCCAAGTACTCCCCCTTTGCCTAACCCTGTTCCCAGGACACATTTCAATGGATGCAGAATTACACATTGCTGAGTGGTTTTTGAATTTCTGCACAGTCCTGGTCTCTGTTATTACTCTTAACAACAAGCTGCTGTGTTTTTACTAGAGGTTCATAAATCTGTGGTTTGTGAGGTTACAAAGAACTTCTCTTGTTTTCTAACAGCCACAGACAGTAGTTTTCTAAGATAAACCCAAACTCCAGAACAATGCTGCCAAGTTTAGAAGAAAAACATCTCCTGATAGATAGCCTACATTGCTGCTTACTGCCACATATTTGGGGGGTTGTTTATTAATATCAAGTAGATTTTGACAAATGATACTCGGTAGGCAAAGACCAGGTTTCTGCTGAATTCTGCTTTCTGTTCACAGGAATCAAACAGTATAATAAAGACACCTCACAGCTCAGAAATGTTCAACAGAAACATTTGCTTAAATCAGATGTCTTTCACCCTGAGCAACCTTCCTGAGAAGAGCAGAAAATTCAGCCTGAGTCTCCCTGATAGTCATCTGAAGATGGAAGTTTTTATCACAGTGGAGCAGAGTATAAAGTAAGGACACCCATCTGATGCCTCTCATCTGTCTAATGCATTTGCCAGACCCTTATCACTGCACCTGGATGCCACAACTGACTCCATTTACCAGTCACTTCTGATACACGGACTCATAAGATGATTCTCCACATTACCACTTTAAATATCTGATTGCTTATCTGGAATGACAGCCCTGTTAGAACCAATTCATTCTTCACAGTGTCCTGGACCTTGGCCCTCTCCTTAAGCTGGAGTGAAGCAGAGCAGATTTTTGTTTGCAGCAGCCTGATGCCTGCTGGTCCTCTGCCCTTCTCAGCATGCCAGCCTTTACACAAATGCATATTTTTATTTTAGGATTCAATTCAGCATCGGAATAGAGCACATGGAAAAATTCTTACTGCATTAAATGTTAGCTGCTCAGATTGTGGTAATTTTTTCCACACAGTGGTTAAAAAATAAACACAGCCAAGAACATCCCCCTGCTCTGTCCTCCAAAGCACCCAGCTTCCAACCATTTCTTCTGGTGATTCCAGGGCTAATATTGACATGTCAGAAATGTTCAGATATATTTCCCCTTCAGTATAAAGAATATGCGATTTCCTGACAGACTTCAGTACAGAACTGTCAACAAAAATATCACTACAATAAAGCTGCAAAGTTAACAACCCATTCTGTGGTTTCTGGAGATGTCAGTAGTTATTATAAATGACTTTCCAGTTAATTACCTGTTTTGAAAATTAAGGAGATTGGGGGTTCACAGCTGCTCCAATAAGTAGCTTCAGTGCCCGCCTCATCCCATTGAGTATGATAAATAATATATTCTCTACCACCCAGACTGCCAGACAGTGGCTGTGTCAAACTCCTCAGAGAGCACACTTTGTCTGCCATGTGTTATAGGCAACATTTATGACAAAAGTAGAAATTAGATGGTGGTTAATCTTGCTTCTCTGTGTCCCATGTGGGGCACAAGCACAGTTGTAGTGTGGCTTGCTGGCTGACAGTCAGAAAAAATGATCTCAGCAAATTGTGTGTACGTCAGGACACAGCACAAAGAATGGGCTTAGGAAATTATTTTTGGTGAATTGGGCAATGAGGTAGTCTCTTAAAAGAGAAACAAGGTGACAGAAGAGCAAATTTTATTTCCTCTTAAAAAAAAGCGAGCTTTACATTACAGTTAGATCACAGTGAAGGGGAATGAAATCACACTGCTCTGGGGTTTTTAATTTGCTTCTTATTGCTGCTTAGGCTATTTAGCTTGCAGATCATAATAAACTGTTATAATGACAGCACCAAAAGATGGATCCAGCTTTTAAAAATACTACTAAAGTAATAGCAGTAAGTTCTGCATTTTAGTTCCTGTGAAATGCAAAAGGAACAATTCTTATTTCAGTTACATGCATATAAACAAGGTAAATGTGATAGTCACACTGAAAAATTAAGTGAGATCAGCTCTGGACTTACATTTAGGCTGCCCTCACACTGTAACAACACAGGACAGGAATCAAAGTTTTGCCTGAAGAGAAACTCTGAGGGAGTCCTCAGTAAGCTTCACCTGCTTCTAAATGAGATTTGATGCAGCTCACAAAGTAACTTAAAGTCGACCCCCAGCTGTGCCTTCCCTCTGAACACTTTTTAAAATATATAATTGTAGCATGAAGATCATAAGAGGTAGCATAAGTTAAGGGAATCATAATTTTTTAAAGGAACTTGCTGGCTAGAGTTAGAGATTCCTTATATCAAAGCACAAGGACAGGTAACTCTGGTATCACTTCATTCCTCAGCATCTCCTGTCTATCACACATCACCCCAAAAAAGCAGCACCATTCATGACTAGCAATGCCATTTTTCATTTAGACTCCTGCTTCCAACAAAACCATGCATTTGTATCAAGGAATTGGGAGCTGTGGCTACACTTCATATTGGAGCTGTCCAAATTTCAATGTTTCTGCCCACGGTTGATAAATTTTACTGAAGAAAATAAACACAGTGATGGATCTGAACACCACAAGGAGCAGCCTGCACATAACGTGTTCTGTCTAAGACTGAATTAAATGCACAATAATGCCTGGTCTGAGAGGTGTTAGCTCATCTTGGGAGTTTCTGAGAACTCCTGGGAATTCTTTTAGGAGAAGCAGAATTTTCACTTCACTTTGATGAATCTTTTATTTCCTCCCTGATTTTTAATGAAATGCAGGAACTTTAACTCCTAAAAGTTGATAACAGCTGGCATCCTTTTGCTTTCACGCTTCACATCTTTTCATTCTTAAGAGCCTTGCCAATCTTGTTTTGACCCCTCAACTCTGTATTTCTTTCTGTCTGTTGATGCAGTGACTGGTTTACCACCACGGAAGAATAGTCATATAGAAGATCACTTGCTGTAAAATAAACTTTAAACTTAACATTTCTTTCCAGTTCTGTGTAGAATACAGTAATTCCTCAAACATTCAACTTCATATAGACTAGGCTGGAATAAACAACCAGCCTCCTGCATTCTCCTCTGAAGATTTTCAAAGGCTCTACAGCACTCGAATCAGGAATCACATTGATTTTCAGTAAATCCTTTCTCCTAATTCCTCTAAAGCATTTCAGAAAACCTCCTGCAAAAAGCCTCAGAAAACATATGTAGTGCAGTCTCAGGGACGTGAAATGGAAGGTGACATTAAAAAATGTTTATATTTGCTGTACCAATAGCATGCTGACATGAATACCCAACATAAATTTCTCTGTAGAAAGATACAGAGTACAGGGCTATAGCTTTACTAAAATGGCCTGCTCATTATCATGAAATCTATTGATCCATTTTCATTAGATAGAGCTATCTTTGCCTCCACTGGAAAGATCTAGAAATCATAATCTTTTTTTCTTTAATTTCATAATACAAGGCCTTCAGCTAGGATGACAATTTTGGTCTGTAAAACCGTAAATATTTGTCTATTCAAAGGCAGCATTTATCTTACAAAGGCACACATAGCAGTTTTGCCTCTGACAAGTTCCTTGTTTATTTATTACTCTAATAACAAATAGACTGTCATCCCTGCTGGGCCTCAAAGATGAACTAAATCTGCTGACACAACTGATTGGGAGCGGCTGCAAATTATTTTATTAAAAACTGTGCAATAGCAGATTCATGGCGGGGAGAGTTTTTAAATCATAATTCTGTTACTGGTCTATATGTTCCATAGTAACAACATCCAAAGAAGCCAGAAACACTTTTGTAACCCTCGTGTTTATACTGCAGAGTTTGATTTTCATTTTGTCCAAACAGGAGAGAGGCAGTGAAGGGGAGACAGATTTCTTTTGTGTTGAGTGCTCTGTGTGCACACACACCAGGAGCAAAGCACAGCATCTTAATTAGATGGGTCCAGAGGCTCTGGCAGACAAGGGAGAGTGACAGTCACTGGACATGCTTGATAGCTCTCTCTAAAGCACTGCAGAGACTTTCTGGGAAAAGCAAGACAGATCCATACATCTCCAATTTCGTAGAGCTGAGCCAACCAGAACGTGATAGGAAAGGACGAGAAGACGGTGAGGAAAAGATGCTCAGCACGGTGGGGGAAGCAGTCCTGAGACACATTATCCCTTACCAGGTCACCTGCAGTGCTGCCCTTAGGGCCCTTCAGCCTCTAGGACAGAGGGGACACTGGGGAGAAATCACCTGCCTGGCAGTGGTACTGGCTCCAGAACCACGAGCCCAAGGCAGGGCAACCCAGCAGAGACCCACCCTGTGACCTGGCAATTAGGTAACAGCAACAGCAAAGAGGAAAATTGCCTCTTTTAATCTCTTTTCAAGAACTGCCATGCAATAGTTCTATTTAGCAGTATCATTAACAGACCCTTCAAATGCAGGCCGCAGATGTTTGCACATATGAACAGTCAGGCCTCAAGAAAGAGTTTGTGACACTCATTGTCCCGACTGCCTGCCAGGCTTAATGCCTTCTGGGCTCTTACAAAGGTCTCACCCAAAATGATCCTGTGGAGCAGGGAGATTTAGGAGAGGCACAAGAGAAAGGGAACAGATTAGAAACACATAAAATCAACTGAGCCTTTTTGTAAATCACCTCCTTGTCCTGCAGCTGTCACTGGAGCTCACCAAGCTGTGCACTAGAATGAAACCTCTCCTCCCACATTAGTGCCATAGGAACTGCACAGATTTCCATCTCCTGGTCCATGCAGCAAGCTGCATCCCCAGCTGGCTGCACACCTACCTGCCTTTATTCACAGGCCCTCCACACCCCCTGCCACACATTACTGCCTTCTCTAGTTTGGCAGCTTGGCTCCCATTTCAGCCCAAAAGAGAGCCAGGTTAGCAGAGATGTGCTAATCACCCCAGTTCAGACAAGCTGGGCTGTGTGGCAAAGAGAAACTTTGGAGGCTGGCCTACCTTCAATGAGAAGAGCACATGTGAGGACAGTGGGGTTCTTGTACACCTGGGTGGACAATTCAGCACCTGGACTGGAGGAACCAAATGCCACGAAAAGGCTGCTGTGCTGCTTAGCTCTGGTTGGGGGTGAGGGGGAGAGAGGCTCGGAACCTGCCCTGAGCCAAGGGTGGCTGCCTGACTCATCACCAGGACATTTCTGTGCAGGATGAGAGTGAAGCAAGGGGAGAACTGTGTGTCAAAAGGGTCTTTTCTGACAACATAAATTTCCTGGGATAAACCATTCACAATCAAGGAGGTGCTCAACAGCACAAACACACATTAACATCACTGAAAATGTTTTTCTAGTCCAGATGTTAAGGTACTTGCAGAGAATCTCTGCATCCTTTCGTCTTCCTTAAATGTATGGAGGTACCTGAATTTTCTGATGGACTCTGCTTTGAGAGGAATGAGGTGGGACCAACCTCCTGGGCACCTTCTCCCTCCCTGTATTTATTGGCTCGTGAGCTGGACAGGTTCTTACCCTGCTCTCTGCACTGTAATAGCTGTTGTAGTCATTTGGTCATGTGGTTTGAGGCATTTCCAAGGAAACCTCTCAGCAATTATTTCTGGAGATGGAAGGCAGTCTTTTAGTATGTCTTACTATCTATTCCACATACTTTATATTATAACAATTTATTCTGCAATGTGATTACATGTTGGCATAGACTCTGATTAGGGCTTTAAACAGGAACTAACAGCAGTTATGTTGAATATGTTTTTCATCTGATGATGCACAATACCATTGATTGGATGTAGATTATATTCAGCATTAACTCCAGCTATATAAAAATATCACAAAGAAAAGTCTATCTCATGGCACAGAATACTCTTTAATTGCATGGATGCTTAGTACATGTTGTGACTTCTGCTTTTTTAAAAAATCCTGTACACAAGAAAAGTCATGCCTGTAAGAGAAACATTAATCCAAGAAATTACCAAGCATTGTTTACTTTTCCTCATAATCTCTTCAGTTTTTTCTATTTTCACCCACGCACTGTCATAAACCTAAAGTGATTGAGGAAAAAAGAAAAAGCTGGATATGTCATTGTCCAAAGATAAAACTTTAAAGTTCATCATGTCAGGATTCAGGAAATGTATTAACTGTTTCTTGCTGACTGCAGATGTACTGCAAAGCTCTGATAATGGTTTTTTTTCCTTCATAATACCCCTTGAAACTCATATCTTCACTGCACCTTATAGTTTTGCCATCCTACAGACTCAGAGCATCTTTAACAGATCTGTACCCCTTGGAGATGAGAAATGTCACTAAGTGTCCAATTTATTTGCCCATGATCATGGGGCCTGCAGCAGTACAGAACTGAATGAGGGCAGGTCTCTAAGTTACTTTTTTTATCCCTGGATACCTGACTGCTGTTGGCTTTCTAGGGCTGAGGAAGGAGGTTGGGAACAGATATTTCAGACTCCCTGACAGGATTTGATAGGATGTACATGACAAAAAAAATGAAGAAGCTAACCGTGATATCACTACAAATTCAAGAAAGACTAAGCTGTGCAGAGATTTCCGACTGAGTTCTCTACATAACCAAAAAGGAAGGAAATGCTGGAAAAGGTAAGTATTAAAAGGCAGGGTCAGATTCAGTCCTTCCTCAGCACCACCAAAGACAATGAGGATTTGCAGGTGTGGAATGGAGAAAATGTAACCATGGTATGTCTTTGAGGAGTTTCTGCAACAAATTCTGTTCTGTTTATTCCCTTGTTGAACAATTTATTCTTCATTCATTTGGGTGGAAATGAAGGTGACAAAAAGAAGGAGAGGTGGGAAAGAACTGATCTGAAAGGGACAGGACCAAGGGAGGAGACACAGGGAGATCCTGGTCCATTTTTTGATAAATACAAAGAGGAATTTCTGTTTCCACTGCAATTACCTACAGCCAGTGGTGAAGCCTCCCTTTTCCCTCAGGACAGGTCTAGGGCAGAAACTTGTATCTGTGCTGTACCATTTGTAGTTGCAGCAAAGTCCATGGCTTTTTAAATTTATTTGTTACATTTTTATTAACTTAAACTTTGAATATAATCTTGTCTTCCATTGGTACACTTGTAGTTTTGCTAATTATATTTTGGGCCAGGTGTCCACCAGGAGTGCTCTATCAGCAAGCATTTTTACTTTAATTTAGGCCTTAGGTTGAGGAGCGTATCTTTGGTAGAAGGAAAATAGTGATCATCAATTGTTCTAGAGAATACTTTGATTCATATTATTATCTGCAGGTATAATCAATTGCAGAGTTATAGGAATTAAAATTGAAATAATTTTAAAGGCACCATCCCAACTTAAAAAATTCGGGGAAAAAAAAAAGTGGTTTTGTCTTATGAGAAAGTTTCTTTTCATCCTAACCTCCTGTAATATACTGGTGGTGTTATTTTTGCACTTATAATTAAAGTAATTCTCTTCTGGAAATTGCATATAGCCAAAAGAGAGCAAAATCAAACCAATAAATGGGTGGAGAGAAGGAAGAAGATTCAGTGATGGTATTGGAAAAAAATTCTGTTCATCTACAGGAGGGTACAAGCAAGCTGGGGTTTAAGCAAAGTCCATTTAGGTCATTATTTCTGCAGAGAACATTATGAAATTAATATGCAGCAACAGAACAAGAGAAGGAGGGAGTCCAAACCTTCCCCAAACTGTGCCTAATGTATTAGAAAAACTAATGGCTGGTGAGCAGTTAGCAGAAAGGAAGACAGCACCTTTCCACACAGAGAAAGTTTAATGCTGGAGCATTAGAGATAAAGGTTTCAATATTCATTGGTGGCATTGTGTCCACCCATAGCAACATGGTCAATGGACCAGAAGGGAATATTTCATTGAGTTTTAACACAGGCAAAGAAATGCCTTTAAAATTTTTGTATTAATCTCATCCAAGGTAATAAAAAAGCAAAAATGTGGTAGAAGAACAGAAGACCTTGATGTACCCATAAAGAACAGCTCAAGTGGGTTATTATGAATAGGGTTCTGCAAGGATTTTAACCACCATAAAGAGAGCAAACACAGATAGGCAATTGCAGAAATGTACAGACACTACCAGGATCATATTAGCAAGACAAGGACGGAAGAGACTGATATAATACACACCACAGAAAAAAATAGAAGTACCATCAAAAACACATGAGCATGTGCACTTACTCTGTTGTTACAGGCCCTTGTTTAGAGGCTGAGAGCTGCCAGTTCCCTGACAGCAGAATGCTTTGCTAATCATAGAGCAGGCTACGCTGGCGGGTTTTCAAATGCGAGTGAAAGTATTCATCTACAGAAGAAAGAAGGTCAAAAGTCAGTGAATTCTTTGCATACTTTAGTTCTTCACATGTTTGTACGGTTTATCTTTCCTATTTGAACTGCAATGAGCACCAAACTACACGTTTTTAAGATGATCTCAAAACTGCACTGACCCACAGTTTTTTATAAAATTATTTCTTTATATTTTCAACATTCAGAGCAGAATGAATCACCAAAGACCACATGATCTCTCTACTTCTTATAGTCACATCACTTGAAGGAAGCAGTTTTTTCTCCTAATAAAACCCTATCTAATAACTCTGGCTACAATATATCACCTTATTATTTATATATCATGCCTAATACAATAGTGCCTTGGGACCCTGTTCATGTTGGTCCTAATGGTCCACTGTGACAAGCAGACTTCTGTTTGGACTTGGAATTATTGTTGTACTTTGTTGGCTACCTGAAGATTCAATTGCTCCCCTCCTTAAAAGTAAGGGGCTCTATTGATGCTCTAAACAGCAGAAGAAATTTGGATCCATTGTTTCTTGACACCTTCTCTTAATTTTGTAGCCACAGATCTTTTGAATTTAATCATGTTAATTTTCTACTTGCTCTTTCCTGATCCTCAGAAGTTTCTTCAACTGACCACATGATAAAAAGTGTAATAAATACTCTGGATAATCTATAAGCAAAATTTTAATGTCTATCACATATCCTGAGGTTCATCCACACAAAGAAGCATCAATCCACAGATTATGAATGGAGACAGACATGGCTAAATACATAATCTATCATGCATATAGTCAGGAAAATAATCTCTGTGACAGGATACAAGAATTCAGACATAATGAATACCATTTCACAAATGTACAGGTTACACTGAATTAGAGAGACATACCAGACTCAGAAGAATTTTAGAAAGCTGCAAGAGAAAACAGTCTGATGTGTGAATTAATTACCTGACCCCTGCTTCAAATATGTCATATCCCTGTCATTTCATTTTATTAAAAGACTGTATAATCATGAACATAATCATAAATGCAATGTTTAAGGAAAATCTGATTTGAACCTTTGTACTTGGGTCACATGTAATGTAATTCAGTTTTACTCTCTTCTTAAAGTGATTCATATACAGAACTGCTACACAAAAATATAAGACATAGAGGAAAAACTCTGTTCCAAAGAAACAATAACTTTTCAACCAAAATATTTAAAACAAAATGGGTAAGGTCACTAATCCCATCACAATACCACATTATCTAATTGGACACTCAAATACTGACATTTTGTAGGACTAGATTGCAGCATGCATGACAAAGTCACATCATTCTGATGGCAATACTGGAGGCATAAACCTTTTTTTTATTAATTAATTCTTTTTTACAGAAATACATTTGAAATCATACACTTGGCCTATTACAATAGCCATATAAGAAAAACCTTGGAAGCTGAAGTAACTCTGACTTTGTTGTTGACTTTTGCTGTACTTTGCTGATGGAATGTCATTGCCCTGTGTGTACTCAGATGATCATTCATGCTCATTTGGGATCAGTTAAAGTATCTTCACCGTTTCAATGCAATAAATATCAGCCTGTGCTGTACAAGTCAGCAGGGATTGCTGGGAATATATTAGTCTGAATGAATGAGACTAATATTAATAACAGGATTTAGTACTAATCATTTTCCTCTCCTTACTTGCAGGACTGTTTCTTCCAATTTTTTTCTATTTAGAGACATTGCTGTTATAAATTTTGTTTGTGCCTGTCTTTCAAAGGTTTTCATTAAAATCTGAAAACAGTTACTCTCTTTACTCAGCATTTGATATTTACAGCCACACTTCACAAAGCTTTTGTTAAAGATCTCCTGCACCTATTACAAGTCTGTAGGAGCACATTGTTTATGAACTTGAAGTAATAGAGACACACCAGGGTGGTTTCCTTTCAGACAGCATATGGCACCTACCTGGATATACTGCAGTGCTATGGATCATTTGCTACAATTAATAGATCTAGCCAATACAAAGAAAGGGCACTTGGCAAAAAAATATGTCTTTTAAGGTTTTGTTCCAAATTGGATTGAAATGAAGATTTGAGACTTTCCAAAAAATTGCATTTTGAAAGGACTGAAACCTCCATTTCTCAGATTGTCTGGAAAACAACCATAGGAAGCAGCAACATGAAATGGAAAAGAATGGCTCCTGGTCCTGTTCAGCCTTATTCTACTCAGTGTGTTCATAGCCCTCTGCACTTGGCCCCAAAGTGAAATTCAAGGTGAACTGATCATTATGAAAAAGCTGAAAAAGCTGTTCTGCAACTGCAGGCTGGGAGCATCTCAAAGGAGTCCACAGCAGGTCACACCTCATGGGAGTGCCTTCCTAAGCAGAGTTTCACACTCCCTGTTCCAGATGATGCTGCAGGAGGGCACCTGGAGCTCTGGAGGGCTGTGCTGGAGCTGGAAGCCCTGCAAACACCCCAACCTTGTGTGGAGACTCCTTAGATCAGCCCCAGTGTGGATGGCTCAGCTCAAACCCACAAGCTGCAGCCACAGTACTTGCAGAGTGTGTGGCTCCAGGACAAGTTAAAAATTAAAGCACGGTCTGTAGCCTTGGGAAACTTGTTCTGCACAAAGGACTCCTTGAACCTCAAGAGACAAATCCTGAGCAGCAGCTGCCATGGCATTCACAGCTTCAGAGCAGCAAGCCTGGAGCTGCAGATGGTGAAAGCACCTCTGGGTGTGGGCAGCCCACTCTTCTGTAAAAAAGAGTGGACATGGACACTGGGACACCTCACCTGAGAGCTGCACTGGGAATGGCAGGGAATTTTCAGCCCCCTCTTGTTGCAGCTCATGAAAGGCACCTTGTTGTTCAGGCAACAAACATGAATCCCCAGTCCTCTGTGAGTAAATGTTTTGAAAATAGGGAACTAAATGCCTACTTTAAGACTTTAATGTTTCAAACATCATGATGAAAAATTGAAGCAACGTTGCTTCCTGCAGAGGTGAGACAGAAATAAATCAGGGGAGTAATTTACTTCAAAGGTCTCTATGTTTACCTCTCCCTGTCTCCTAACTGGGACACCAATCTTACTGACTCAAACCAAGAATGTAGTCAAGGGAAAAATGTCCACAAAATGCTCAAAATAGTCCAAATGAATGTAAAGTCTGATGGGTTTAGAATTGGTTCTGAGAGTTTTGTATTACATGACAGCATTAGGTGTTAATTTTCTTTTTTGTTTGCATTTCTTGTCACAGTTAGGATCAAAATCTCCCTAAGCCAGAGCTGCCTTAGCAGCTTGATTCTGATCTGTTGGAAACCAATGGGAACAGGTGCTGGACAGAGTGCTTCTGTCTTCCCTGAAGAGCCACAGCACTTGCCACAGGCCCAGAGGGCACAGGGCACAGAACCTCTGGATAATCTGTGCCAGGGAGGAGAGAAATCACAACATAGCACATGGATCTTTGAGATACATTTGGGTAATGGGCTGCACTTGTTCTGTCACTTCCCATTCCTGAGTCCTGTAATCATTCACACAATCTGCTATATTTTGCCTTACCCCAAAAGCAACAGGCTATTTTAAGTTGTTATATTTATTTCAGATTAAGAAAGCAATAAATCAAGAGAGTGGCAAAGGTTTTATAAGCGAACACAAAGTGAATTGCCATGTAAGAGGGAAAGCCAGACAACTCTGAAATGCAATAAAAAGGACTTACAGAGGAGATTGCCTGTTGCTTGTTAAGCACAGCAAATGGTAAGAGTTTGCTTTTATCAAAATATGTAATTTTTGAACAATAAAATCTTGCAGAACCATCCTAAAATACCCAGAAGTGTTCTGCCCAGATTCCCTGCCTATGTCCACTATACACAATTATTACCTGGCTCTGCAAGACAGAATGCTTAAAGATTAAGAGGTGCAGTGCACAGAAAAATGAGACTTAAGAA
This sequence comes from Catharus ustulatus, assembly GCF_009819885.2. Lineage (NCBI taxonomy): Eukaryota > Metazoa > Chordata > Aves > Passeriformes > Turdidae > Catharus > Catharus ustulatus. The sequence continues at coordinate 7,168,787 of NC_046229.1, read as the reverse complement.
TGACATCATCAAACACAACACAAAATGAGGCAGAATTACTAAAGGATTCCCTGGAGCAACCACAAGTCCTGCTGAGAACGTTCCTGCTGGGGCTCCCTAATTAATGTACCCATTTTCCACCTGTCACACAGCAGAATTAAACTCACTGCATCTCTGCTTTAATTCTCCACTCAATCAATAATTCGGATAACAGATTCAAAGTTCTGTAGATTCTATGTATTGATCTTCTCCCACCCTCAATTTGCCAGTTGTCTCCACTAACTTTGAGCAGTACGTCACTGAAAGTCCATTTCATTTAAAATGTAATCACTTTGCCAATGCTGAACTGCTTGCCAGTTTTATTAGTCTTCAGAAAACTTTCCCAAAATATGGAGCTGTGTGTAAACACATTAAGTATTGCTTAAAAACAGAATTCTGTGTTCAGTCCATGACTTCTCTTGCAAAAAAATTACTGTGTGCAGATACATAGGCAGAAATTTCCTATTTTAACCAGTAACCCTTGTAAAGTTCACCAGAATTAGGTTACAGCTTCAAATACATTTTTGGGAGTTTTTTTTCTCTATGGCAACTTGAAACAATTGTTGCTGATTGTTAAAAAAGAAAAAAAAAAAAAAAGTTTTTCTTGTAATATTTGAACAGAAAAGGTTTGTTACCAAAAGGCAAATAACAAGAAAAAAACCTACCCTCATTCTGCTGAGGCAGCCTCTATCTATTGCAACCCCATAAAGATAGATCTCCAAACCTCATGAGGTTTCACAGTAATTAATGCAAACCATTTAGATCTGATTCTGAAAGCTGAATGGACTAAACAATGGAAGGTAAATTACTTTTTGCTGTTTTACATCTTTTCAATTCCTCGGCAAGGGTCAGAGCTGACACGGGGAAGATTAAATAGCATACAGCACAAAACGACCCTTATCACTGCCTTTCTGGAAAATTTGTTTTCTATGTATGTAAAAGGTATATAATGCTCTTGACTAAGAAGATACATGGGCATCATTACTATGTTTATACCAAGTGAATAGAAATAGATCAGAAGATGCTCAGTTATTGGCAGAGAGATAGCAGAAGAAAGTTATTAAAATACAGAGAAAGTACTGTTAGCAGTATCCAATGCAAGACAGGTCCCTGCATTGTTTTCCTGAAGATAAAATTCACTGAAAAAAGTTAGCAGAAAAAAGTAAGTTTCTGACAGCAGTAAAGTCAGACATGAGTAAGGATCCCAACCCACTGTATTCAGCTCCTAAAGCTCAGAGTCTCTCTCCACCATGCCACAGTGATGCATTTGCCAGACAAATCTGTGCACAGTGCCTTTCCTGCAGGTGTGTCATGGGGAAAAGGCTGACACATGGAGCCTGGGAAATTTGCTCTTTGGTCAGGTCCCTTCCTTTCCCTAGTAAAGGCAAAGAGATTTTGATCTGTGTGGTAGCTTTGAAGTATTACTAGATAATAATTTTTCCTGATCTGCCAAGTTAGTACACCACCAGCAACTTGTCACCTTGGAAGAAACAAGGGAATAACTTTGATTACTTCTTTGAAAAAGGGAGTGGAAGAGAATTAGAAAGGCTCATCCTGCTGGCCTGTTGTACCCAAAAGCTCATGAATATTAAAAAAAAATATTGGGACAGCCATACAATCATACATCATAACAACCAGATTTGGTTTCTGGTAAGTTAAGAGATTCCAAATTCCTGTTTTCCCAGTCTGCTCAAAACCTGTGTTAAAAGTTATCTCAAAGTTCAGATCTCTGAGAGATGAGATCTCAGATTAAACCTTAGCCTTGGAAATTAATGGTAGACTTGGTAGAAGAAAGGATTAGATTTTTATTATATTTTCCATTCTTTAAAAGGGAGTTGGAATATTATTAATTAGCTTCATTTCCTGGAAAAGTTCTCAAATTAAATAATCAAACATAAGTGCCTGCAAGATAATAAGGAAATGGGTTACACCCAACAAAGATTTTGTCAGGAAGTCATCTTGCCAAGAAACCATCATTTATTTGTTAACGAGATAATAGGCTCTGTGGATAAGGGAGCAACAGTTAATATTGTACCTTGAATCTAATAACACTTGCCATGTGATCTTACATGATAGCCTAACAAAGGCATGAATTAAACCACTGCAAGTTAGGTACACAACTCTTTGGATTATCATGCTCAAAGAGAAATTACCCCTGTCATTTTTCCATACTTAGGCAAGATCACTGCATGGTTTCTGCAAAGGATTTGTCCTAAATGTTGCTAGGCTCAATACTTTCTGTAATGGCACTATCACAGGACGTGTAGCTGTCAGCTTCAGATGACAAGAAACTTGGAGAGATTGACAATTTATCAAGAAAACAGAAATAGATTTCATAGTGATTGTGGCAACCTGGAAAAATGTTCAGAAAAATGGGGAAAACAATTTGAGATATGGTACCTGTGAATAACCAGCTGTAGATGCATACAGTGTAAAATCACTAAGTAGTTAAGAACTTAAACCCTAATTGGAAAAAAATAGTTAGAATTTCAAATTGTTTGAGCTGAAGATGAATTAGTAGTAACATGCTGCTTCACAAAAGGCAAACATGGCATGGGAGCACAGAGAGCCAGGCCTGTAAAGACCATCCCACAATGATTCTGCTCTCTTTGCTATACTGTCACCATCTGCTTCAGAAAGATGCAGACAGGAATCCACAGCAGAGCCCACTGTGTCACAATGTCAGAGAGCAAACTCAAAAATGCCACCAGTCAGAAAATATAGAAAGAATTCGGGCTGTTTCTAAAGAAGAGATACCTGAGAAGGGGTGCAAGCACTTAAAAGAAATTCCTGTGTACATAAATAAATAAGTTAATAAATCATGCATACAGGAAAGGACTGATTTATGCCCGGTGTCCTTGAGAAGAGAACAAGATGTACACAGCTAATGCAGCAAGCAGGAGTCAGGTTAGACCAAGGAAAAGCACACACTAGAGAAAAGGACAATGCAGCACTGGAATATGGTCTGAGTTTCCCCTGAGCAGAGACCCTTGAGAAGAGGTTTGACAGAAAGTTGCCAGCAGTGAGAGGAGGGGTTGAGAGGTGGACTGAGCCCATCTCAGACACCCCAGCTGCTCTGAGCTGCACAGCTGCATCTCAGCCAGATGTGCAGGCAAGAGAAACAACACACACACAATGCAAGAGCTCAGTTGTTTCTGCCCAGCAGTGGAAAGATGACTGTGCAGATTTTTATTAAATACTTTAGTGGTCTTTCCCAGACTTGCATGGATACTTGCAAACTTCTGCCTTCCTGAACTGGAAAATGTGTTTTTCCATTGGAACTTCAGACTGAGAGTGCAATTCCAGCCACATTATCAATGAGATCATGACAAAAATGGACAGGATCAATGCATGTAGATACGTGGCTATGCACAAACTGTGAGACCTGGGAGCCCTTCTGAGTTCTTCAGTCCCATTCAATACTTCATTCACCTCCTGACTCAATGCAAACCACATGGCAAATGTTGTCCCTCTCCTCCATGGGGAAGGAATACAGGTGTACAAGTAAGAGAGAAATTTGCTTGCCATCCTTGCACAAGGCTAAACCTGTAGATAGTCAGTATATAACAAACAGTGTCTGGCTTTTCAAACTCAGATCACTCACCAGGATTAGATTATGAAATTTTTTTTTTTTTTAAGAGTCTGGGACAGTTTTTTTTATGTACCATTTTGTTGCCATAACCTTGAAGTATTGGTTCTCCACACCCAAGGTCTCAGTGTTTAGCTACAATAAATCTAAATCAGTTGTTCTGTTCTATTCATTTTCTGTGGATCCAGTGCTAAATGAGTTGGTCTTGAAGAGAATCTATTCCAATAAGCTAAAACAAAAAACCCTATCCTGACAGTATTTATTAGAAGTGAGATCAGTAGCAAGTGGGGAAGAAGCCCAGCAGAAGTTACGTCTGTTCTGCAGCTGGACTGAAGAAAAGGGCATTTCACTTACAAGAATTGTCATTCATTTACTATTTGAACAGAAAAATCTCATAATATATTAACTATATTTGTAAAGCCTGCAAAGTCACAGTTGCATTGATTTATACCAACAAATGCACTGTCTAAGTCATTTATTTAAGTGCTGTGAGAACACTTCTTTTAGAAAAAATACACAGGATTTGACAAATACATAAAATTCCTTGGTTTCTGTCAAACAACACATTTTTCTTGTGGACACACTGAAAAATCACAGAATGGTTTGGGTTGGCAGGGACCTTAAAGATCATTTCATCACAACTCCCGTGTCATGGACAGGGCCACCTTCCACTAGACCAGGCTACTCAGGGCCCATCCAATCTGGCCTTGATCACTTCCACAGATGGAGCAACCACAGCTTCTCAGGGAATCCTGTTCCAGAGTCTCACCACACTCCCAGGGAAGAATTTCTTCCCAACATCTCATCTAAACCTGCCTTCTGACAGTTTAAAGCCACTAAATAAGTGCTACAGTAGAATTCATGCAACCTGCTCTGTGATACCCATTTAACAAGGCTGTTTGGAGGGGTGAATAGAGGCATCCATGGGAGGTTTTAAATCAGTCCTTGACAATACCACGATGTTACCTCAGCTGTGGCACAGAGAACACTGCAGTAGCAGAGGTTTCCCTCAGATCCCACATGTATAAACTCAATAGCTATTTGTGCAAGAGCAGCTCACTCTTAACAGCATCTCTATTTAGACTACAAAGTTTGTTTTGTCCTGATTAGGATATTTCTGTCATGTAACCATTTATTATTGAATATAAAGATGAAAAAAATGTCACAGTACAAGGGTTTTAGACTGCAGTCTATCCTGCAATGATGCAAGGCTGCTGATAAGACATTTTAGTTGCAGACTATATCAAAAACAAACCTTGAAAACAATACCTCCAAGCAGTGGTAGCAATGAGTTCTTTCAATTTCAATAAAAGCTTTCCATCTCGAGATCCTAAAGAGCTTTTTAAATATTAATCAAGCCTCTAAGCAGCCCTGGAGATGCTAAAATACTGCAGCCAATGATCAATTAAACCATACACAGTTTATCCCCTTTATAGATAAGGCATGGCACAAATGCAGAATACCCCAAGTTGCTCTGCACAGAGCCAGATGAGTCTCTCCTGGGTGGATGGGAGTCACTTTGGCATCTGAAATATCCTCTTTACAGTGTCCCATGATGACTGTACTATCCAGGCTTGTCCATTTATCCTGGGGATCCAAATCCCTATTAGAGGAGAAGTGACTGCTACTTCTATTTTATCACAGATGAGTGACTGAGGTACAGGGAGATAAATGATTTGCCCAAGGTCACACAGGAGACCTGTAGCAGAGAAATAGGGTATTGCTCAATATTCCTGTTTCTTCTCAACAACCCAAATGGTTCTTCCTTTATTTTCCCTTTTTTTTTTTTTTACATCCTTTTTTCAGCATAGTCCAGAGGGTACTAAATCAGTCTGAATGACGTGTTATCTGGCAGTGTGAGGATTTATTTTTTGTTATAGTTTTGACATGTGTAATGAGTAAAACATTCCGCACTTGTAGCATTATTTATCCTCTAGCCTTAACTGCAGTGTTCAAAAACTCCCAGTGACTGCACCTTTCAGAGCACATGCAAGGGTAGCCTGTTATTTGTCAAAGCTCACAAAGGCATTGCTGAGAGTGCAAGCTTTGTTCCTCAGACAGAACGCTCTTCCCCCTTTTATGCTGCAGATTTCTGGGCAGTGTCAATACCCGTTTAAGAGGTCTCCCACTCTCTGGGCTCTTTCTGTCATGTGTTGACATCTCCTAGGAATCAGCAGATTTTATGCCTCTATTCAATTCACTTGACCTGCCTCTAAATATGTTCCTGGCATCAGAAAAGCCATTCCCCACACACACATATGATGAAGCCCAGATCAATAGCACAGGATAAAAACAAACAAGCTAACTAAGGCAAGTCTAAAGTCTTAAGAGCTATCCACAGATGCTGCTATCTGGACTGTTCAATATGATGTTCTGAATTGCACACAGCAGGGTTTCATTTGCTACAAATAGCTTTGCACCAGCAGCATCTTCAATAATTTTATCATGCAGTGTTCCCTAGATAGACCAATATTTCATTTAATAAACAGCAAATTAAAATAGCAAATGTAGTGAAAGACAAAGCATGAAGAGATTGCTTCAGAGTTTTAAAGGGAAAGATTGCATTTTTTTGTTTCATTTTATTTTATTTTTTTTAGTATTTCTGTAGTTGCTCATAAGGTCACCTTCATGACAATTCCAACAGGGGTTTATCTTGTAGTGCTCACTCTGACATACAGCCTGATGATTTATTATTGCTTAGTTCTTGATACTGTTCACTGCACAATCCAATCTAAGAGAGACACATATTTCTCAATTCAGGGACTTCTTTTATTTTATGAAAAATCAGCTTGGTGCTTTGTGGTGAAAACTAGACCTGGCATTTGATCTTAATTTTTTTAAGTATTTCCTTCTATTCTTTGTTTCTCTGCTGTATCTTTGATGTATTCCAGGATCATTTTTGTTTTCTATTCCTTTGCTTTTCTCCTCTCACCCTATTTTTCTGTGGTTACACCCTAAAGAAAAATCTGGCACAGCAGCAGTTTCTTACAGACACTCTTATCTAGATTTCTGTTTCATACTAGTGGGTGACATGGTGATAGATTTCATAGGTTTTCTCTTCTCATTTGGGAGAAAGAATATAATTATGCAAAGGAGGGTTAGATGGACAGTAGGAATATATCACTATTAACCCACCAGAACACAATGCAGATTCACTGTGGTTATGTGCTTAGAGAGGGGGGGGAAAAGCCCTTCAGATGCTAGACAAGATTTTTCCCTCTCCCTGTATTAATATCAATTCAAGGGTAAGCCAACAATTCTCATCATGTCATTCCAGTGCCCATGGTGTTGTGATGTGGGGCTGTTTAAGCTCTGCTTGGCACCAAAGCTGTCTCCAGTGCTCCCATAGACTGTCTAAGCCATTTGGAATCATTAACCCACATGGACCAGGCTGCCCAGAACTCAGAGACATTCCTTCAAGGCTGCCAGTCATTAGCTGGTACGTTAAGTAGCTAATGGTGCTCTCACAATATCTGCTGCATCATGCAGGTGCAACAGAATAAACATTTTTTCCCACTGGTGCTTTGTCCTAAATCATTAAGGACCCCAATCCTGCAAAGATTTATGTCTGTGAATAAGTTTACTCACATGAGCAATCCTGTTTCAACCCTCTTACACATGCTTGTAGGGTCAGAGTCTTGATGATCAAAATACCAGGTGGTTGCCTAAAAGCTTATGGAAATGCAAAACAGCATCAGAAGACAGAAAAAAAAGCCCACTTTCTGCTCTGTATTTCTTTGTACTGAGAAATATTTGCAGAATTATCCAGCTCAAGAACAAAGATTAATAGTCACACCTGCTATCCTATGACCTCATTACTTCCTTGCTAATTGATCAGTATATAAATATATATATATATCTCAAAGCAGTCTGAATATTCCCCAACGAATTGGCTGCTGGTAAGGGAGATTAACTGAGGATATGTAAATTATTAAAGCCCTAAACTGCTGGTGGAGCCTCCTGGCTCTCCTGGGTGGGGGGATCAGCTGGCTGTCCCTGGTGGGGCTGGGCTGGGGGAAGGTTAAGGGAGCATCCCCATCCCATTCCTGCAGCCCCCAGACACCTTTGCTGGCTCGCTGGCGCCAAGAAGTCAGGCACCACCCTGTACCCTCAGAGAAGCACAGGAGGTTGCAAATGGTAAATTTAATACCGCAGCAGGAGGTGCCATTTACAGTCCCAAAGGATAAGTCTCCCCCTCTTCTCTTTCATGCTCACATAAACAAATGGAGGCTGATGCAATTTTGAATCCTGTTGGCTTGTTTTGTTTTTAAATATGTAATTTCCTCCTTCTTTTAGCATCTAGGCAGGGTAACATTAAGGGATTTTTGTACATGACTGATAGTTAAACTGCAATGAGGATTTGTATTTTATGAATCCATTAAAGCATTGGCAAATGCAAGCCAAAAAAAAAAATTTAAAAAAAAAAAAACTACCAGTAAAAAATTTGGGACTTATTAGTAATATACAATTTAAAAGAAAAGGAGATTAAGGTGCCTGCACAACGAATTTTTACACAGAGTATTCTTTATCTTAGTTTAAAAGACAAACAAAATTTACCACAGAAAAGACTATCAAATATTTGTATAATGCTTGCTTGTTTTACTCCATCTATTGTAGCAGAGTCATTCTTAGAACAATGTCTTTAAAAGGTTAAAATCATGTAATATTTTCATTTTTTGAAAGTTACATGTTACCAGGCACTGTTTGAAAGAATAAATAATATCTAGTGAAAACCACTGCCTTATCAATTCAAACCATTCCTTTTATACATTGCTAGAACAATGCAAGAAAACATCTTTTATATGATCAAAGATTTTTAAAAAAGAATTATGGTCTATATTGGAAAGACATTTCAAATCAATATTTTTACAGAGGGTGTTTGAGATTAGTGCATTAATTAAATAATTGGAAAAATGCAAGGTGAGAGAAATAGGCAGCTTCCAGAAACAGATACAGAGAACAAAAGTTATTACATCTGAGGAGAAGACTGACATGTTTGCAGAGGATCCAAGGCTACATCCATTCCTCAGTCCAGTTTCCTACGTAATGTGGGCCAGAGAATTCCACTTAGTGGCTTCTGAGTCATACCTGGTCATGTGAGGTTGGATGATCTCATTGCTTTTAGAAGGGCACCAATCCTTCTAATTAGAGAATCTATTTTATTGCCAGGAAAACTCTTGTAGTCATCCAGTTACTCTCACTGCTAAAATAAATGGGGCAGCAGAGGGGAAAGTGCCTTGGCAGCTGTGAGTGACAGGGTAAATGGCAGAAATGGGAAAGGAGAGAGATCACAGAATACCTCAAATTGGAAGGGACCCATAAAGATCATTGAGTTCAACTCCCAACAGGCCAAAAATACATCGAGAATTAGCAGAGCAGAGGAGTGGGCCAGCACATTAGCAGAAAACATTGAGCATTTCCCTTGTCAGCATAAATACCTGAGACATTTCAGCTGTAAATCACACACCAGGCTGCAGGCTGCTGGCTCCTGCTCCATGCTGTACTGCAGCACAGCCATCAGCAGGGTGGGATTGATCAGCTCAGCCCCAGGATGCCCCAGCACCCCGAGCAGGGCTCCTGCAGGAGGCAGAGAATGGCACCAGGCACTGGGCACCACACAGAGCACACACCCAGGACTGCACACACCAACTGCAGGCAGGCAAACAGTAAATAATTCACTGCTGCAGCCATTCAAGTGAGGACGAAGGGAGAATCTGAGGACACAAGAAATGTTTTGCACAAGCTTGAGGCGAGGGCAGCGGTGAAGGCACGCACACCTTGGGCTCAGCCACAGGCTCCAGACAGCTCCACATTACCTCCACACCTCTATACTCTACCCCTCTCCCTATCCATGAAACATAACTCTGATTTTTTCTCTTTTTTGTCCACAGTTACAATGCAAGAATCATCTCTACTTCTTTATTAGTATAAGGAAAGAAGGCCTGCATTTGACTGTCTGACACATCACAAAAACACGGAACGTTCATTAAAGATTTATGGCAACATCAAACATTCTGCTTTACTTTCAATTTTGTCACATAATCCCAATAAAGCAGTGATTTAGCTGTATATGTTAAAGTTATTTGTCAGTGCTGAGTCCTTCTGTATCACTGCTGACAAATGCATAAGCCAGTGAAGTCAGCCTCCATGGGTCTGTCTCTTTTGGGAGCATTTTAAGGATGCGTCTTCTGCAGGAGTATGTTCAGACTGGGCTCTATATTATTTAAGCTTTCCAGGAAAAAAAAAAAAAAAAGAAAAAAAAGAAAAAATAAAAAACCCTCTTAAGTAATGCATTAGTGTTATTCTTATCTAGAGAAGGCTTGTGGGACTAAATGAAAAGATAAAGGAAATAACAGAGACATGTAGCAGTGCTAATGTTAATATTTGATTAGAAATATTCCAAACAAGATGTCAAGACAAATTCAGCTCTTGTTATGAGCACACACCCAGCTCATTGAGGCCGAAGTAGTGTGTTCAGAGGTACAGTTTAGAACTTACATTATTTGAAATTAGTTTGTGTTCATAAAATAAAGATCAAGTCTAGAAAAAAACAAATAAAACAACACCCTAACCCTTTTAATGTAACACTCAGAATTAGTTAGCAAGGACAAGAAAGACTGGAATCAAATTCATACCTGTTCTTCTATAACATGTTGCTTAATTTAGAACAACACTGTGTGCAACATCAAACCACTTGACTTTATCTTCCCAAAGTCTTAAATTAAATAATGTAAGTGTCTAAAGTCCTCATACTCGACACATTTTCAATTCTCTCTTTGACCACAGCTGCCACAGGCATAATCTCCTGAATTTAAGTGGCATGACAGCACTATCCTCTGCTACACCATGTCAGCTCACTCCCCTTTTCATACAGTTTCGTGTATTCAATTGTTAATTGTAAATGTTTTTATACAGGACTTGTCTAATGCAGCAAGGAAGAAAACAATCTAAAAAAACAACCTGCCTCAGGTTGTAAGTCACTGTGATGGTGCCAATATTGTCATTGTCGACAATGATGTGCACGGAGAAGATGGAGAAAGAAAGGCACACAATTAAGTCTAAGCTGATGGCATGATACCCAGAAGCAATTGTCAGAGAGAGAAACAAGGAGATGGAATTGGATGCAGAGCAGTCAGGAGCAGAGAAATAGAGCTGTGTCTCAGTTGGGTAAGGATAGCAGGTAAAATTATACAACTGGACAACATCATCTGGAGAGAAAGCAGGCAAAATTTTAAAATGGTGAAATAAATAAAACAGAAAAACGGCGAAAAGAGGGAGCTAAGGAAGAAAGGAGTTGATAAGCAGGAATGGGCAAAGCATGGAGTAAGTGCCAAGGGAAGTTGGAATGTTGAGAAGACTTAGGATATGGTAATCTGTCCAATAAACCATTGCTTGAGACTTGGTAAAAGCCTGTTAGAACTGAACCCTGAGCCAGGATGTAACTGCAGGAGAAAAATCCACAATGACCCTTCCTGACTGTGCTGTGGCCTTCTCAAAACACACCTTGGTGGGACAGAGGTTACTGAGCATATCAGAGGAGTTACCCTACTCTCTGTCTGAGCTCCCCCACCATCCCATGACTGAAACAACAATTGTTTCCTGCATGGTAGCTCTGTACAGATTAGGAGAGGAGGCAGTACTGGAGCCATAGAAAGGCATGAAATGAGTGCAAGATGAGTTTCAAGAGGATGGTAAAGGACACATTTCTTGTTGATGGACACAGAAGTCAGCAGCAGTCAGAAATGGGAATGAGGGGGAAGGAAAGACTCACCCAAGGCAGTGGGCAGATGGGCTAGAGAGAATTGTCAGGAGCATCCAACATGGACAAGGAGCATTGGGAGCTTTGGATACGGTACTGTGCATCTGTTAGAATTATCTATTCTAATAGGTAGCCCCCTTTTCCATCTGCCTCTATTTCAAGATGTCTGCATGCACCTTAGCCCCTCTATCAAAAGTGTTTCACAGCAGACTTAAGGAAAATGAGAGATCAGAAGTGGGAATCCAAGGCCACCATAACTAATAAAGATTGCTTAATTAGACAGTATACAATTATTTTGCGATCCATGAGGTTGTCTGCAATAATTCGGTCAATGAAACAAAGTACACGTTAGATTTTTTCCTTCCATGAGAAATAACCTCTTCTGTAATGTTTAAACAGCATTATGACCCAACCAATAATAAATACAAGGCTTTCAAATACAGCTGCACAGAAACCCATAAACTACAGAATGGTTTGTGATGTATTTACTTCAGTTTGCTTCAAAGAAGGATTAGGCTTTCTTAAAAAAAGGAAAAATCCACAACAAAGAACTGACCTTGGTTTTGCTGAAGAAAACCATTGACAACTTTTCATGGGGAAAAGATAGACTGGTAAAACACAGAATCTTTTTATATTAAGACATGTCAAGTTATATCAGGAATAGTTTTGGACTATGCAACTGTATTTTGTCTCAGGCATTTGCTATACTTAACAAGCTGAAATAGACAACAGTAGAGTTATAAGATTTATTTTTTATTTTCTTCAAAACACCTGTGTTTGTTGCTGAGCAAGAGGATGATTTTCCCATCCTGAGAAACAGTGAAAGAGATAGTATTTCTCAGTATAAGCTGGGAGATGGAAATTAATGAAAGATACTTGTAAATCATTCATCAGCCTTGGCAGTTCCAGGCTTTTGCATTTCAATACCTCCATGGTTCTAAGAACAGCGTAAGGTAAGTTTATAGACACCAGACTATTTCCTCATCAAATGTACCACGGATTTACTGGGAGAGGGATTTTCACCCCTTCCATCTCCTGATTCGGGAAGAGCCAGCCATTGTAGCAGTTCTCCTCTGAAATGTTCCTGGCATGCTGACAGACTTTTTTCCCAGCACTATTACATCCTAATGAGCAAGACTCCAGCCTGCTGTAAGAGCTGCTTCTCTCGCTTACCACAAGGTTTTGTGCACATGTATGTGACTCTTCTGAGAATAAATTGTGCTCACTGTGTTTTCCATGTACCAGTATTTCTTTTTTGAGGCACTGCTTCTCCTCATTGAAGACATTCAGCTCCTTCCTAAGGCAGCAGGATACTGGTTGTCACATTATGTTTCAATCTTAGATGACAGCATATTTTTCAAGTGTCCCTGCATTTATCTCAAAGTTTCCTCCCTCTTGACAAAAATTTGCTCCTAAACAAGCAAGGAATTGTGAGCTAGAGGGTGATACCTCCTTTTTAAAGCCCTTAGCAGTTCTTTGCTTTCTCTGATTATCTTTCCTTTTCCTTCTTTCATAAAACCTCAGGCTGCTTATCCATGCCAACATTTAGAAAGTGTAAATTTTTTTTAAAAAAAAAAAGCACATCTGTTTTGGTAAACAAAATTGTGAAGAAGCAGAAATACTTCTGGTTCAGCTGCAAGAACTGTGGTAGAAGTCTGAGGGCTCACTTTTCTGAGTTACAGCAAATTCCATGAACGTGATTGTGCCCTAATGATGCCACTGTCCTTTAGCAAAGCCCTGGGGCCACGCAAAGTGTTCAGTGCATGGACAGCAGCTCATGTTTAGCACACTGCCTAAGGCCTAAATAGGCCTTTCATATACAGGCCAGATGTTCACTCTTTCTTAGGCCAGCTTAAGGCTAGAACAAACCTTTTCAACCAGGGTTTATCAGAGTTTTTAAATTACATGCTGGGAAGAAATTTAATTGGTTTAATTAAGAAAGTTTATTTCATGGTAATTCAGTTTTGTTATGCTGCAAGACTTAATGTGTCCTCTGATAGGAGTGATTTGTTATAAATATTCATAGCAATCCTCTTCTCATCCAAGCCAAAAAAAAATATATAGTCAAGTAGAAAGTTGCAATTTTTTTTAAAAAAAGAGTACTTCCTACAGTCTGGAACATCTAATCTCCTCCCAGTAGCATCCATGCCTATTTAAGTCAGGGTAATTGTCATCTCCCTGTATAAATGACACAGTGCTCACAGATGCTTTCTGTTTTCAACAGAAATGTCAAAGGCAACAAGGTCACATCCTGACTCCTTCTTCCCCATGAAGTTTCAGTCATTATTTTCCTTGACCAATTGCTGTATTTTGCTGAGGTTTGGCAGTTTGTTTTGGATTTGGTGGGGGTTTTTTCCCAAAAACCATCATAAGAAACAAAGCATTTTCTATAATATTATTCAATACAAATATCATAAAGCTGATTTATTTATTTTGAAGTGAGCTCTTGCCTGACTGAGATGCCTGAAAATGCACAATTACAGCCAGGGGTAGAAAAGCAGTGTAAACTAGAGTCTCTGCTACCTGTGAAGGCCACGACTTAGTCCTTCACACTGAACAGAGACCATGACTTTGCTAAAATTCCAAGTTCACAGACATCAGTCACTACCATAATGGGCCTGCAGGTCAGGCAAGACAACAGCAGGAAAACTAATGTTGATTCAGTTGAGTTCTTCTGAGGCTCAGGCATCCTTCACACTGTTCTGTCTTTGCCCCTCACCACCAATCATTACCATGGCAAGGAGGCTGCAAGGAACATTCATGTGTAGGATGCAGAGCTCTCTGGTTGCAGAGAAGATCCATACAAATCAATAATTCATTCTTTCAGCAGCAAATTTAGTGCAGGCAGATGGTGTCCCCTGCCCATGTACCCACAACCACTGCTGGTCCCATCACTGAGCCCCCAAACCTCCCAAACTGGAATGAGGCAACAGTTTGTCCCTCTAAATCAAAATTAGAAGGAATTTTGCAAGAACATTATAGAAGAAATCCCTCAGCCATTGTTATGGCCTTTGTAAGACTCTCTGTACACTAATCCCTCAATGCCTCATGCAGGATTCTGGCTCCGTGTTTTAGCTGCTGTTCAAACATAGGTAGAAGCATTTCCCAAATGAGCAGCTAATCTAAAAGAACACAAGAAAAAGTAGGAGAAAGGGACATGCCAGAGTGTAATACACTGAAGAGACAGGGAAAATATTTTTGATTAGAACAACCCAAGGTGCTCAGTTCTTAATATGTTGAACTCCATTTACCAGGTTTTTTCATTTAAAAAAAGCCAACTAAACAACTAAGTAGTAATCAAAGCTTTCCAAAAACTTTATTTGCCAGTCACAGCATGACTCTGAAAGTCATTTATTTTGTGGGTCTCAGTTTGGCCCTGAGATAGAAGACATTTTTACACATATTATGCAGATTTGCATGATTTCCTCAAGGCTTTTAAAAACTGCTGCTCTCAGATATGAAAAAACACACAGGTACATTTTCAAATATTTCTTTTCAAACACTTTTACATTTCTGGCAAGTTAAGCAATGAAAAAATACTGGGATTATTTACTAGAATCCACGGTGGAACCTGAACAGACAAAAAGAGAACACCTTTTGTGCTCCAAGTCTGTTTTGCCTTGTATGATTTGCAGCAGACCAAGCACAACTCTTGATTCTGTATCTGAGGTGGGGGCTGATGTAGTATCAGACAACACAAAAGACCCTTGAACGCATTCTAATGCATTTTAATCTGATTTCTCATGTTAAAAATTATATATTAAAAATAAAATAATGATCTGTAAGTATTTCTTATAATAACAAAAGAGTTGTTTTTAACACCCATCAGGTAAAACTCCTTTATAGGAAAGGTCCTGGGCTGCCCTCACTTGTACGTACAGCCAAGAGAGACTCAGAATGAGGAGCAAGAACAATTGTATCTTAAAGGATATGTGAGTTCCTTTCTTCTCTGTTAATACTATATTGTACAGAACACTTTATCATCCAGTCCCTCTAAAAGCTGCAGTGCTTTCAGATATTCATGTCCAAAAAAAACCCCAAACAAACAAACAAACAAAAACCCAACCTATAAATAACCCCCTACTCTTCAGCAACAGATCAACTTTTTCTCAGCTGGTTAAATTTGGGAAGTGATGAGCCTTCCCTAGGTTACTAAAACACATAAATCAGATATCTTGACAACACCTCTCTGCCAAATCATAACACGAAAAACAAATCCATTTACAAAAAATCCGATTGATACAAATGGTATTTTCTTTTCAGTTCCCTTGGCTATATGAGTATTTGAGGCAACAAGAAGGTAGAATTAATCTTCTTTAATACTGCAAGGAACACATTTCAAAATAAACAGTATTATCAATCCATTCCTTTTTTATCAAAAAGGATAAAGAAACAGCATTGCTGAGTCTTATTGTGAGAGACTGGCAGAGCCAGGCATGTGTAGCTGACTCCACCACTGGGAAAGAAACAATCTGCTTTTTTAGCTGGCCTACCTGCACTTGGAGCTAGGTAAGTGCATGAAGGTTAGAAAAGTGTCGTTTCCTCCCACAATCTAAACGTGCCAGCCTGTCACAGCACTACAGACAATGGATGGCTGGTGACTGCTCACTCTCTGTCTGATTTTCTGCAGCTCCTGATGACAGCTCTTTGTCTCAAGTTTACCAGATCAACATTGCCATAAAGGCTTATGACAATGCAGCAATGCAGGACTACCTGCACAGATGCACATTTATTCCTTCTGTTGACAGAAACTCGATTCATTTCTCAGAATCCACAAGATAGCTCCCTACAAAATGAGCTGTGGAGAGCTCTCAACTGCAGTGAGTTGAGTAGTTTTGAGAACAAACCATTGGGAGAAGACATTGTGTGACAAAAGCACCTCGAATTCAAATGCGTTTCTTTCCAGACAAGGAAAAAAACTTTAAAAAAAATATTGTGACTCAGAGAACATCAGATTACATATGTGCACCAAAAAAATATGTTGCACTTCTGAGTTTCCAGAATCAATTTCTGTATTTGAATGCAAATCTTAAATCCTTTGTTTACATTCATAAAACTCCTAAGGAAAGGAAGCATATGAAGCAATCTGGTGCTAGCAATGCCATATTCTTGGACATGAAATCCACTGAAAGAGTCTAATAAAAGAAGTGTGGTGAGGGCAAAAGGAAGAAAATTGTAACACAAAGCTATGAGACTGTTATGTGAATTTAAAAGAATGGTGTAATGGACAGAGGCAGAGATAGCAAGTGTGACAAGAGAAATAAGAGATTTAAACTTCAGTATCATGTGCAGAGAAGGAAAAGCCCATCAGGGGCAAAGATGATGGAGGAGATCATTTCTACTATGAATTTTTTAATACATTGGAAAGAAATGAGCTACGTGCCAAAACAGACAGAAAGAAAAGCTTGCAGAAATCTGACCAAAGACACCACATCTTGCTACCAAGATGAAAAGCTGGGCTGCAAAAACCTTAGTTTTTATTTTAGACAGGCTTATCTGTTCTTCAATTACATCCACGTAGACACCTACAGCAAAATTTACTTAATTCACATCTCTGACCACAGGTAAAGTTGCTATATTAAAAACTTGCTGTTAATATTTTCTGTTCCCCTCAAATGCATACCTTTCTTATGAATCACTGCAATACTTTAGCTTTAATTCACCTGCAGATTTATCTGGGAACAAAAAGATTATTTAAAAGAAGTCATTTTAACATTTCACTACACTTCTACTATTGCTTTCAATGGAATTTGGTATAATATATAGTTTTGGCTATGCATTGTGCCACTCTGAGTACAGACACACCATTCAACCACAAATTATCTCTGCTTCTCATTACTAATGTTCATTCACTGCATGAATTCCATGCAGGAACTACACCTTAAAGCAACATCAGTCCTCTGTGAAATTAGAAACTGAAGACTGTTTCATTAGCCACCTTTTTATTTGATGTCGACATTGCACAGGCTTTAGACTGAAGTTCATAACCTGTTCATAAGCAGTATTTTTTCAGTTCACTTGCTACCATGGAAAAGAACCAAACCAATTAAGAATGCTAAAATTGCCATTTCGTTTTCACTAAGGAAAGAGAGAGATTCTGCTAAACTGACAATAAAGAAAAAATATCTCACTACGGGAATTATCCAATTTGACTAGATAGGTCATTTCATTAACTAAAAAGTAACAACATCTCTAATCAGTCTTTCTCACCTATAAATTACCATTTTTATCTCTTCAAATCTTTAATTCACTGTTGCTTTTCTTCCCATTTGCTAACAACTACTGCCTTTGAAACACTACCATCAACCACATCAAAGGCATTTTAAATAGAGGGGGGTTCACTTTGGATTGTAAAGTACATGGATCATTTTCCCTATTTTTCCCCCACTGGTGTATTTTAATATAAATTTGCTTAAACTGCCATTACAATGTGTCATTCATAACATACACTAAGTGTCACGGGAAGTACATCCAGCAAAACCTGTCCAGTGGACTCCTCTCCAAGTACAAAGAGCAACAAAAAGAATACTCTTTTAGGGCAAGGTGAATTCAGTCTCAAAGGAGCTTGCTGCATGAAATGGTGCAACAATGTGGAGGGGAAATCCACACCCACAAGGAAAGCACAATGCCCACGTTGGATGTATATCTACTTTGGTGAACTAGTATCCATCCATACCTAAATACATATATACACACATACATAAGTAGTTAAAAGACCTAAAGGCCAGTTAAAGCTGCTTCCAGAAATTCCAAACTTACAGGATGATAACTCAGACATTCATCCTAGCACTGGACCCCAGTATCAAATACCAGACACAAGCCACTGCTGTCATCTCTTCAGGTGTGTTTCTCTTTTGCTAACTGTCTAAAAGGAAATTAAGATTGGTTAAGGTAAAGCTGAGAGCAGGGACTTTTCAGTTGAGGGCCCTGTCTGTGAAATTCCATGTGTTCAGCACAGCCTCTTCTTTGACCATCTTCAAAGTTCAGACTGACACTTTTCTACTGAAATGTTCCATATCTGACTATTTTGCCTGCCTTCTCTTTTTGGCTATCTGTCCCTCACTCTCCTTGCTAAGAAAGGCTGCTCTCACTGAAGCATTGAATCTTCCTCTTTTCTGAGGTTTTACTTTTAGATCTGTGCACTGTCCTAGATACAGACAGTCAGCACTCAAGACAATGGCAGAATAGATAAGGAACTTCAAACTTTCACCAAGAAAGTATTTCACAGAAGCCTCCAGCAGAACAGAGATGTGGCAAGTTACCCCAGTTATCCTTTAACAACATTTGGAAAATAATACAGAAACAAGTCAGAGTCACACAATCACAACATTGGTAAGTCCAGTCTCATATCATCACCAGAGAGATTAAGCATTGCTCTCAAATTACTGTCAGGGCTTCATTTCTGTTTATGCTCACTGTAGAAATCAATAAGTCCACTGGTGCTCTGCCCTATGACTGAACAACTTCCTCTGGTTAAACTTCCCCAGTGTCCTCAGCATCCTTTCCAGTGGTACAAGCATCACAATCAAGTGAGGAAGAAAAAGGCAAATTTCTCTATGAATGTGAGAAAAGCCTACCTGGGCAGAAGACACTACAATTTACATCATCTTTGCAACACATTGGTTTCTGCATATGAGTGAATATATTTTTCAATTTTTCAAAGTCCTGTAGTAAGAATGTGTCACTTGATCTATGCAGTACTTTTAAAAAAGCTTATGTACCAGTGATCTAAATTCAAATCAAATGAGATTTGGGTATGCAAATTTCCCTTGATTAACAAACTTTTACCCATGATTTTTCTTCCATGCAATGAAATCACCACCTGTACCAGAACTCATGAAATAAATACCCATAAACAGCAACATAAACAAGTACTCATAAATAGCTTCACTATGTCCTAGCATGCTATTAAGTGACCTGAATATTCCAGTTCAATTCCCAGGTCCTATTCTCCTACTTCTTCCAGAACTGTCAGAATACTGATGAGTTTAATCACTAATACAATAGATCATACACAGGGCACAGTCCATCATGTGGGAATGAGTTAAAAAAAAAAAAAATTTCACCTATCAGGGGTCATTTCCTAAGGCTAGAAAGCTGCTCAAGCACTCTCTGGCAGATCAAAAGTCTATTTACCCTTCAGCAAGGAATCATTTTTCTCTGTTCTCTAATCTCTTGAATATTATATGATATAACTGATACTACACAACAGTTTTTGTAGCTCGTAGCTCTTACCATTGACCAGGTTTCCTTGTAGATAAAAGGAAACTAAGGAAATCTGTATTTTTTTTCCTGCTTTAGTCTCATTATTGTTTGAATGGAAGATTGTATGTAAATCATATGAAATCAAATGTCTCCTATACAGACACACCTTAACATCCTTTCTGAGCAGCACTGGTTTGCTGTCTTCAAGCTACCACACCTTGTTAGCAATGCACCTTTTAATTTACCACATTTCCCATTTGCTTTTTTCTGCTAACAGAAGGTTTCTTTCCTCTATCTTGAAGTACTTTCTACCAATATCCAAAAAATAATTAAAATAAAAGCCTAACAATTAGTAATACCAACTGATATTTCTTTCAGATTTTTTTTCCATGTAATTCAAACATGTCAAGACACTGAGTAACCATTATTAACTGCAGTTTGTTACAGACAGAAAAAAATGACTGCTAGAGAACTAAAGTGCTCTGTCACATGCCAAACAGGCTGCCAAAGACATAATGAGGAATAAAACACTGAATTCCAGTCTCCAAGACCAGTAATTAATCCATGGTGAGATTGGGAATGGTCATTTGCCAACCCAAACTCTTAAAAAATCTACATGTATCAATTTTTTTAGGAAGCATTAAGAGATTGGGGCCCTTGGGGCTAATTTACTGTGATCTTCCACAAATAACCACTATATGCCATGGTTTCTCTGTCTGCATAACATGGATATCTGCATCCACAGGAAGCTGGTGAAACTGCTGTTTTCTGGTGCATTTTTGTATAGAACATCATGTCAGTATTACATTTCTTTGGACTACAGTTTAATTCACATGGGATCTAGCAGGATGTGAGATGTTCAGCTGAATTATCTTTCAAATATCATCCAGTATTACAAACAGCAGCACCAGGCTGCTGGAAATTATTACATTTAAACAATGTCAATGAAAAATAAGGAGCCAGAGTTTGTCTTCTTGCTTGGATGCAGAACATGAATCAGTGCAGTGATACCTGACATTACAGGTCAAATTGAAAACAAATTTGCTGATGGAGTCATAATTTGCAGAAGATTTAGAACAAATTTTAAAACTTCAGTTGTGCAAATATTTTAAATCACTCAGAGGAAGAAGGAAATTTTTAAGCCATTAATAAATATCAGCTAACATCCTTGAAATCAGGCAGAAATGTATCTTCTCTGCTTCTGTACTTCAACAGAACTTCCCAAAGATACTTGCTCCTCTGAATAAATGAATTTTATTTCATGGTGATGGCAGCTATCAGACAAATCATTGTATCATTCCCACCCTTACATCCCAACATAGCAGTGAAAGACAGATTAAATCAAAGAGGATGTTACCCAGGTAAAACCCCTTCACACAGGGAACAGGTAAAACATATTTTTCTCTGTTGCCAAATTTGCTTTAAAGAACCTATACCACACCCAGTAATTCACTTAAGTGACTTATTCTTCCCCTGCCTTTAATTCTTCCCCTGCCTTTAAGTGGAACAGTTTGTTCCAGGTGTGGAAGGACATGGCTGTTCCCCTTGTTCTGTTCCCAGTTCTGTCACTGCCTGGTGACTTTATCCTTAATATTCAGTCATGTTTGCCCTCATTCACAGATGCCTGTTAGCAATGTACAGCAAGCCCATGCAGATTACACAAAATTTTCAGACACAATAGGAATTATCATTCCTATCTTGATACTTTACATACAAATTTTGTAAAGTGTGAAAAGAAATGCAGTATATTACTTAGAAAACAGATTTTAGTGTTCTTTCCATCAACTAACCAGATAAAAAATATGGTATGGGTAAGGTTAAGTTTGGGGGTTTTAGTCCTGCTCTGGAGGCAATTAAATCAGAGATTCAGACTACAATAGGGTCTTTCATAGTAAGTTTTGTTGGGTTTTGGTGGGTTATTTTAGATAATGTCTTCTCTGATATTAGCTCAATGTCACACTGCAATTTGGCTTCTGTTTGCTTCCTTTATTTTAGAATATTTCATATGGGCTATTTAGAGATAACTTCTTTAATTTCCTGCTGTTGTCAAATTCTGTTTGGTACATTCATAAAAAGCAGTGTCACTTCTGGGGAAAATTAAAAAACTGTGCACACACACAAAGTGCACAGACTCCTCACGTTGTGTCTTTGTCTTGCCAAGATCTTGGGATGTTTGCTTAGAACTCTGGACTGCCCCCATGTCACCAGCCCTAACACTAGAAGCAGTTTTCTATAAACAGGTTTGAAATGAAATGTCTTTGTTTTATAGACACCTATTCCCCTGGTACAACAGTATTACAGTCAAGAAGACATTTTTATGTCAAGTATTTCAGTTTTGCATTGCTATGTTTTTTGACTCATCATACTGTTTATGAAAATTTAGTTTGCTCTGTGATTTAGCACCCAGACCAACAACTTTTATACTTCTCATTTGTTGAAGAGCACCATGATTTTGCATTTCACAGTAGATTCCCCCTGTCAAGCTCTCTTTTACTTTCTGAATTTTCTTAACCACCATGGAAAGAATGAAAACTAAGCTTGGATATCCATCCTAAGGAAAAATCCATCATAGGTTGCTTTTTAGTAGAGCTATTGACAGATTGTCCACCAATCAGGGCACAACAGTGTATTTATTCAGGATATATTTGTATCCATTTCCAAAAAGCAGCTTGCATAGATGTCCAAGTGCAAAAAATTTTGTGTGCTCCAATGTATTTATGGCAGTGGGTAATCAGCACTCGGTTTTGAACGAGCCCTTTTTAATTTGATATCTTCCCCAATTCCATTCCAGCCTGTGCCAAAGAGGGAGCCACCCTAAAGAGCCTCATTTTGTCACACTGCAGCTGCCAGTGACTCAGTGGTTTAAAAACTTGCTGATGGGGAGGCAGAGGGGAGATGGTACAGAACATGGGGGGGTTTTGTCTGTATTTTAAAATGCCCCAGGGCAAACATTAAAATTGCAGAAGTATTTATTTGTAAACATTGGGAGATATGCCTATACTGTGCTCCTCCTCCCATCACTCCTTTACTCTCAATATCCTACAATCATAAAATAAGGCTTTGCCTTTCTCCCATGCGCAGAGCTGGAAGGAGCTGGAGATGGACAGGACCTGCTGCCAGTCACCAACTCAAAACCTTCTTCCTCCAGGGCTCATGGCTTCACCAGCTTGGAGCTGCTCTCCACAGGTGGAGAACTCCTGAGCAGAATGCCCCAGCTGTGCCTTGCACAATGACCAGAGAAAATACAGAAAACATCTCTGTTTCATTGCCTCTCCCTCTGGATTCCAAAAAGGGATGTATGGACAGGCAACTGCTAAAGCTTTGGGACTGGTGGGGGGGCAGGGAATAAAAGACTTGCAGCTTCTCCCAGAAATTACAAACTCTGATACAGAAATGCCCAGGAACAAAGTGTTCTTTCCTCCACCCACATGCCCATGTTCTGCAGGAATCCATTTCACTAACCTGTACTGCTGACTAGGGGTTTCATCCTTAGCTTCAGCTTTCAAATTCATTCTGAACAATGGGAATATTGCCACAGAGTCTGGTGTGTGTTGGCATCGTGCACAGGGAATGACTTTCTGAGAGAGATGGCTGGGCCTGTAAAAGGAAATGTGCATCAAATGTAGATTGCTATGAAGTAATGGGACTAAGAGCAATTGACCAAAGCGAGAAATCCATATTAAATGGAAAAATTATGCAGCATGTAGCCAAAGGAAAGGACTTAGGGACAATTCCTAAAAGCAGTAATCTAGCTTGGGGATGCAATTAAATGAGAAAAAAAAAAGCTGAAAATAAAAGTGTGTTGGGAAACAGGAGACAGAAATGCATTCAGAGAGCAGAGTACAAGTCACATAAGGATGCTGCTCCACAGACCAGAGCTGGACCCTCAGGTGGACAGTCCCCAGTTGTCACTCTCACAGCAGCAGCACCCAGGCAGGGCAGCACAAGGGGGGGGCACTGTGGGCACATTCCATGTGCTCAGATATCCCCAGCACAAGCACAGTACACACACCCACACATACAGCACAGGAGCTTTACTTTCTCATCCCAATTCCTCCAGCATCTAAAGCAATCAGGATTCCACCCAGAACAGAGAAAATAGGGCTAGGACTGCTCAGATTCCTTCTATACCTGACTGAGATAAAAATAAAAGAAACAACTCTGTTGAGCTAAGTGGCTTTTCCATTCTAACAATCTTTGTGCCCTTGAAATTTAGTTTGAAATGGAGCAGCCTGCTATTTCCACATCAAAAATCAATACAATCAACAGGTTAAAACATTCTCAGTTACAATAAAACTGCATCTGAGGAAACAGCACATGATACCTTAAGAAACATATGAAAGCTTAAAGACCATAAGAAAATAGAAAATCTCTTTGTTTGCCCAAGGCAATGACAGGGAACTATAGATGAGCCCTGCAGAGAAACTTGAGGAGATGGGGTGTCCACTGCCAGCAATGCCAGCTATCTGCTTTGTGACCTTGGGCAAGTCACTTCACTGTCCCCTGCCAGAATGAAGTAAAAATGCTTCCTTACCAAGAGTGGCTCGAGATGTCTATAAGAAATTGTATTTCTCTTAATAATGCTCTAAACAACAGATGTATATACAAAATGAAATAACACAACACCATTTAACACAAGGTTGTGGCAGAAGAAAAGATCTCACACAGACTCTGTGTCTGACTTGCACTAACTCATCCAAACGACCTTCCATAAAATATTGTGGACCTACGGTAAAAGTCGAATTTTTATTCACATGAAACAAAAAGGAAGCAGCTTAGCATGCATCCAGTCAGATGAATCACAATGTACCTTTCCACAATCAAATTAAGAATGAAATTAAGTTCCCTAATTTCATGCTAAAATATTGACAACAGCCTGATTTAAATGTCTTTGTTAATGACCACACTCCCAAAGCATCCAGCTTCCTTACAGGTCCGGGCTCACACATTGCATCTCTTCAGCTGAGCATCAGGTCCTGACCACGGGATGTAGGGACACGTTAGTCCCCTCCCCTCACTTTGAGACAAGAAGCAAAACAAAATCATATTTTGGGATTGCTTCTGAACATTTCTTCATTTGACCCCTCTTTTTATGGAATGTCTAGCACGAGGATATGAGAGTGAGACTTTTCAAAGAGCCTGATAAGGTATAGATCATAAACTCTAGGAATCCCATATACATTTCTAAGAGGGCGAGTGTGTGCATGTGTGTAAATAAAATGGCCTAGTTTAAAATGTCTTTAATAACCAGGACTTGCCAGGCTGAAGCACACGGCTCTGAGCTCCCCCTGCTGACTCTCGAGCTCAAATAAATGAATCGTCTTCAGATGCTTCTGCAAAAGCTTTTGATATTGGCTCAAGGTCAAAGCAGTGGACTGCTATAAGGACATTAATTTTAGCCTCACTAGCATCACAGAATAAAAACTAGCAATAAGGACATTATGTGTTTTATTTTGATCCCACTGGGGGACTTTTCCAGTGGCTACCAATTGAGATTTCAGTGATACTGCCCGATTTGCAGACTCATAGAATAAAGCCATTTGATGCAATCTTTATGCCTCTAACAAACGTGCACCAAGTAACAGATTAAAAATTGAATTGGTAGGACAATGTGTGCTGTCTTTCACCTTAGACATGAGCACTTACAACAATATATGCCCAGCTACAGTCAGACACCAGCCACCTCTTTGATCAGTTGTAACATCTGTATTACTGTACCACCTAAGCTGAAAAGGAAAAAAAAACAAACACATTCATTATTTACATCCCTCACATTTTAAAAGCTATAGCAGGCTCCCACAGATGTGAAAGTCATGTCATGGAGTGGCCCAATAACACAAGATTACACATTTAAAATAGATCCTATTTAATATTTTATTATTACTAGCAAGACCATGTATTTGTGCTTTTCTTTATGTCACTCTCACCAATAACCTGGGGACACTGTCCATCCTCATCTGTTGGCTATATTTTATACAGTTCCTGGGTTTTTTGGCAAATGTTTTTATATCACGCAGAAGTTTGGATGTGAACAAGTCAGTCCATTTATTGCTGCATTTCCAGGTCCATTTCAAAAGGAATTGCTGACATCTACTGGTTCAAATTATAAAATACTCCAATTACAGTTTTTCCTTTCAAATAAAATCTAATGGCTCTGACTTCTTTCTCAGATGATGGCAGAAAAGGCAATTCTGTTGAAATTAGCAGAAATAAACCCATTCTCTCCCATTTAGCAGTTCTTCTCCTCTCTATGCTTTCTGGCAGACATAAATGTCTAGAATTATATCTGCTTGGCACCAACAATTTTTTTAATTTGAAGACCACAGGGAGCATTTGGCTATCGTATGAGGCTGCTCTACCCAGTATAAAGCAAAACCCTCACGTTTTGTGCTGAAAATCCTCAAGCAATTGTGCCAATCTGATGCAACACAGGATTAGCATCCTCATCCTCCTCAGAAGAGACCCAGCTCCCAGCCAGTGCTGTATTTCTGAACCTTGAGGCTGCTGCTCAGACACTCCAGTGCCACTCTGGGCATTCCAGCTCTCCCTGCAATGTCTGGGGTGCCAAAGATTTGGGGAAGGTGTGGAGGAGAGGAGAGGGGCTGCAGTGCTCCAGTAAGTGATTTGGTATTTTACACTGGGGGCTCTAAACAGAGCTGTTGCCGTTCTCCTTCCTTGGGATCCAGCACTCAGCTCCCATCCTCACCACTCCACACCAAGCCAGGTCAGTGCTGCAGGTGGCCAAGTCCTAGCACACACAAAACCCCTCTTCTCCCACCTCTGTGTTTATTCACAACCTCTCCCTAGAGAAGGCAGGCACAGGTGTGCTCTGAGCACCCTTCTGGAGTCACACACATTTAAAAGACAGACTTTTCCATGCTGCAGAGAGGAAGTTGAGGAGCTCTGGGGCTTTGGGTTGAGCAGGAACAGCTTGGTGGTGGTAGGATGGCATGACAAGCTGCTCTGCAGATGCCAGCCTGAGAAACTGGAGACACTCATAAGGCCAGAAAGCAGCTCTGACTACTTTGAAAATGTTTCTTAGATGGAAAACTGTGGCAATTAGAGAGGCAGACAGGTACCCGAGGGCACTTGGAGACACAGGTCAAGAGCAGTCCATTTAGCAGGCAGTAAAACTAGGGCAACTTCCTATGCCAAATCCTAAGGTTTTATCTCAAAACAAGCTTTCTCTTTTTATACTCCTAAGGGCAGCAAACCCAATTTTTACTTCTGCAGACATCCAGAATTGTACTGCTGTCAACTGCATCACTACTGGCAAATCAGTACCTTTCACTCTCATTGCCAGTACCTGGCCAAAGCATCAGACAGGCAGGAGGGCAATTAAAATATCACTCTGCTCCAAGAAACATACAGAAAGCCCACAGGCTTCAGTGATAACATATAAGTAGGCTAACATCAAAATGCTCTAGCAGACCTGGCTAACAAGTATCAGGCAGCAAAGCTGGACTTCTTCTTCCACAGGTTTTATTGCCCATCACAAATTAAAACACAGATCTACTCTGCATAATGCAGGTACTGTTCCACATTTACATAATCCTTTATTTCATGTAGTCTTTCAAAAATGCAATTTGAGACACAGAAAAATAGTTTTCACTGCTGTAGTTTTCAACAAACTCTTGAGATAGTGCATTAATATAGGAAAAGAGGAAAGCACCTGACAGCAACAGGAATACAGCAGGGCGTGGGATGACTGGAAAACACAAACAGAATAACCAAAATCCCACACAGAGCAAGATGTGAAAATAGATGCTGGAGAGAAGGAAGAAAATCCTGGCATGTCAGATTCTGATCACAGCTAGCACAGATGCAGGGCACTGGCTGCCCAAGTCAGCTGCTCAGTACTTCACCAACAGCAGCAATGTGAAAGGCTCTGGTCAGCAGGCTTAACTCACTTTTTCTGAAGAAAGCCTTCAAGAGCGGACCTGCATGATAGAAGAAGTCACTATGCAAAGTTACTACAAATGAGAGAAACTAGCACAAGAATCCATCCATTTTTTCTTACATCCACAGGCAGATAAAATGAAGAAATGGTAGGGTCAGCACTGGCCCTCTAGAGAACTAGACTCTATTCAAGATGGAAATGTAAAAGTGTCTGAACATTTTCTTGCAGAATTGAATTAAGAAGTTGGCCAGGTAAAGAGGACTGAAAATTGATGGAAAATGAGAGTGTAATTTTGGGTCAAGGAGAACTGAAGTTAAAAACAGTAAGAGATAGGCAGATAGACAATGAATGCACTTTAATGACCACGCAGAGACCCATTTCAAACAGTGCTTTATAACCTTCCTGCTACTCATCAGGTCTCAGCCAGCCCATAGAGGATGTGCTTGACATGCTGCAGTGAATAGAAAAGTTCAAACATTAATTCATCCACACCAAGGTGTGCCCTGCCCTAAGGGTATGCAGTTTAAATTGGATGGATCTAGAACATGAGAGGAGACACAGAAAAACAACAGAGAACAGACAAATGTTGAGTGGTATTAGCAAGGCAAGCCATAAACCTTTTGAACCATTTTAGTTTTTAATTTCTGTGGTAAAGCAAAATAAGGCATGGGATAACATTGTACAAATAGAGGGACAAAGACATACCTGAGATGCCTGACCACATTACAACTCCAGGTGGTTTTGATCAGAAAAGCAAGTTAGCCACAGAGGAGGGGAAGGTGTGGGAGTAGTCATTTCAGATGGTAAAACTACGTTTTATTTCATGATAGCATTTCAGTAACATTGTGCTTTTTGTTTACCTATGGATTCAGGCAGTGCAGAGACACACAGCCATGCTAATTGAGATGTTCAGTCATTCGTGACTAGTCTGAGAAGAAAAAAACAAAAAGCCCAAGATGAAGTAGACACAGACTTTTCCAAAGTCAAAATCAGTTTAGAATTTATGAGTAAGAACAGTATACAGATAAAAGGGCAGCTGTAAAAAGTAAAATCCAGACTTGAATCATCCAAGACTTAGATTCAAGCCCATTCAAAATTCCAGGGTATTTGCTGTATGTTTCTGTGATGGCAGTAAGACAATATGGCTTAAGATCAGCCTTTAATTAGATAGATTGTCCTCTGTTCACCAGCCCATTAAGCACAGATGCTTTTGCCAAAGACAAAAGAAGAACTGCTAGAAATTTTGGAAAGGGATGAAGAGGGAGGCCTTAAGAAATAAATTATATTTTGGAAAACTGTATTTGGATTTAGTTAAAATAGAAGCATATCTCCTTAGTTTCGATGTACAAAACCTTGAGAGACTGTGGTGCATGCATGGCCAGGCTCTACAGATAATGTCAGGCAGGTGCTGTTATTAATTGGTCATTTCAGACTTTTATTCAGTTGGTTTTGCAGACAAATGTTTTTTATGCCATTTGGCTGCAGCCACAGCAAGGATAGAAGACTGTCATCACTTCGTCATGTTAACAAGGCAGTAATAAAACAGAACTGGCAGTCTGGAATGAAACTGTAGAAAATGTTAATGGTGGAGCCACAGCACTGATGCCAAATATTTCCAGTAAAAGGATATAATTATTTTCAGGTACTTACACTGTGGCAGGAAAGAAATCACTGAGAGCTTTTGGTTTTGGCTCTTTACCCCTAAAGCTGCAGAGGGAAGATGTACCAAACACACAGAGCATGATCCAGTCTGGGAGCTTCTGCTGCTGGCATCCATAGCTGAAGTGACTTTAGAGACCAGGAGATTATAAAGCTGCTGAGCTTTTCACTTTGAATCACCTCATACTCAACACATCCTCTAAGGCCAAGCATATGGCTAGGAAAGTCTGAGCAACTCAAAGTTTTCTCTCTTAATCCTTTGGCTGACTGGTGACAAGTGTCTCAGGATTAATAGAACAGGACATTGAGGGAGAATCCACTGAATACAAATTACCTAAGAAAGGCTACATAACGTTTCTCCCCACTTTCAAACTGAGAGCTCAGCATTAGTGTTTTGGAATTTGCCTGACACTTCCCTGATTCACTGAGGTGTTCAACTTCTACAAGTATTTAACAAACTAGGTGTCTGTTGGTGACATCTGTACAGGAGGCAGGGTAACTCAGTGCCAAGTAGACATTCACTATTCACTCCAAGAGGAGATATATTCTCACAGCAGGAGGAAGAGCAGGTTCTTAGAATTCTGCACTTATACAGAAGAGAGAAAAAAAAAAATAAGGCAAAGCATTGAAAAAAAAAAAAATTACAAAGAGAAAGAAAATCTCCTGTAAGAAAATAACCCTTAATTAGATACTATAGGTTCTTTTTTTTGGACCGTGTAGCATGCAGATGAGGAAGTACCTTTCCAGTATTAAGCATTTTTCCTAATAGATTTCAGCAAGGTCTGCATTCATTTACCTCAGCAAGGAAGTTACTACACTTAGGGAAGAGAGAAGCAAACAGCCAAGTGAGTCCAAATCACTACAGCAGAGTTGCAAACCTCACTCAGATGGCCTCAGGCTTAGAAATGGAATAATTCAGATCTCACCTCAGTGCAGCTCACATTCCCTGGAAATTCTCTACTAGGGGCAAGGCTGAGTCCATCCTATTTTTAGCTTTGCCAGACTTTCTGAAATACTGGGCAAACCACTTGCTACATCTCTACTTCTCACCTGTAAAATAGGCACTTGCCCTTGGCACATCTCACCTCAAGGCCTGATTCACACATTCACAAACATTGTTAGAAATACCAATACCCCATTCTTTCACAACACTGTTCTGTCTTAAAATGTTCAATTTCCCATTTCTTTCCAGGCCATCTGCAAAAGCATGCATGGATATAAAATTTACTTCTAAATAGTGTGAGAATGGTTGTGTTCAGAAATTCATCTGCAGTCCTTTACTTGCTCGCCTTCCTCTACAACTTCCTGGAATAAGTATAGACTATGCCTCAGGAAAACAAAGCTATTTGAAAAGAGAACAGCTGCCATGGTGCTGAGTCAATACAGGCAGACAAAATAAAATAAAATAAAAAAACTACAGTACATCTGTGGCAATGTGTTTTCCCCCCTCCATCACCATATCCCTGATGCACAATGCCTTGGCAACAGTTCAGCAAACAGTCCAAGCGTGGGCTTCAAAGAAATGCATCCAAACCCTGAGATCATTACAACAATACACTGATTCCTGCAATGGGGCATCCACCCAGCTGCTATTGCAGCATCTGCTTTAGAAATATTTCCTCTGCCTCAGTCAGGTTCCTCTAACCATCTCCCTCTAAGGGATGAGCTGGGACAAGGAGCAGTAGTTACTTATTGCTGTTAGCAGCAGCAATAAAGGGAAAATGCCCCAAAAGCTCAACCATTTTTGCTAGGCATTGGCAGAGAGGTGCTGTTCATCTTTTCTGGTGACAAGAACAGGTTCAGAGTGAATATTCATCTGTGCTTTCACAGGGGAGGTTTTTCTCCATTGCAGTTATTTTCACAACATGGTGAAGGGTTTTCTACACTTGGCACTTATGCTGGTGAATTCCAACCAGGAGAATGCAAACCAGCATTTAACTCTTGGTCCTCACAGGGAACACCATGTCCTAGGGGAGACACTAGAAATGCTTGCTCAGTGTTGGGATGTTATCTGCAACATCTCTCATTTACTCTGTTAGCTGCACTAGAACATACAGTGACATAGAGGATATAAAGTTACAGTAAATACAGCCTTGGAAGCATCCAGAAATACTGAATAAAACAAACATAACAGGAAAAAATGTTGGCATCCTGGCCAGGGAATTCAGGGCTTGGATAATCCCTTAAAACTTTTACTTCAATTGAGGCTGGAAAGTGTTCTGTTTATTTAAAAGACACCTGCAAAAAAAAAAAAAAAAAAAGAAAAAAAAAAAGAAAGAAAGAAAACCCACCCACCCAACCCCTACTTTTAAGTGGGAAAACCATGCCATGTGTTCAAAAGCAAAGTTTAAAAATGGCAGCTTTGTGAATGTTCTGAACCGTAAACTGGTTTTGTGAATATTATGAAAAGCAAAATGTACATTAGCAAATTGCAACATTCATACTCTGTGAAAGAGAATTTGTACAGCTGTAGACTGGCACATTTGATCTACAAAACTCCAGTAGAAGAGTTTTTCACAGGAACAAGCCAAATTCTTTAAAAACCTTTCTTTGCTTTGGGATAGAGCCTTTTAGAAGCTAATAAGCTCATTTTTATTGTCCTCCCCTTACTCTGAAAAACATTTTCATGGATGTAAAGAACTTTTCACTGGGGCATAAAGCAGAACTCCAGACATGGCTGAACTAGCACCTAACAGCACTTCCCTTTGTACAGAATTTCCTGTAACTTTGTACACAGCCCTTTATTCCTCCCACCACTGAAAAGAGGGCAGGGTGCTGTGTCTGTCTTTCCCAGGAATTTTTTTTGGAAGGCTGAGCCCTTTTTTAAGGTTCCCACTGTATTCCTGTGCTCAGCACTTCCTGGCAGAGGGAAGGGTGGATGGGACCTTCCTCTCTGCAATTTTGTGTCTGACTGCTTGAGTGAGTTTTACACAAAAATCAAATAGAGTAAAAAAAAAATTAGGGAAATATATTTTATGGACACAGATTAGGAATCTTGACACTACCAATCAGCACTTTATGGGACAAGATATAATTAAGATGTCAAAAATAATAAATTAGCACCAAAATAGAGCATATTTAATAATAAAGCTTTCCTGTTCATAAAGAACTTTTTCTATTGCACAAAAAAAGATTCTCTAACATAAAAGAAAAAAGCTACATTAGACTTGAATTATCATTTATATCAGCTTCTTTGCACTTTTCTAGCAGCATAAATGAATCTATACTGGGTACAAGTAACCTGCATTTAGTCTTATCTGTTGATACTGCAGAATTGGTAAAAAGAGGCATTGTGGTAGGGATCATACCTGGTATGTTCACAATAGTTTTATCTAGGGAAGAACTTTATTAGCAGCATGAAACTGAATATTATGTATTATAATGAGAGGAAATCACAGCAAGATGTTCAAATGTGCCTTTGTATGCATGTAGATCGAACACCTCTGAATTTTTATCATGGTATATTTGTCAACTGCTGCCTCCTAGGAGGCATTCAGTGGTGAACATTGTGGGATCTGCATTCCCAGCTCTAACTGTAAAACAGAAATCTTCGTACCAGTGGAATAAATGCTCAGTTCTCCTGAGCCCCTCTGACTGAAAACACTAAGGTTCTTAGGTAACTGCATCTTTTAAGTACTTTTTGCAGACTTCTGTAACTAAATATGAGGATTACTGTCCCAAAGTTTTGCTTTCTTTAGGAAATCACCAATTATCCACATGGCTATTTCTAATAATAGGATTATATTACAACATTTGCTTGAAAAATTTTATCATTGGCCAGCTGTAACAGAAATATTTCCCTGGCTCTTACTGCTTTATCCAGTAGAGAAATATTTTCCTTGAATGCTAGGTATCTCTACAGCAGGCTTGTTATAAATTAACAACATTTCTATGTTCTCCTTGCACTGGAAGTGTGCAAGCACAAGGAACTTTACTCATACAAGTAGCGCCAAAAAGTCAAACAAGATTATTCATCAAATATCTGTCCTGTGCATCTAATGCTTGTAGGACTGAAAAGCTGATCTAAAGTACTGACTGGAAATAGCCAGCATTTCTTTTGGTTTGAAAGACAATAAAGCAAGTAAAAAATGAATGACAAATCATTCAGCTATTTTATATGTGGTTTTTCAAAAATAAAAAATTGGATTTTTCTTGTATAGTCATTACTGGCATTTTTAGAATTGTATGAAAATTCTGGCTAGGAGTATATTTCCAAAAACTGAAGGAATAAAAAGCCTTCACTGATAGTACCTGAAACTTTTAATTAAACTTGACCTTGAAAGCTGTAAAAAAACCCACACTTGCCAAGAAACCACTTCATCATCTCAGGGCTAGATTTGGCATTTTACATTCCTACTCAGACAACTATATCAGTGTTCTTTATCTGCTCTTCACAGCAGTTGCAACCTATTCCACAGAAGCCAAAAAGCCTGGTACCCCTTTATTTTAAGAGCAGGGTGGAAGAATTTTAGTCATTTTCTCTGCATTGGTTAAATGCTGTCTTGTAGCTATCACAACTTGAAAGAAAAGAGTGTGACCTGAAAAGGTTGGCTAGAAGTAAAAGTACATTATTTAGCTACACTGCCACTACCTAAACCATTCTAACAAAAATCTGAAACATTTAGACTCATCAATGCAGACAGAATGGAGCTCTTCCTCCCAGCTCCGGGCTTATTCAAAGGTTAGGCTCAATTTAGTGTCAGTTCAAACTCATTTAAAACCCCATCCATGGATTGAGTTTTCTGTCTGTGCTGCTGGGGCAGCTAAAGAAGGAGAAAGATGAGAGCAGTGCAGTGTTTCAGCTATCTTGATTCAATTTTGAATTAATATCTATAATGTTATGTGTACAAACTGGATCTGCTCCTGCAATTTAATTTTTTTTTTCTCTTGCAGGGAGGTGCACAAGGCCAGGGAAGGTTTCTGTTTTCAGCTAGGAACCTGTCTCACAGTGAAGCTAAGCTTCACTCACCCCAAAACCTCACTTCATTGTTGTGCATCCCCACAGACTAAGAAAAATGTTCATCTGCCTTTTTTTGTTTCCTTCTTTCTTTGTTTGTTGTTTTGCACTCTTAAGAGCACAAATTATTTCTAGTGCTTACCTAAGCAAGGCAGAGGCAAAGCTTTAGGTCATTCTCTCTCCTTAAAACTGAAGCAGTGGAGGAAGAGGCAGCAATAGCATAAGTGGAAGAGTCAACAACTTAAAGTAGTTTAAAAACCTTATAAGTTCACCAAAAAAATATTTCACAGGGAAATGAAAAAGGCACATAAAATACAGAAAGCCATAACAATGTCTGCCAAAATCTAGATGCAAATATATTTAGGATTGGTTCCACTTTATGTTTGTTTTAGTTCCGCTATAATGCTCAGCTTCGCCTGGAGCTGACTCATAGCGCTTCTGAAAGGAAACAAAGTTTAACATCTCAATTGAGGAGAGCAATCTGCCCAGAGACTGCATCTCCACAGCTTTTACTGACCAAGGAAAATTATCTGATTTATAAAATGCTTGACACCTCTAAGAACTCCGCAGGCTCAAATGCCTTGCCTAGCCTGAATTAGCTGTAGCAGATAATTCTGCAGGAAATGTTTAGCAAGCTTATTAGGCCTTTGCATATTAACACAGAGGGGGGAAAAAACCTTTTGCCATGGCTATTGAATCCTGCATGTAAAATATTTTTCAGTAAAAAGATGATAGCAGGCTGCCTTATTGCTATTTGCTTCTGTCATCAGCCTCAGTTTAATTCAAAGTTTATTAAAGAAAATGGGAATCAGAAATTTAATAAACTTATACAATTATTTTTTACATTCCCATGAAAGGGCACTTCAGGACATGGTAGAGACTCACAGAATCACAGAATGTTAAGGGCTTGGAATGGACCTTAAAGGTCATTTAGTCTCAACCCCCTTGCCAAGGACAGGGACACTCCTCTAGACCAGGTTCCCCAAGGCTCCATCCCACCTGGGCTTGAACACTGCCAGGGGTGGGATATCCACAACCTCCCTGGGCAACCTGGGCCTCACCACCCTCACAGTAAAGAATTTCTTCCTGAAAGCTAAGCTAATTTTCCTCTCTTTCAACTTGTACCCATTGCTTCTTGTCCTTTAGCTACATTTCCTGATGAAGAACCTCTCTCCAGCTTTGCTGTAGGCACCTGCAGACACTGGAATATCTTCTCAAGGTGGATGGTCTGGGGTTCACTGGGAAACCTGCCCCACTCTGAAGAGTTCTAACTGAAAAAACAATTGTACAAAAATTAGAAAGAAAAACATACAAAATGAGAAGGGGGAAAATATCATCTGGTTTAAGGTCTAAAATAAAGCCTAACCAGACAAAGCACTCTCCTACAATTTAGCTGCAGTGATCTCAGCTGGGCTCAGCTGTGTGTGTCAGGTCCCATCAGAAATACTCTTGGTCTCTGTCGCTTCTTTTCAAGTTCTCAGAACCCAGGGCCCTGCCCAGTGCCCAGCTCGGAGCTGTCAGCCCCCAAACTTGGTGTGCATTAAACCAGGCAAGGCTGGATCTTAAACTGTTTTCTTGTCTGGCCAGGTGGGAAGGCCTCATCTATAGAAAGGTTTCCAGAGTAACACGAGGCTCTTTCACAAGCTGTCTCTTCCAAATCTTTCTTCATTTTTGTTTCTGTAAAAAAAAAAAAAAAAAAAAAAAAAAAATTGTAGGACTATTCAAACTCAGGTGATAATATCTGAAGGTGCAGATGGGTGCATCTATTTGCCTGCCATCACCACACCAAGGTTTCTTCTCCTGCTGAGGATCCCATTAACATGTAAATCTTCCCCATTCTTGCCTGACACCTGAATTTTTCAAAATAATTTAGCATCCCTTTTTCTCACCTGCAGGGCAACTCTCTTCCTTTTAAATGTTAATTAGGCATTTGGTGGCTTAGCCTGAAGTATTAAATTCAGAACCATTTATCAGTTCCCCTCACCTCCCTTCACCCCCATTCACCTCTCAATCATCACTGTAGAGAAGATGGAACTGTCTTTGGTTCTCCTCCATCCAGACTTCTCATAATAACCAAGGATGTTTAGCAGTGTAAAGTATCCCATGGGCAGGTGACAGGAAGACTTTGTTGGTGCTCTTTGGAGATGCCTGCACAATTTCATTTCTGGGTTTACCATTCACAGCCACCATGAGAAAACCTGGATTCTGCTCTAGACTTGTAAAACAGCAGCAGTCAGGAAGCTCCACATCCAAGCAAGTACCACCTCCAGGTTGTCAGATGCTCTTTGCATACCCCTGGAGATATCTTGGTTCTACTGCTTAGCAAACACCCATCAGCATTGACAGAATCAGGATTTCATCCTGCGTGGCTTCTGCTTTTCCTATAATGCCCCACTGCACCAGAGCTTGGATAGCTCCCTTTAATACATTAATGTATATTTACTATGTTTATATTTTGGACCAAGAGATGCCAGGAACTCTCATGGTATCATAAAACCTGACAGCCTGAATTTGAGTAGTGACAAGCCTATGGATGACTCTGCTGAAAAGCCTTGAGTAAGGCTTCCTTCAGCTTCAGAAGCTTTACTGAAATCTCCAAATCTCCACAAGAAGATTTGGACAGCACAACACTGGCTAACCAAAGTCAGTGTCAACCAGCTGCTGCTGCCTGGCAGGGGCTCCACTGCAGAAAACAGTATAAATTGAACAGAAAAACCAATGTTTGTTCTGTCAGCTGCACCTGCCTATCAAATCATGCTGCCCATTAGAGGTTATTTTCCAAAATCTCTTCACCTAATAAACTGAGCCGACACAATGATACTTATGCTGCTATGAAATACTGCAGCCTGTCAGTGCTGGAATACTTAACTATCACATCTACCAGCTAGTTCTCCTCTCCAGAGAATTTTAACTCATGACAGAAGTGAACAGGAAAGGCAGATATTTTCATGGCAGTTTTGAGAGAGAAGAAGATCCCACATCAGAAAAGAGAGTTTGAAAACAGCCTTCCCTCTCTCCCAGTTACGTAGGAATAAGTGTCTCCATTAAGTGTTTACAAACCCCATAATCCAACAGGCACAGAGCAATAGGTTTAAATAAACAAAACCAAAGGTTTGTGCCATTTAGTACCGGTGTACACAAATACAGAGCAGGTTTGTTTTAGTCTATTACACAAAATAACTGCCTCAGATGCTGTTATGGGCACTCATCTCTGACATGGGACATTTAATTCCCCATCAGAATCAATTAACTCATGGTTGAGACTACAGCTGCAGGGAATACTAATTAATAACTATTAATTAGTCAATTAAAGGTTGGGACAGCCTGTCAGCCTCTGTCTCAGGTGAGTGTTATACCATACAAGGCTCACTGAAACAACCAGTTTGAAACTAAGCACATTTTCATTTTGAGGAAAGCAATTAATCTGCTGCTTGTAATTCTGCTCAGTTTCTTCATTAAAAGCAGCATTTGTCCCCCTCTGCTGCAGTCTCTGCCCAGCAGAGGAAGATAACCTTCCTCTCTGTGCTCACCTGCATCACACCACCTTGAGATGCACAGCTCTGGTCATGGTCCATTGTGTCCTCATCAGATCCTGCAGCAAGGGGAATGACTTGAGCAGCTCCCACAGCTCACTGCTGGGCTGCAGTCCTGGCAGGACTCTGGAAGCCTGGTCTGCAGGCTGGGAGGAGGATGCTGTGCCAGGAGACTCTGCTTCCTCTGCTAACCAAACTGGAAAGGGAATCTGCCTCCCCTCCCTCCCACCCAAGAGCCAGCTGACAGCTTAGGAATTCCAGCTGCAGAGCAGGGGGTCAAAAACCTCCAAGTCCCAGGTGAGGCCACCAGCACCTGGAGCTGCTTCTAAAAGTGGAATCCACCCTCCAGAAAGCTGGGAGGATGGTTTATGTACAGCCTTGCTCACTGAGCTGCTGCACACCTGCAGAGCAACTGGAATGGCTTCCTCCACAAGGGTGTTAAAATAGCTTGTCAGCATCTCAAAATAAAGCAAAGTGGTGATATAAGGACAAGCCCAAAGATAGCCAAGGTTTACAACTTGGGTAGGAGGGGAATAGAACAAAAATAACACACAATCTAAGAATATATTCTTCAGAATTTTTCCTGTATGAGATTTCTCTAAAGCAGCCTTGAAAATAGTCGCTAGGAAATCAAGCTGGAGAACAAAGGAATTAAAACATAATTCCTGCAGAATTCTGCTCCTGCAGAAAATGTATGTTAAGAAAAGAAGTTAAAGAATAGAAACTAATGACTTCTACTAATTCTTTAAGAGGATATAATCCTAATAAATTCCTTGGAGAAAGCCAAGTCCAGTGTAGGTGAAGAGGCTGAAACCTCTGCCCTGGATCAACCCATGTAAATGTACCTCAAACCACTGAACAGCTACACAATTCTAGCACAGAGAGTAAAGATACCAAACCACTCCAATGACAGCAGCCCTTAGGAGGTTCTTCTCCTTTTTGAAGGCATCTGTGCTACTTCTGACAAGGAAAACTAGTAAGGGCAAGGCAACCTCTAGCTCTTTGTGTGTGAAGGAGACAAAACAACTCACAGATATTATTTTGCTGTGCATTATTTGTCTACCCAATATTAACTGAACACAAAGAGAGGATGGCCAAGTTGCTTGTGTTACACCATCCTCTAGGGCCTTTCCATACACTTCCTCCATGGTCCTGATCAACTCTGGTGTCTAAGAGTTTGTGGTCCAGACCTTTTGTCAAAATCATGTCAGAGGTTTCTTCACATAATCTCCAGTGCATATCCCCATTGCTTTAAAATGCTCATTCTCCTTTTAGTCTAATAAAAAAAATCACACCTCCCCAAGTTAATAACTGAGGAGTTCAGATGCACCTAAGTGTGGAACCCACCAGATTGGGAGCCCTGCAATTATCTGTCACAGAGAAATATGTCACAGTTATTTGGATACAAAATGGCTAGGACTTCTCAAAATTTCTGGAAGTAATAAAAACAAAAGCCTTTCTTTAAAGCACAGAGGCAGAAGAACAAAGGGAAGAGGAAATTAAAGTAAATCTTGCACCGCTGAGCTGGCACAGAGCACTAGATCAATGCCAGCACATTGAGGGAGCTCTGCATGCTGATCGCCAGCAGTCTGCATGCAAATGCATCGCTAAAGGAAGAACAAAGAACAAAGAGAGAAAGCAAATACAAAAGCACATGCACCATCATGCCACTTGGGTATATTCATAAAGGGAATTTCATTCCTTGCTTCCTCCTCTGAAATGTTGCTTCTAACGGGATGCTCCTTCTGCACTTGCAATTTAGCAAATTTCAATAATTCCAATTACACATCTCCATGTGTGCAGCAAGGATGCCTCACCCACCTTTACTGACAAACAACAAAAGTGAATTTTATTAGTTCAAAGACTTTTCTCTAAACGTGCATTCAAAGGAAACCAATTCTAAGAGTAAGTTTTCTCTTGTCAGCATCACAGTGTACACAGGTGGGCTGGGGTGGAGGGGAGGTGCTGCATGTCTTTGTGAAATTTCTGAAGGATTTCTGCCTCTGTGATCATTAATAGCTGGGCTTTCTGGTATTCCCCAATGTCTGCAAGTCTTCCTCAATCACTCCATCAAAGGCCACAGAGCTTGATTTCTCAACAAGTTGTCAGCTTTTAATAGCCTCTCCATAATAGCAGTATTTTTTAGATTAGTAAGATTAGGGAGCAGATTTTTAAAGATTTTCCAGCACCAAAAAGAATAAGTAAGAAATGCAGAGGCATTTTCAAGGTATTTCAGGAAATCCAGCTACCATTATGAAGCACACAATAATGCCTGAATGTAAAGATATATACATGTTAGTTGTGTACTCACAGTCAGGAATGAACAGCACTCAAGTAAAAAAATCCAGGAGTACAGTTCATTCCCTCCACCGACCTTGAGGCCAGGTCATCCCTTTCCATAAGGCTGGAAGTAATGCAGATTGCCAGGGAAAGCCCAGCCCAGCTTTACACAGTATCTGTGCTCTGCTCCAGCTCAGGTCCCAAATGGGAAATCAGTTCTGGGTCTCTAAGCCATAGCTTCCCACCTTGGGGGATTTTCCTTCTGTGTCTGCTCACAGAAACATCAGCAGCAAAACCCTCCCTTGCTGCAGGGACACAGCCCACGGCACCAGCATCAGCTCTGGCAGGGGCAATTCCCTCACATCCTTTGGACACAGGCAAGAGCACAAGGACCTGCTCTGGAAAACACGTGGGGAATCCCTTTCCATAGGGCTGGAAAGGAAAGCCACTGAAAGCAAATGTTTACTGAGGAGTCTTAAACAAAGTCTGTGATTAAAGCCAACCCAAATAATCAGACACATTTTGTTCTTTCTAATCATCAAACTGCTGTCCACATTATCCCTGACATGTGAAAAGAAAAGATTGAATGTTGAGTTTATTAATTTACTTCTTTAATAACTGCCTGTGTGATGCCTCATTTGTTATATGTTTCTCCCTCACACTGTTCCAAGAGCAAATACAAGTTTTAATATTGTTTATGTTACTATCATCTGAAAATTAATAGCTTTTCATATATCTTTTGACTTCCTAGTGGCTACAAGAAAAAAA
Source organism: Catharus ustulatus (assembly GCF_009819885.2). Taxonomy (NCBI): domain Eukaryota; kingdom Metazoa; phylum Chordata; class Aves; order Passeriformes; family Turdidae; genus Catharus; species Catharus ustulatus. The sequence goes on along the minus strand of NC_046229.1, from coordinate 7,128,119 downwards.
AATCTTAAATATATTCAAGGCTAAGTGTCATTTAAACTGCCTCTGATATACATGTATTATAGTAAATTACCATAAACATGCTATGCAGTGATGGAGACAAATGCCCAAAGAGAAAACCCATGTAAACAAGATAACTAAAACTGTCTTATACATATTTAAGGGATCCATAAATGAGAGCTAGTCATAAACTTGACAAAGGTAATAGAAGATATATGTTAAACTTCATTGCTATAAAATTCAGGTTAAAAAGGTGATATAAATATTTTAGTCTTTTATCTAAGACTCCATCATTAAAGATTTAGTCCCACTTCAGCTGCTTTGGGGAGGTTGGAAGGGGTTTTTTTCTTCCTTTTTCACCTTTTTTTAAAACTTTTGCACCTTTTGTTAGTTGATGTGAGTTCTGCTTGATTTTTTCATGGCTTTGGGGTATTCTGTATTTTCCCTGAATTCCCAGGTACTCAAACACAATATTTTCATGGGAATCTTACCACATGCAGTTTCTAGTTCCCAGGGTTACAAAGAAGAGTGAAAAATGTGAAAGAAAGATACAAAGATGCCTTGAAAGTCCAGAGAAAAAAAAATATTTTTCAAAAAAAGTAAAAAAAAACCCAACATAAACCACTTTTATTTGTTATAGTCAACCTCAAGAACTGTTACATGGCTTCTAATCTTTTGTAAGTTAGACACACCAGCCAGCACCGGATGCAAACACAGAGCTTTGTCGTGGGCTTGAGGGCTCAAAATCCTGATTCAGGAACAGAGCTGCCACAGTTTTACACCAACATCTGCCCCAGCACAACTCCTTGACAAATACTTATCCTTATACAAAAAAATTTATCACCCTGACGTGCATAACTTCCATATGTAACGTGGAAATAGCTGCTAATGCTCATTACATGCACACTGAAAAATAGGTGTTAATGCTCATTACAGGCACATTGGTATTGGATGTCACGTTGGTGTTGCTCTTGAGCTTTGTTTACTGTAGCCACCTTTAAATTAAAAAAAAAAATGGGCAAGTGAGATTTATTTATTGAATCTAACCCTAACCCAAATCAATTTCTATGGGTTTTCCAGATCACAAAGATGTAGGAGCAGCAATTCTGGGGCCTTTCCAGGATGTCCTTGGCATGCCTTTTCCAGCCCCAGTGTCCTGGAGCTGAAGGCTCTGAGTCTCTCGTGCAAGACCAGGTTGGTGTTTTGGGTGCTGCTCTTTTGCTCTGTCTCTCAGTGATTTCCTCATAGAGGCAGCTCAATTTTCAAGTGTTCCCCCCTCTCACCCCCAACAGCCACTCCTGGTAATTGTCTATCTCTGAAAGCCAGGCAAGGTCTTTTCTGGCTTACACATTAGTAGCAGCACACTGTGAAATCAGAGGTTAGCTAATAAGCCATCAGGACAGTCTGGACTGTCACTACAGTCCTGGCAGAAGTAATAACACTGGTTTAGTCAGCAGAGTAACAAAATGGAGCTTTGAACATTTCCAGGTAGCAGAAATCCACAGACTGAAAATCCTTCCATTCATGAGCAATTGCTTTTGAGTCTGGAATCACAGGAAAAGATGCTATCATTCAAAAATTGTCCGAGATATTTTGCTAATAGAGTTAAATTATTAAATTATTAAATAGTGTTTCTTTTAGATCCTATACCTCAGGCAAAGAGAAGAATTTTTTCACTTTGAGCATTTCTTACTTAATTTAAGCAAAGATGGGCCAGAACAAAGGTCCTTGATCTGAATATTCCCATACATTCTATTCTTCAAAAATCAAAGTCTGACCTTGTGCCTGTGATCCATCTGTCCCCTCACACTGTTGTGTACCTTCCTATATTCCCTCTCTGAGCCTGCCTGCCATTCTCTGAGCCTTATTTGCCAGCTGTTTATTTTCCCTTCATCAACTTTTTTGGGAAGAGGCCATTTCATTTTCCGTCAAGTCTCTTCTCTCTTTCATTGATTCTCATCTGTATTTTTCCCTTCTGCCTTCACCCAGCTCTACACACATTTTCTTCTCCATTAAGTTAACTCACAATTCATCAAGATTGTGCACTCCAGAGCCAAGCAGATATGGAGCACTTGAGAAGAAAAGGCAGGGATTGCTCCAACTCGCTAATAAAGGGTATCAATCTTGCTCCCATTTTAATGAAACAAGTTGTAAGCTTCTCTTAGTCACACTAATGAAAGTGTTTTGCCAAGTTTATCCCTAGCATGAATTCCACAACAAAAAGTAGGGGAAGAAGGGGATACAGCACTGAGAATAATGGATGTCTATTTTTAGCTAATGGACATTATGTATTAGAAAAACTAAAAATGTTTTGGGGCTAGGAACAGGATAATGACATCCACCTCTGTCATGAAGTGGAGGGCCAGACCCTCACTCTAAAGGGCACATATAATGGCAATTATACATATGTTCACAGGGTCAGTGTAGACCACATCAGACCACATCTATGAAATCTTGGGGAGGGATATTTTTCCATTGTTGAAAGGGTTTTACAGCATCAAAGCCAGGAAACGCAGGAAACTCCGGCATTCTTCTTCAGAACTCCTCTTGCATTCCCCAGAGTAACCACTACTGGCATTTACCCCACAGCACTGCCCTAACTGGATGGGTCCCTCATCTCACAGGCTGCTCAGGACATGCAGCTCCCACCAAGAGCCTTTCACCATCCCTGTACAGGGGAAAAGGGCCTCTGTAAACTGCTTCAGGAGATTTGGCTTTATTTCCAAACGAGGAAAAGGAGCTCTCTGCACACAGCCAAGGACTGCATTTTTGAAGTCACTTCACTTCCCTGCTAACGTCACTTCAGGGACTTAAAAGCCATTCCACATTCTCAAATCAAATTCTACTTTCCCAGTTTCATCCTTATCTCCCTCTCTCACCAGCATTTAGTGAGGAGACACTCACTAATTACTCACTAGACTCTTGCATAGAGTCTAATGCCAACTGAGCTGCTCTGAAGTCTCTGTGTATTCTTTACCTCACATTTCTCCAGACAGGAACTGCAGAAGAGCTTTTCCCCCTTTTCCAGCTGAAAGGATTTCTCACCATGGGTGTGCCAAAACCAATGTTCATCCTTTGCTTCTCCATCACCCAATTCTGCTCCAGGCCCTGTCAGGCCCTTGGCAAAGAGCTCAAGAGCAAAGGGAACAGGAAGGACTGGAACAGCTCCCCACACACCTCACTGCTCTTTTGAAGCTCTCCAGGTCTCCATTCCCAAGTTACAGATGCATTATTGTGAGAAAGATGCAACCACCTCAGTCTGGTGTCTCCCCCATCTCACGTTAATCTTCCATACCATTACCACACTGCACACCAGCACAAATACTGCTTTTAATGCTTTATTCTCCCTTATTCCCATGAGAGATCTCACTTGCCTTCATCCTGAAATAATATGACATATTATCACAAACTACCATTTCTCCCTCTCTCCTGGGAAGTGTATTTTATATCTGCCTTCTCACAAGGACTCTTAAATCCTTAAGAATGAATGAAAACAGAGAAAATCTGGTCTACCTGAGCCTTTGTACTATAATGTGACCCAAAAAAAAATTTAAAAATAAAAGAAAATTTAAAAATAGAAGGATTGGGGGGGGAAAGCCAGGTCTTCATCAGAATACAGGATCTTAGCATCAACAAGTTCACAACTATCAAAAAGATCAACACATTGTGACAGAGCACTTCTTACTTTTATAAGTACAAAACATGTGATGATAAGTTGTTGAGGTTAGATTGGGTTTTTTAAATGATAAATTAACTCCTTGGATGTTTTCTCTCTTGTGATAGTTCTGAAAGGAGAGACTGTACAATGGCAGAGCATAATTGAATTGTAAAGACAGAGGCACAGATGGATAACAACTCTCTGTCATTTGTTCCTGAAACTTCCTAAATGAAACTCACATCAAAATGTGAAAATCCGTAAAGCATCATTAATTTCAAGGGATCAGAGTAAGATTTTAAGCAGGAACTATGAAATAGTTTCTGTGTGTACTCTTCTGATGTCTTTCCTATTTCATCTAATTAACAATAAAACAGATGTCCCGTGACAAAATCAGCTTTTTTATCCAATAACACCCTGACAATCTAAAAATGCCAATCCCTTCACATATGTAAGTTAAATGTCACTGGAGACAGTTGATGCAATTTAGAAATAAAAGCAAAGAGAATATTAACTTTGGCTAACTACAGGGGTGCAAAAAAAACCCCTATTGTCTGCCCTTCAAGGTTAGAGATCTCCAGTAGTGATTTCTGGACTAACCCTGTTCTTTAAATGTAATCTTCCAGTACCTCAAAAAGTTAAATTGGTAAATTACAAACCATAAGAGATAGATAGATAGATAGATAGATAGATAGATAGATAGATAGATAGATAGATAGATAGATAAAGTTGAAGTACTCAAAGTTCTTTAAAATGCTCATATTCTGAAGTAGAAGTGCTCTGCATTTCCTGCTGTCCCGTTGTAAGAGCCAGGAATAAAGGAAGATTAAACCTGAACTCAGACAAATAAACCAGTAATATAATAGCTAAAAGGATCTGACTTCCTTTACATAAGGAAGTGTTTATGTGGCTACATAAACATGGGAAAACTCACTGCACTGGTATGCACTTACAATAAGTAACTTAAATATTCCAGCACCACAAATATTCACTCATTAGCAGTCTGTTCCTGCTGCTAATTTACCACCTGCCCTCCTCTAGATGATGCCCAGGTCATTCACATGCAGCAAAGGCAGGCTGTTCTCTGGACAGGGAATTCTCCATTTGTTTATGTTTTTCTTAGGAATTACACATGGTGGAAGGTAGTCAAGGCTGCTTCAGGTGGAAAAGTCAAATACAGAAATATTCACAACCCTCAGTCAAAGAATGTCTCCTCCTCATGTGTGCCCTCAAAGAAAATGAAGTTATTTTTGGTATTCAGAAGACACCCTTTAGAGCAGTACAATTACTCTGAAGATACCACATCTCTTTATGAAATGTGATACACAGCACTCAGAGCTGTGACTCTGGAGAAGTTAATCATAGTTGCAGTCGTGTGTCTTTTCCAATTCACGCAGTTGTGTGATTGACAGAAACTCCCAAAGCAGAATCCAATTAAGTATAATTTTGATTCTCATAAGACAAGTCTGCCTTTGTTGTAACACCAAAATCAGTTCTGAAACACAGATAAAACAGATATTAAATAATGTAATCTGAGGCTTCTCAGAGAGAATAAATGGCACCAATAATAATGCTGCCACTGTTCCCTTCTGCAGAATTCAGAACTGGTTCTCTCCAAAGCTGAAATATAAACACTTCAGGGTATAAGATACTAGGGGGCAGATTTTTGAGGTTTTTAGGGTCCTTGAAAGCACAGGCTCACAGAGATTTTCAGAAACACCAGGACACCTACTCCCACTGAACCAAGAGAAGTTACAAGCTGCTTCTCACAATATCAGAACAATGAACATATATTACTGTTGCATCACCTTAATACTGTCCAAAGTTTGATCAGTTCACCCACTATAATCTTTCTTGCTCCACCAAAACCCTCTTCAGCTGTATTTAGTTCTTCCACACAACCCATTATCTGCCAGTGCTTTTCTCCCTCTCACACACTGAGGAATAGGACAAAAGAGTTTGTTTGCTGCAAAGTAACCTCTGCCAGACTGGGATCAGAAGTTAATGCCATCTTTCAGAGCCCACCCCATACCAGACATGGGATGGTTTCCCATTACCTGCCTGTTTCATCTCCCTGCTGCCTCTTGTTTGGTGCTTGGTGTCACTGGCACCACTGTAATCACAGTGACAGCATTTCACAAGTGCAGATTTGCTCCTTTCCTGCTCTTCCCTCCTTCTCTTTTCACAGAGTCAACAAAAAGGACACAAATCCTTAAGATGTCATTTTGGACTCATAGCAGGGATGGACTGGCCACCACCACAGGAGAAAAAACATTCACTTCTAATGAAGAGCCACATTTCAGAAACTGGGTTTGGGCTCTCAACCACAAAGGCTAAAGCCCAGGGGACAGCAATGACCCCAATGGGACAACAGTGACCCCAAGGGGACAGCCCGGGGGACAGGAGTGACCCATTGGTACAGCAGTGACCCTGTGGCACAGCAGTGGCCCCGTTGGGACAGCAGTGACCCTGTTAGGACAGCAATGACCCTTTAGGAAAGCAGTGACCCTGCTTGGACAGCAGTGACTCCAATGGGACAACAGTGACCCTGCTGGGACAGCCTGGGGAACAGCAGTGACCCCAATGGGACAGCCCGGGGGACAGGAGTGACCCATTGGCACAGTAGTGACCCGCTGGAACAGCAGTGACCCTGTTTGGACAGCAGTGACCCCATTAGGACAGCCCAGGGCACAGCAGCAACACCGTTAGGACAGCAGAGACCCCTCTATCCCAGAACTGACCTCAATGTCCCAGCACTGTCACCTCTGTCACGGCACTGACCCCTCTGTCCCAGCACTGACTCCCTGTCCCATCGCTGTCCCCCTGTCCCATCCCTGTCCCAGCACTGTCCCCCTGTCCTCCTGTCCCATCCCTGTCCCCCTGTCCCATCCCTGTCCCTCTGTCCCATCTCTGCCCCCTGTCCCCTCCCTGTCCTCCTGTCCCATCACTCTCCCCCTGTCCCATCCCTGTCCCTGTCCCTGTCCCTGTCCCATCCCTGTCCCTGTCCCTGTCCCTGTCCCATCCCTGTCCCATCCCTGTCCCTGTCCCTGTCCCATCCCTGTCCCTGTCCCATCCCTGTCCCTGTCCCTGTCCCTGTCCCTGTCCCATCCCTGTCCCATCCCTGTCCCTGTCCCTGTCCCATCCCTGTCCCTGTCCCTGTCCCTGTCTCTGTCCCATCCCTGTCCCTGTCCCTGTCCCTGTCCCTGTCCCTGTTCCCTGTCCCTGTCCCATCCCTGTCCCATCCCTGTCCCCTGTCCCACCACTCTCCCCCTGTCCCATCCCTGTCCCCCTGTCCCATCCCTGTCCCTGTCCCATCCCTGTCCCATCCCATCCCCGTCCCATCCCTGTCCCATCCCTGTACCCTCTGTCCCATCCCCGTCCCATCCCATCCCTGTCCCATCCCTGTCCCATCCCTGTCCCATCCCTGTCCCTGTCCCATCCCTGTCCCATCCCATCCCCGTCCCATCCCTGTCCCATCCCTGTACCCTCTGTCCCATCCCCGTCCCATCCCATCCCTGTCCCATCCCTGTCCCATCCCTGTCCCTGTCCCTGTCCCATCCCTGTCCCATCCCTGTCCCATCCCCATCCCATCCCTGTCCCTGTCCCAGCCCCGCTCCCGCAGTCTCTGCTGCCCTCTCGTGGCCGAGCCCGGCGCTGCCCGGGCAGTCTCAGCCTCCCTCGGCAAGTCCCGTCCTTAAACCTTCACCCTGGAATTACGAATGAAATAATGAAACATTTCGCTCGTTCCCGCAATGGTTCAGATTAACCATCGTGGTACAAGCCAGCGGGATGCCAGGATCACATCACACTGCCTTAAAGGGCTGAAAAAAGCAAATCCTGAATCCACCCGTGCTGCAGCGGCAGCAGCAGAATTCACACCTGCAGGGTGGTTTACAAAGCCCCAAAGGTTCGTTCTTCTCCACCCTTTGGCCTGCATTGCTGGGTTAGGATCAGAGGGGGAAGAGGCACAGAGTTTCCATGAAGAAACTTGTGCAAAGTCACCACTGTTTATTTTGAGCCTGCACACACAGACCCACCTTGGTCATGCTGTGCCTTAGCCTGTGCCACCTTCACTGGGTGACACAGTGTTTTATTCCTGACACTAAACAACCATGAAATTGAAGATATTACACAGGGTGTCACTTTTTTTGGGAGAAAAAAGAATCACCACAACCAAAAACACCCAACATAGAGTGACCCACATGATAAATTCCCTTTTCTGTTCCCTTACCCATCTATATTCCTCATGGCCACAATAAATTAATAGCATTTCTCACAATTCAGTGGAAGTATAACCAGGGTGCTAAGTAAACACATTGGCACAGACATCAGCAGCTCAGCACACTCATGAATGGGCAAAAAGCCTCTACTAGTTATGACAGACAAGTTTGGCACTGGAAAGGGTTTCTATTTTTAGCCCAGCTTCCAAAGGAAATTAGGTTTATGCAATTGTTGTTCATGCAAATACTGTGTGTCAATCATCTGCACCACAATCCTACTACGCTGCCTAAACAGCCACCTGTAGCCTAAGTCTTATAAATTATGGAAATGCATTGGAATTTGGTTCATTTAGCAAGTCTAATAGCAGAGAAATTCCCTGGAAGTGCTCTGACTGCAAAGCTTCTAACCAACTTCTACACAGAAGGCTGCAGGATTTATTGCTGACCCCTCCTTTTGTCTGTGTTAGAGTAACCAAGTGCAGTCAATAGTTTCCAGCAAGGATCTTCACAAGCCAGATCAGTGCAAAATAAATAAATTAAAATAGTTTTTAAAAAATCAGCAAGAATCAAATTTACCAGTTTGTGAGTGGGTCAGCAAGAGATGAGATATGACAATGGGGGGGTGAAGGAGGAGATGGAAAGGGTCTGGATGTGGTCAGTAAGACCCAGCAGTAGGCAGAAATCCCACCTGGGTCTGTGCACATTGCACAGCCCCACAGCAAGGATTCCCTCCCCAAAACACTGGGGATTTAACAGCACAGAAAGTGGGAGACAGCAGAGAGTCACTTGCTGTTGAGTACAAAGCTGAGACTGCAGCTGAGGTCATCAGAGGATTGCGAATCAGTTTAACATTTGTGGCATATTTGTTTTTACCTAAATTAAATAAGGGCTTTGGGAAATGGCAGAAATAGGCCTTTTTATTTATTTAAATTGCCTTTCATACTACTGTGTTAATAAAAGTATTGCATGACATTCTCAGCTGCTGTTCCCTTAGTAGCTAGAATTTCCTCCCTCTGTGAATTTCTGGTGCTGACATTTTACTTTTTTCTAATCTTTAGGCTCAAGGCAATTTTTTTTCATCCTGACTTCTTTACAAATATTTGGGGCTTGCTCCTGCATTCCTCAAATCCTGAATGTGCAAGGAATGCAGAAGCAAACCACAGAGTAATTTATGTTTTCTATTTCACTCATTGGACGTCCCTAAGGAGACATATCACTGTTTACTACCACAATAAAACTTTCCTAATTCACTCAAGTGAGTTAATGACTGAGAAACCTCCTGGATATTACCAAACTGGCAAAACATAAACAATTACTGAATTATTTTCTAAAAAGCAAACCTAATATAAGCTTTTTTCTTGTTAAGTACACCTGTATTTTATTACTTGTTGCAGTGCTTTACTGATGAATAGCAAAGCTTCTGTGGTTTGCTTGAAACCTCAACAACGTGCAAGACTGCAAGAGATCTGTGGCTCTTGAACCTGAAACATAACACAAGTTTCCAGAACTCACACACATGCACATGTCTTGGGGTGTGTCTGAGCTGTGGAAATTACCACAACTGAGATTAATGAAATCCCACTACACACTCTTCTCTTTTTGCTTGCATTTCAAACAGGTCTGTTCAGCAGGGCCCCAGCTTCAAGCACAAGATTTATCCCTGCCATGTCACTTTTATTTACCTGTTACATACAGGCATAGTATCCAATTCAGAGCTGCTTTGGGGGTTGTTTGTTGTTTTTTCCCAGCCTAAGACCCACCCAGCACAGGGGGTCTTTGTTGCCACAGGTGCCCCTGGCTGCTGCTCTAACACAAATAAAGAGTCCATCAAATTCAGGGCAGTCACTGCTCGTTTACAGGGGTGTGGAGGAGAATCAGGGTTGGGATGCCAGGACTCTGCTGCAGCACACAAACCACGGTGAGAAACAGGAATACCTGAAACACCAGCCCAGCTTTGACCACACAGTGGCAGCAGAACCAAGACACTGCTCAGAAAATTCCTGTATCAAACCTGCCACAGCAGCAAACTTCCACTGGCTCTTGGCAGGGGAAGAGGGAAATAGTACTGTGAAGATGCATTAGATAAGATATGTAGCTGGAAGTTTTAGAGAATTTCCCAAAGTTTAAGGGCTCGATTTGCCTGTTCCAACTTGGAATACCTCATTTTTCTGGAGTGACCCACCATGTGTTTTGAGCCTGACTGAAAGCTGCACCCAAGGACAAGCTCTGCCACTGATTGACCTCTAAGAGCTCCAGGGAAAGGGTGGAGAAACTGAGGTTAAATACAGCAGGCAGCAAATCCTGTCAGCATTGTGCTGGAAGCCTCCAAGCAGCATTCTGGCACAAATGGTTCCAACCCATTAATTGCAAAAGGCAGTTTAATGGGAGTTTTGCTCAGTCATCAGAAGTAAAATTATTTATTAATTAATTAATAAAAAATAATGAAAAGAGGGCTTGATCTGCTTCCCTGTGCCATGAGTAATTCAGGAACAACTGTCTCAGCGTTTGAATATTTTTGTTTATGCCACTCTCAGCCAGTGGGATGAACAAACCAGCTTGGAATGGCAAAGGAGCAAAGTCATTCCTGGCTGTCAGCAGAAGAAAGCAAGCCCAGGTCCTTCTCCCTGCCCTCAGATAGCCAGTGCTCCACCATGGAGTGACATCCCATGGGAGTGGGGTCCCTCTGTGCAAAGGTCTCACCTCAGCCATGGTATGAAAGCAAAATCTCCTCCCCAGGCTGCACCCCCAGCATCCACTTGTCAAAACACCCAGTGCAAGACTCTTGCAGTGCTCAAATGGAGCAAACAAGAGGCAGCACAGGAAAACAAACACCAGCTGGAATGGAAGAGCAGAGTGAGGAAAAAGGAAAAAAAAACCTCTGGTCTGCAGACTCCACAAATCCTCTTTGAGGAAATGGGCTGGATAGGAGGTGTGGGAGGGAGGAGCAAGAGAAGAGATGGGAATTTTCCCTCTTGATGCAGACCCCTGCAGGGACCTTGCTCCAAAGCCAGCAGTGCCCTCTCTGCACACCCCTGCTGAGCTGTTCTCTCACTGGGATGGACTTTGGGGCCAGCAGGAGCCTGGCCTAGGAAACTGTCACCGAGCAGGCAGCAACTGCACCAGGCAGCAGGGAACAGCACATCAGCACCCACAGCAGCTGGGAAGGAAAACTGTGGTTCCTGGAGCTTCACTGCACAAGGGCACGAAACACTGTGAATTAATTGACTGTCCCTCTGTAATCCAGATGCATTGCTGCAGCCAGTGTGAGTGGGAATGGCTGAAGCACTGTCTGAGGGCAAAGTGAATCATTCACAGCATTAAACAAACTTGTCAGGGGCTGAATGCTGCAAACTTGGAGGAGGAGAGCAGCATGCATGCACCACGCACATTTTTCAGGTGGCTGTGACCATTTAACTGAACAGAGAGTCATCTGCCTTAATCATTACTATTAAATTTATTATTCATTAACTACATGAATTATTTAAATTTAAGACTTTGGATCCTGGAAGCCATTGAGAGACACTGGCTGCCTTCAGTTTCTGATAGTTGGCAAGAGCCTGTCTTCTGGTACTGCCAGCGTGGACTCCTAAACAACAAGTCAGAGCTGGGCTTGGACTGCTTCAAACATAATATTTTAATAGCTATGTCGTTCCCTTCATTTCACCAGACCTTTAGAGTTGATGACTTTATTTTTTCTTCCTCAGCTAGGTGGCTAAAAGTTTGCTTTAAAGCACAGTCTAAGATTCTTGAGGAATTCCAGGACTTGGGGGTTCAGATCTGACAAAAATCCTCTCAGTACTAAAGATATTCAGTAAGACACCAACTTCAGCCATCACTCACAGTCCAGGTTTGCTGGGTGCAGTAATTGTTCTTTCCCTCTTTCAAACTCCAGCTACCAACTGTGCACAAGGAAAGTTTGGGCTGGGAAGGACAGGTACACCTGTGCCCCAGGTAACTCCCCTGAGCCCTCAGGAGCTCTGTGCAGCTCAGGAAATTTAACCCCAACCTGCCACAGTCACAATGAGGTGCCCAAACCACATTTCCTTCTGCATTTGCTTGCACAGGGGACACCCCTCAACCTCTGCACTTGCACTGCTGACATTTGAACAAGAGCTCGGCAGGCACCTTTAAAGTTTTAGACGTGATTGTTAAAACAAAGAGGATTAGGAGACACCACTGCTATTACAACCCTCCTGCATTCTCCTAATCACCTCTTTAAGTCCCTCTCAGGAGAGGAGCTGCTTCCTGAGCCCTTTCAAGCACCCTGCAACACTGCTTGGTAACTGGATCTCAGGAAAGAGCAGGCTGGAGAAACAGTGCCTAGTAGGATTTTTTTTTTCAAAGGGATTTTAATGGCAATGAGGTAGAAACCACTTTGAAAATTATATCACATGCAGCCACAGGAATCTGCTACCTAACTTGGAGAGAAGGGCTGCAGGTCTAGGAGCCAGAGCAAAGGACAGAGCTGGTGAAGAGATTCTGTTAAAGAATTAACAGCACTAAACATAGCAATTAAAGTACGGAATAGATGGAGGAGAAAATGGTATTGTTGTAAGAGGACAAAAATTAAACCCTTTTTTGGTGAGATTATGAGATGTTCATTAAAAGCCTTCTGTCCAGAACATGACATACAGTTTCTGCCTAGAATATTCTCAGGATTATGATATTTAAATAAAATACTGAACATTGGATTATAGCTATAACATTCAATTATATATATATAAATATATATATATATATCTGAAGAAATTTTAAAAGGGGCTTATAAGAAAGATGGGGACAGGCTTCTTAATAGGACCTACAGCAACTGTTCTAAACTCAAAGAAAGTAGATTCAGATCGGATATAAGGAAATTTTTTTTCCACAATGAGGGTGATGAAACACTAAAATGGGATGACCAAAGAGTTTGTAGATGCCCATATACATGGATGGAGAGCAAGCTGATCTAGTTGAAAATGTCCCTGCTTGCTGTAGGAAGAGGGTTGGAATAGATGACTTTTAAAGGTCCCTTCCAACCAAAACCATTCTATGATTCAAGGAATTTTTTTTTTCTTTCATTTTGGCCTTCTTTTTAAAATGGTATTTTCTGAGAATGAAGTCTTCTGGGATGCATTGGATGGGATGGAATTGAATTTTGTGATTCTTTCATAAAGGGAGAAATATGCAAATTATTTGTTTAAAAAAATAAAATTACTTCTAAACAATAAAAGTGCAATGGAAAGATAGAGACAAAAAAAATCTGAGATGACTTTTAAACTTTTACTTAACTAATAATAGATAACTTACAGGGACCAGAGATGCCCAATGCCTTAATTTTATATTATTCATGACCACATGACTTTTTCATGTTACTGGTAGAAAACCCTGAGACTTGTATTACATGATCTGTCAAAACTACTACTTTTCCTCAGTGAGGAATGCTTCCTCCATAAATAAGTCAGCTCTCACTCTGACAGAGCTCCAGCTAAAAAGGAAAAATTCAATATGCATATTGTGCATCTCTTTTGTAAGTCCTTATAAACTGGGGTGCACTTCTGGAAGGAAAAGGAATTCATGGCTTACACTTGTATGAACCTGCTTGGTCTCCAAGAAAGAACAGGATGAAAGATGGAAGGAAATTGAGAGTAGTGACTTTTGCTGTGTGGTTCTCAGGTCTTTGTTAAGGTCAGTGAAACAACATGAGATGTCCCAGGAAAGATTATTAAATGAAAAGAAAAGACCCCACACCTTTTTTCTCAGCTGTATTTGTCTTAATTATAATTATTTTCTACTGTTCTGAAATGACTACAGCCTTTCCATGTTCAATCAGCATCTTTACTCTGCTAATACTCAAATGGTATTCAACATCAACAGGAAACAAAGAGAGTTGTGACTCATTATTACAGAATTTTTGATGAATGCTCATGCCCAAGGCACCCCCACACAAAAAAAAAAAAAAAAAAAAAAAAAAAAAGTTTTGTATTGCATAGACTGCAAAATGTTTAAATATGGGAAACATGTCAGTATGAAAGTCACTGGGACCATTCACATGCATGAAATAACACAGGAGTTCCCAAGGTCAGGTATTTTGAGTTTAAAAGTGGATCTCAGACAGAGCCACATGAGTTAGTAGCTGATTTCATATTTTACCTTTGCAGTGTGGATTTCACAGAGCACATACACATTATGGTTTTGGTTTTAATGTCCCATTCTCATCTGCATCCGTATCATTATCTTTCTAATCTACACAAAACAAACTTCATCACAAAACACCCATTTCTCAGTGATCTCCTGAGAATAAGTTTGCCATAATCAGCAGCCCTGCTAAATTATCCTCAACCTTAAATCAGCACATAGTCAGCATGCGTGACATGATGCAGAGGGAACTGCTGTGTTAGAAAATTTAATTGGTAAAGAAACTACAAATGGTAAATGAATTCACAAGGGTAGGAGACATACAGAAATATTGCATACACAGACATATTTGTGTGTGTATACATGCACACATACAGATTACTGTCACTGAACTCAGCCACAGCTTCACACATAGATCTTAGAATTGGCCATTTGGTTAATAGTTAGGTTTTTTTAGACATAAAGCAAAAGCCTATAATGATTAAACAACTGCCATGTGGTTTAGTGGGGGGCTTTGCCATCCTTTAAGGTAATCTCTACTACACCAGCAATTCACTGCATCTCAATATAAGGAGGAAACATTGCTTTGAAATTTTTTCCTTAGTTATATTGAACACAATTCAGGGAAAGAGAATTTCAGCCTTCCTCCTCCCCAGTGTTTAGAAATATAGCACAAGCCCCTACAACACAGCCACGAGGCTGGAAACACCAGTGGTCTAAGAGTAACTTAAAGCACTTCCAGCATTTCAACTGGGCCATCAAATCTTTTGCAAGGTCAAGTGTTACATACATAGCATGGAAAAATTTGTAATGTTTGAAGAACTAGGGGGAGGCCTAAATCTAGGACCCTGTTCCCAATAAAATAAAATAAAATAAAATAAAATAAAATGCACATTAAATTAATTGTATGGGATGTGACAGAAGTTACTGGAAAATGTGTTTTCAGCTCTACAGCTGGCACCCACTGGCCTTTTTTCTTTTCCATGTTTTGTCGTGAGAGGTTGGTTGGCTGGTTTGGTTTTATCTTCAGTCAGATTTCTCTCTCTGTTTTACCTGTTCATAAAATGTGGAACCATCACAGACACTTTCCTGACCACCATCAGACACAGGATTGTTTGGATGAGACCACATTTGCTCCACGTTCTCTTGTCACAGAACCAAACTCCACCTTCAATTTTTGAGTGGTATTCCAAAGGAAAAGTCCAACTTAAACATCAGTGAAATACAACAGTCCCATATCATTCAGTCACTTTCTTCCCTGTCTTTTGCAATAGTTTTGCAGTGCTGCCAGCACCAGGGTGATGTTTTAACAGTGACTCTCAAGTTTCCACTTTCTTACACCACTCTCTCATTTCCTCCTTGCAAATCCTCCTTGACTACAAAGCAAAGGTGGATGGGTTTGCTAGAATGCCAACAGGATTTTCCCCTTTCCAACAACATGAATGTCTTTATTGTTCATCAAATGCTGTTCTGCAAATGTTGGCCAATGGTATTTCTGTAGCATTAATGGTAGAAGCCTGTAGGATTCTGCAGATTGTATTTCTTTTAACTGTATTTTTCTACTCCGCCTCTCCATCCTGTTAAGTCTACTGATTTAATAAAACAAGCCATCTAAAATTATTCAATTTTTTCAATCACAGCAAGGAATGCCAGTAGGAATAGCTGTTCTCACTGTAAGTTGTCTAGCCAGAGAAAAGCTCATAATTCACTGTCTGCCTAAGAAATTCTCTAAGGAGAAGATTTTTACTTCTTCATCTTGTTTGCTCTGTTGGTTGATTGGCATGTATCTCTGTATATAACTATATCTATGGCACAATGTTATAATAGCAAGGAAAACAAAATTACTACCTCTGCCTGACATTTCATCAGCACTACTTGGGAAATATCATCCCTGAAAAACACAGAACAGGGGGTTACAATTAACACTAAGAAGTGTTAATTAGACAGAACTGAAATGAGTTATTATAAAGCAGAGGGTATTTTACTTTTCCATATCTCACAACAGTACAGCTTCCTCAGTGAAGTCAGGAGCTCTGCTTGGGTAGCAGAAAGTGAGGAAGTGTATAACCCCTTGTTTGCTGTACTTTATCACTGCACAAGTGCTTATTAACAAACATCTTCTTTGGCACATGCTCGTATATATTCAGGACACAGGGTCTCTTTTGCCATTGTTAGAGCTCTGCTCTAAACTCTGAGGAATTTGACACATTTTAATGAATGAAGACAGAGTCCAGGAGAGCTTTCCTGCTACAGAGATTGCACACTTAATTAGGACCCTTATTAAAAATAAATACTCAAGTAGTACAAAAGTCTGCAATTCAAGTCTCGAGTGTCTCATACTGAAACTGGAGACTGTCAATATTAATAGTCACTTTTTAAAAAAATAATAAATTGTTTTGAGTAGCTCAAGGTCAAATAGTGTTGGTAAATCAGCAGCAGAGTTTAGTACACAAACCAAGTCTTCAGAGACCCATGTGCAGTTTTCACTACAAAACCTTACAGCTTCCTTCATTTGCAAGGTCCCAGTGGTGCTCTGAAATAGCAATATCTCATTCTTATTCCATGAGAATAATCCAGTGAAAGTTAAACAAACCAACCTGCAAAGATAAAGGGTAGTTGTACCTTTCAAAAGACTGGAGATAAGAAGTTAGCATGCTTGACTCTCAGTGTAGCACACTCATCTGAAGCATCAGTTATACCTGCTTCAAAATAATTTCATTTTCAGATTAATCTCTGAACTGACCCAGAGCTGACCCACTGAGCAGCATGTTGCTACCTCAGGAAGCACTTTGGTTGTGTGCATCCTGCTTCCAGACAATATTCTCTGCCTGGGACTACGAAGAAACAAAGGCAACTTTTGCCCAAGTGAGTCCAGAATCTGAGTGTAACATCTGAGGGTCCCACTTAGACCACAAACTAAACTGAGAGGAAGAGACTCTCAGTTCATTGATATACATGGCAAAATAAAACCCAAATAGCACCGACCAAAGTGATATACACCAGTATTTTCATTGCTGTTTTTGCTCAAAAAGCCTTCAAAAGCTTTAAGAAAATCAACTACAACTTGTTTTTCCAAAAACTGATGAGCAATGCTCAGAACTCAGATGCCAAAATTGTAGAAGTAGTCATTTGTATGAAAATTTAAAAGGAAAAGAAAAGTAAAAGGCATGGCAGCAGCCTGAGAGTCAAAAGTTTTCGAATATTTCAAATTTAACATATGATCTGAGGATCTATCCAAAGAAGTTCTTAATGATAAAAATTTAATATAAATTTCCTTTCTGTTATAACAAAGTTAATCCTTGAACTGAGGGAGCATGTCTTTCAATTAAGGCTGAAAAAAAATATTCATGATACCATAAACATCTGCAAAACAAGTCAACAAAGATGGCTCTGTGCAAAACATTTACTGAAAACCACCAACATGATCCTTTTTGCTGTTGCATTTTGGATGCCAGATGGCTGGAGGGAGTTCCAGCAGGCAATTTCTTAATGAGAGTGCCTCTGCCCAATATCATCAGTGTCCATCAGATGCAGAATCTGCTGCAGAAGCCCCTGCTGAGGCTTCCAGGAAAACCAGACATTTTACCAATGATTTCACCAGGTCAGTCTTAGTTTTTCACAGTTTACAGAATATCATTTGCTGCTGTTCAGTTCAGCCCATCTTGTCAGAACTAACTTCCCTTAGATGTTTCAGTGATGAGGATTAAAATAAAAAGGCTGTGAAGCTCTGAGCAGACTTAGCTCCACTTTTGGCCCTGTTTCTAAGAGCATATCCATCACTTATCACCTCCATCACTTCCAGCTAAGCAAAGCCATTTCCCTCTCAAGAGCTGAGTGCCCCATTTTGCCAGCCCTAACTGTAGTTAGAAACAAACCTTCCAGCCAAGCAGATTGGTATCCTCATCTCACACAGGTTGGAAGCCCTTTCCAGACTCAAGATATACATGTCCTTGCTTGCCAAGACAACACAAGTTCTTCTTTCAGTGACCAAGGTGCTGAAAACTAGCTGAGCCCTCTCCCAGGAGGGAGATGAGGAAGCCAAAGTGAAATGTGGACAGCCAAGTTAACATTTCAGCCTGGCATCAGAATCCAGAGACCTTTCTATGTAACCCTTAGGAAGTAACTCAGGGATGGTGACACATGTGACAGTGCCTTTACCAGCTTCTCCAAGTGCCTGGCATGAGTGTGAGGTACATCCTGAGCATTTTGAAACCATCACACTCTCACTAAATTAGAGCTGGGTTAACTCATTCATCTGGTGCACTTTGGGCTACAGATTATGTTTGTAAAACACGTGATGGGCTAATTTTCCCCCATATCCAGCAAGTTTTACCACCAGATATTTTCCAATGGATCTAAAAATGGAAATTCAATTTGTGTTTTGATACCCTTTTCACCCTTTGAACAGGAAGAACATTATTATATAATTACTGTATAAAAGAGGCCCTAAAAACATTTCTCTGACCCCTTCTGATGCATGTGAAGCTCTCGTGGAGAAGGATGGATATTTTTGTGAGAGGCTGGAGCCATGTTTTCCTTGCCAAATGTGCTGGAGCAATTTTCCTGCTCTTGGCCCCACTGCATCAAGATTACTTTCTCTGTGTCAAAGTAAAGCTTCAATAATGTGGATAAAAAGAATGATTAGAGAAATCAAACATGATTCATCCCTCTAAGCAGGAAAAAAAGCCAGGCATCTCGTAGCACACATTCTAGCACACTGGGCTGAGCATTGCAATTTTAGTCCTGTGTGCCTGATCATTTGACATTTACTCCTATTGAACAGACCCTTAATTAGATTCTCCTGCCAGAATAAGATATCTGACTCTCCCCTTACAAAGCAAAGGCACTCCAAGTTATAATCTCCACTACTTGCCCCATTCATTTGGCTGTAAATATCTAACCTTGCAAGCAGGAGATTTAGAAAACTCAGGAAATCCATAGGTTCTACCCAAGGTAAACCACGGGCTTCCCCAGGCCATGAGAGGAGATCAATATCCCATATCCCAGTTACAAGAAAGCGAGGTAATGTTTGGATACCTTTGTTCCCTGCAAAGCTGTTTCACCAGTGACTCCCTCCTGCACAAATCCCAGCTCGTTCTCCTCTCTTCTCTTGCTGCTGTTGCTCCTCCTGGGTAGAGGCTCGTGGTCCCTGTCTGCATCCCCCTTCCCTCCCCTGACTCCAGGTTCTGCTGCCCTTTCAGGATCTGCTGAATGGTTTATAGGGGCCCTGCCTTGCTGGCCCTGCTCCTTTCTTGTTGAATTTCTGTGAACATCTCCTATATTCTGGTCCAGGGCTAGTACCCCACTTCTCTTCCAAACATCTGATTTTAGCAACAACCTCAGCATTTTAAGGCCAGCCAGTCTTGTTAAATCTCTCTGTAAACATAAACCCCAAGCAGATCTTTTTAAAGGCCTTTGTAATTCATGCTTTCCATCTGCCTGTCAGACCACACGAAAAGATCCACTCTCTGTTTCTGGTTTCCTTTCCATTTCCCTCTTCTCCCCAGGATTCTGCCCTGCTTTCACAAACCTACTGAAATTTGCACAGATCCTGCCCATCTATTATATTTTCCTAGTTAAACAGGCAAATACTTTCTGAGGATATTTATGGCAGATCTGTAACTACTGATGGGTAATAAGACTTTCAAGGGATTTCTGTATTTTTTTTCTGAAATTTATCTATGGTTTTACCTACTCATTGTTAATCTATTAATGTATTGTGGGGAAAAAAATAGATTTTTAGGAATAACCTTAGTATAACTTTTATAAGCTTCACAGCATGTTAATAAGATCCAAAACAAGAAAGGAGGGAATATAAAATAGAAGAAAAACCCCTCTGAATCCATACTAGC
Source organism: Catharus ustulatus (assembly GCF_009819885.2). Classification (NCBI taxonomy): domain Eukaryota; kingdom Metazoa; phylum Chordata; class Aves; order Passeriformes; family Turdidae; genus Catharus; species Catharus ustulatus. The sequence goes on along the minus strand of NC_046229.1, from coordinate 7,108,281 downwards.
TGCAAATGTACTCACATTGAGAATATGCCAAAGGATCCACCCTTACCCCTCACAGATCTACATTACAGAGCTCCTGTGTGAAGTCAGGAACCAGACTGTATCCCAGGTGTATAGCACCATCTCTCACAGAAAAATAATCCACAAACCAGTATATGACAAGATTTTGTTCTTCCAGCCCATCAAACAGGGCTGTCAGGAAGCAATGCTTTTCCCCCTGTAGTTTAGAGTTTGCAAGGATTTAAGATAAAACCTAAGATAAGACTTTAGCTCCCACATACAGGTAAATCCAATACACAAAACAGCATTCCAAACAGAATTATCCCCCAGGCAGGTGTCTCATCATGCCCTTGCCCACCTCTGCCAAATTCATACCTGAAGAGGAACATGTGCTTATGCCAGATTTTGGAATGAACAGGCCTCACACCAGATTTTATTATGGTTAGGAATGTTTACCAAACAGCCAAACTGCAGTTAAAGCTATCAGTAATAGTCTGGTTTTTCAGCATTTTCATCTCTCTCAATGTACTTGCTTCCACATGAACAACCAGTGAGTCACTGCAAGAGCACCCATCACTGTTCTACCCCAAGAGCCCCTTGCTCAGACCTTGGGCTGCAAGTGAGTGTTGGTGTAATTGAGCCTCCTGACCTCTGTACAGCACCTGGTAACACTAATCTGAAATCAGGGGCTTTTCATCTGTTCCTTGAAAATGTAAATCCTGCCATATAGGACCACCTTACCCAGCTTGTATAACCAAGCTTTAAAGTCCTCCTCAGGAAAGACATATAGATATTATATATATTATTATATTAGATCATGCACAGCAAGTGATGCATTTTCATCTTACTCTTGTAACAGACACCAAGATCTTATTTTAGTGAGCCCTATATATTTCCACAACTCTTAATACAGCATCACAGCTCTCCATTATCTCATGTGAGCCTGACCCCATCAGTCCCTTGTGCTGTTTTTCTGCTCTGGAATTCACCTCTTCCCTCCTCTATGCCCTTCTTTTACCTCTAGGCATTATCCAGCACCAGGATTTCTTGCCAGTGTACCTTCTCCAGCTATTTCAGCTCACACCGCTGTTAGCCAGGGTGAGCCAGCTCATCCCTGCACCCTTTAACCTCTTCCTACCCCAGCATTAACATCACCTCCCCCGCCCCAGCCCCGCACCCTCCTTCCTTTGCCGCCGCACTCACTAATTCCCACCAAATCCAGCAGCCGGCTGGTTTCACACAATTTCTCGGTGAGTTCAAGGCCAAGGTGCCTTGCCCGGCTCCGCTGGCCGAGCCCCGGGCGCTTCCGGGGAAAGGCAGCAGCAGCTCCCGCTGGGCATCACCCACCGCCCCGGCAGCGGCCGTGGCTCCCTGGGTCAGGGCATCCCTTGTTGGGTACTGGATTCCCTGATGACATAGAAGTGGTGGTAGAAAATAAATAATTTTCAGGTTAAAGTGCGTGTTTAAATTAATTCTATCTATTTTTTTTTTCCTTTGGACGAGGTGTTATTTTTTCCTACTAAGCTCGTTTTGGAGATTAAATACAAGCTAGGTTTGTGCAGTTTCAGAGGTATTTTCCATGTCTTCTATTTTCCGAACTTACTGCTAACAGCAGATTTGTGGGGTTTTTTTCTGTTTTGTTTTGGTTTTTGTTTTTGTTTTGTCCCTAATAAAAAGGTAGAGAGAAATAAAGAGGAAACTGGGAAGGAACAGTAACAGGGGGAAAATATTCTTTTGCAACGGTATATTAGTATTTCTGTCGAAATCCGAGAGATGGAAATCGGAATGAATTTTCGTGTGCCTCGGTCGGTGTTAAAGGCAGCAACAAAGGGTAAAACACTCCGTTCCTCTCCCGTTGTAACTCCGCGTGCCTCGCTCGCTCCCATCTGTTGAGTTCCAGACGTGCCGCTGCTGCCCCGGGCGAGCTGCAGCCCCCGGGGTTCCCTGGAAGCCTCTGCCGGCTCTTCCTACGGAGCTGCTCCTCCTCGTTTCTTCCACCTGCTTAATCACATTTAAATATATTAAATACTTTCCTATTGTAGTTCTGGCATAGAAGAAATTGCCGCAGTTGCCATGGGGATGTTATGACAACACGGGGGGGGATGCCCGCGCCGTGAGAAGAGGCAGAGGTGTCCCCTCGCCGGGGGACGTGGGAAGTTCGTGTGCCTGACACCGGCGCTGCCTCCCGCCGGTGAGATCAGCCCGGGAGCCACGGGGTACCTGGGCTGGCCCCCGCCCAGGGGACACGGAGGAGGGATGGGGGAGCGGGGCCGAGGGGTGGGACGGTGAGAGCCGCGTCCCCTCCAGGTGCCACCGGCGGCAGCTGTGTTTGCTCAGCGCCGGCACAAAGGGGCTGAGGGGCACCCGGGGCCGGACCATCCCATCCCAAATCCCATCCCAAATCCCATCCCGTCCCTGCTGTCCGTGCAGTGCCGGGATGCGGGATGGTTTCCAGCTCGGGATACGGGGTGGCGAGTCCCGGGACAGCGGGGCCGCAGCGCTCCCGTGGCCGCGGGACTCGGGATTCATCTCCAGTGAAACATCGCTGTCCCCGCTGGAGCTGCCCTGACTGCCCAGGATGCCGGACCACCACCCTTCCCTGTCGTGGTGTCCCCCTGGCCCCAGCAGCGGACGGGGACACTCTGCCGGAGCCGGGGAAGCGACGCGACCCCGCTCCGAGCCTCCTCCATCCCCGGGGCCTGGGCAGCCGGCCGGGTTTGCGGAGGGGTGGGGAAGAGGCGGCTCTGGAAAGCGTGGGAGGGTAGCGGGAATTCCCCCCTCAGGCTGGAAACTAAACCGGCCAGGCTGGAACCCCCCCGCTCCCCTCCCGGCCCCGCCGGGCTCTGCCGCAGCCGGGCCCCGCCGCCGGGGCTGCCGCGCAGCGAGCAGGGCGCGGGGAGGTTCATTTTAGGTGAAGGAATGTCATTTCGCTACTAAATGGTTAGTCTAATTTGATCTTTATTATGCCGTGGATTAGGGCTGATTCATATTAAACACGAGTGCAGTTAATATAACTCTGGAACGTGTCCCGCTGTATGTACAGCAGCCGCTGCTGCAGCCCCGCCGCTTCCTGCGACCCGTGGATTAAGATTTAATTAACAGGGAAGTTTGCGAGCGCTCGCCCGCAGCCTCTCTACTTCACAAATAATTTATACTCGGTTCCGTCGATTTTTATTCAAGTGACAGCATTTTATTTTACTCTAAAAGAGACCTGAATATTTTATGTTCTGCCAGAGGCTTCTGTATACGAATCTCTCCGAGGCAGCTTCAAACCCAAGGGATATTTTTTTCTTTTTTTTTTTTTTCTTTTTTTTTCTTTTTTTTTTTAATCTACGGGAATTACTTCAGTGCGACAATTTATCAAATTCTCTCACCCCCCCTTCTCCTCTTACTCCCCCAGTCTAACTGCCTAAACTACCCATATAAAAGTTAATCGTCGTGATCCCCATTGTCGGGTGTATAAATCCAAGCTCAAGCCAACCTCCAAGACACGGCAACAATTCTGATAAATTGTCCTGCTCGCCTAACTACACAAGAATGGCTTTTATAATTAAAAGGGGAGCTGAGTTAAATCAACAGCTCCTAAGCCCTTCTCAACAGGGCTAGAATGGGAGAAATGTGGCGACCTGATTTCTTTAAGTAGCAGCTCTTTGTAGCCCGTTCATAATCCCAGATATGGAAACCCATCCCACACAAAGTCAGCTGCCAACCAAAAAAGGAAAAAAATACAAAAAAAAAGTTTATTCAGATGCTCAACGTCCATCTTTTTTTTTCCCAGTCTAACATAACCCTAGCACTTTATAACCAAACAGACAACTCCTTTTCCAATTAAAGTGGAATTAGGAAACTCAATCAAATTAGCTCACTATTAAAGCCCTTCTTTATTAAACCGTTTTATTGTAGTAATATTAAGTTTCACCCGCTCTTGGAACACGAGACTTTAAAAAGTTTCCCTTGTGATATTGATTTGGCTGCTCCCAGGATGGATCAGGGTCAAAAGTATTTGCCTAGGTGTAGTCTGTAATATTTACTTACTTTTTTTGTTGGGTTTTTGGTTTGGGTTGTTTTCTGTTTTGGTTTTTTTTTTAAGAAAATCTTAAAATTGTATCCAAGTTGATCAATCCCATGTGGGATGGAAGAACTTCGTTTTGATGCAATTAGATTTTACTCAGGAGCTTCCTCCCATAGCTCTGGCGGGACCCCTGTCCTCCCAGCCCCACCAGTATATTAACTGGTGGTAGGAGCCGCGCTGGCAGCTCCCAGCCAATGTTTACACAGTTATATTTGAAGTGAGAAAGTAAACAGTCCAGCTGTGCCACGGAGCGGTTCGGTGGGATTAGGTTTCCATACCAACCAACTTTAGGAGCTTTTACAGTCTTAATTCAACCATGCACTGAACTTGTTCTTTGTGAGTAATAGTTTTCCTGGGCCAAACACTCCCAGGACTGGCAAGAAAGTCACGCTCCGGCCTTCGGTGGGATCGCCTCTCGGGATGCACGGGGGCACGGCCGCTGCCCGCTCATCCCAGCACAGAAATAAAGAGAGGCAGGAAAGCCCTTCTTACTTTTTGATCTTGGAGAACATTTAGACACCGCTGCCAAAAAAATAAAAAAATAAAAAAAAAGAGCCAGCTGAGTAGCCTTTACTCTCGGATGAGAGTGAAGGACACAAAACTCCGAAACCTTCTCTGCAGTATCTTACTCACCCACATCTGCCGCAAACACATCCTTGCATTCTGAGAAACGTCATTATTATAGACCCCTTTGCTTATTTTGACAAAAAAACCAACTGAAACACACATTCAAATTTCAGATACGAGGGGTAAAACCTTACCGCTGTTACACAACCCGCAGTTTGCAAGGTGGGATTTGATTTAACCAGGCTTCTCTTTGCGACAATGCCAAATTCCCTAAATATGACAAAAAAACATCAAGATACCGAAGGGAGAAATCCTGCTCAAATTTATACCTCTACAAGTTTGTTGAATTTTTTTGTTTGTTTTGTTTTTTGGGGGTTTTTTTTTCCCCAGCAGGCATAAATAAGAAAAAGGCCAGAACCAGAAATAAATGCATTTGACAATTTCAGTTGATAAGGAATTTGCTCTTGCTTGCACGCTTCATTTTTATTTATAAATTTATCTGAAGAATATCTAGTTTGACCGTGATAAAAACGTAGTAAACATGTTTGTACTATTTGCATAAACTCCTTTAAATATTGTCAAATGAATTTCCCAAAACACACTTCCACCATCTCATAAAATACCACTTGCCATTCATAAGACCGATTTTTTTTTAATAGAAAATAACATTTATTTCTATGAAATGGAAACACAGAATTACCTGTTAGAAACAGCAAGAAGTTTGCTACATCGGAACAAGAAAGCAATTTTCTTGCAGATCACAAATGAAGGAGGCTTATTAAACCATCATACACCATTGGCGCCGGGGTCCTACGGACAGTTACAAATATATCTACTTTCCAATGTTATATACAGACCATAACGTTTCTGGGGGCGGGAAGGAAAAGGTTTTCAATTTGACAATGTTTCATCTATATGCCTGGTAAGTATTACAATGCGCTGCCTAACCTTTAGCTTAACGTTAATACCAAGTTCACCTACGAGTTACATTAATAACTTAGATTTCCATTTTATAACATTATACACTTGCTAGTATACATATATATATATATGTATGTGTGTGGGAAAGAGCGTGTGTGTGTGTGCACACCCCACGACGCTCTGAGGATATCCATGCTTATGGCCATAAGCAACAAAGAGTGACTCATGTCTGGACAATGAAAGTGCACCTTTATCACCTTAATACACCTACGCCTGTCCGCGCCGGGCTCTGCGCGCAACCACCGCCTGCACGGGGGAGAGGAATCCCCCCGTGTCCGTCCACCCGTGCCTACCTAGCTACCTCTACACAGACGAGCTTTAGGAAGCCGCTATTGCTTCTCGGGAGTGTTGTTGACCATGGGCCCGTAGAGCCCGCTGGAGTACACCTGCTCCTTGTGCACGGCGGAGCGGTCCCGCATCAGGTCGCTGAAGGCGTAGTCCACGGGCGGCCGGAACCCCAGCGTGGGCATCAGCCCGGCCGTGGAGTAGGGGGTCATGAAGGCCAGTCCGCGGCTGTGCGCCGAGTAGGCGAGGCGCAGGGGGTTCAGTCCCAGGTGGGTGCCCAGGGGGTAGGCGCCGGCCTCGGCCCCGAAGTGCGTGGCGTTGGGCTGCAGCGGGGAGAAGGCGGAGCGGCTGCCCAGCGTGCCGATGGCCGGGGCCATGGCGCCGGCGATCAAGGGCCGGTGGTGGGCGGCGGCGGCGGGGCTGGGCGGCAGGCCCTGCAAGGCGCCGTCCCGGGCCCAGCCCTCCTCGGGGCCCTTCTCCGGGCCGCGGTTGTTGAGGATCTGCTCGATGGCCTGGACCACGTCCCCGCCGCAGCCCTGCAGCACCAGCTCCAGCACGCTGCGCTTGTGCGCCGGGAAGACGCGCGTCAGGATGTCGATGGGAGTCCGCTGCCGGCCGCCGGCCGAGGGCGACGGGTCCTGCTCGTCCTTGTCCGCCTCCGAGCCCGAGTCCGAGCCCAGCGGGCTGATGGAGCCCGGGCTCTCCTCCCCCTCCTTCGGGCCCTTGGACACGGGTGAGCTCAGGAAGGACTCGCCGTCCCCGTTCTCCGAGCCCGAGCCGTGGCGAGCATCTGGGGAGGAGGTGCCGGGCACGGACTCTCCGTCCGGGGAGAGGGGCTTCCCGCCCGCCTGCTGCGGGGTGACGGCGCGGCTCGGCAGCAGCGTCTTGGGGAACAGCTCGAACTTCTGCATCTTGGACTCTGCGGGTCGGGAGGGCAGAAGGAGGAGAGACCGTCAATGCGGCTGCCCCGGCGGAGCTCCCCGGCCGTCGGCGGGGCCACCCGCCCGCAGGTCCGCGCCCCGCTCATCTCCCGCCGCCTCTCCAGGCCCCTTCCCCCCATCAGCACCGCTCCGGGGGCTCGCAGCGCGGCCTTACCTGAGGCGCCGGCGCCTCCCTCGCCGCCGCCCCCGGCGCAGACGGAGCCGAACACCTCGTACGCGGGCCGGGGCGGGATGATGCCGTTGGCGGCCGCCAGCGCCAGCCCCTCGGCCGTGCCGTAGAGCAGCTGGAGCTCTCGGGCCTCGTTCTCCTCCTGCGCCTGCTGCCGGCGCAGCGCCACCTGAGCGGCCATGACGCGCTGGCGCTCGGCGATGAGGGTGCACTTGGCGCACATGCAGTCCTTCCAGCGGCAGTACCGCTTGTGGCCCTTCAGCGCCGACACCACCCCGTGGTTGCGGCAACGGGCGCACTTGGGCGTCCGCGGATACTTCTCGGCCGCCCGCAGCAGCAGCGGCGGCGCCCGCAGCAAGCTCCCGGCCACGCTCACCGGCAGCGTGGCAGCCGCCGCCGCCGCCGCGGCCGCCACCGAGCTGGGGGGCACCGGAGGGGGCGCGGCGGGCACGCTAGGCAGCTCCGACCGCAGCTCCATCCCGGCCAGCCCGCCCCGAGAGAGCGGCCCCCCCTCCCCGGCCTCCCCCAAAGCGACGCGGGGCGGGGGAGCCCCTGCGCCGCACCCGCGCCCGGGCGCGGAGAGGCTCCCGGCGCCTTCAAGCGCAATCACGAGTGGGGGGCACACAGAGCCCGGGAAGCGGGCATGCAAACCCCAGCGCCTGTTCTCTCCTCTCGCTCGACGCCCCTGTCCCCCCGCACCGGCACACGGCCCCGGAGCGGGGTTCAAGTGAGGAGGGGCCCGTCGGGAGCCGTTCCGCGCCCTCCGCCCCTCTGCGCCCGAAAAGCAAAGCTAACACAAGAAAATCCAAGAAAACTTAGATCACTCTCGCTTCCTTGCACTCCATACGCATCTGGCGGGGCAGCACCAAGTCCATCGCTCCAGGCTCAAAGCCGAGCTCTCCCGTCCGCGCTTGCGGGGTCGCCGCTCCCCACGACGCCCCGGTGCAACCCGAGCTGCTCCCTAAGCTCCGCTCCCCCGTCCCCCTGTAACTGCAGCACAGACTAGCAGTGTCCCTTCAAAGAACAATCCGGCACCTTCAACGACAGGATCCCTCGCCACGAGCCGCAGAGGCTAAAATCCAGCAGAGAACAGAAAAAATTTAAAAAAAAAAAATCCCCCCGTCTCTGGAGCAGCACCTCCGCAGCCGGGCAGAGGAGCCGGGCTCATCCGCCGCGGCGAGCCACGAGCAGGCGGTGGGGCCGGGCCGGGCGCGGAGCCCCCCGGGACGCGGCGCGGCCCTGGCGGTGCGTGCGGCCGGAGCGGAGCGCGCTGCCCGCCGCGCCGCGCGCCGCCACTCGCGCTATTGTTGCGCCCCGCGTTGCCATTAGGCAACATTTGACAACAATGTGGCGCCTGCCATTGGCCAGGACCCGCGGGCGCCGCGCTGATTGGCCACCCCGCGCTCCGCCGCGGCCGCCCGAGCGCGCCGCGCCCGCGGAGCGCCGGGAGCGGCCGGGGGGCACCGCGGGGACAGCGGGGCGGCGTGGGCGTGGGTGTGCCCGAAAACACTGCCCGCTCCCCCGCCACCTGAGGATCTGGCTCTCTTTTCCTTTCTTTTTTTTTTTTTATAATTTATTGGAAATGGTATTTGATTTTTTTTTTTCCCTCGGTGTTACTTATCAAAAGGGGAGGGGGAAATATGCTGTGGAAGGTGACAATTCAATTTATGGTCTCTCCCCTCCCCTTGGAGATTTTGTTTTATGATAGTACGTAACGATCCTTCCTTCCTTCCTTCCTTCCTTCCTTCCTTCCTTCCTTCCTTCCTTCCTTCCTTCCTTCCTTCCTTCCTTCCTTCCTTCCTTCCTTCCTTCCTTCCTTCCTTCCTTCCCTCCTTCCCTCCTTTCTCCCCTCTTCTCTTTCTCTCTCCCCACTCCGTCTCTCTCTCTCCACACCCGCAGGTGGATGTACACGTGCTGCCGCACCAGGAGAAGCCCGAGGTGAGTATGATTTTCCATCCTTTCGCTGCGCTTTAGCCTAGGGGAGCCCTGTCCTTCGCTCCCCAGAAAGTAAAGTTCGTTCTTTCTTTCTCCTGCCAGCTGTTTGCGTGACTACATGTTCAACAGGCGCCTTCCCCGCGGGGACAATAAACCCGAGGGACTGATTTTTGAGGAGGAGGAGGCTGCCGGGCTGGTAACTGTATATTAACCCCGGAGCTTTTGTTTTAGCATCAGCACCCGGTTTTGACGTCACCTTCGCTGGTAGCGGGAGGAGGTAGCACTTCGGTGGGAAATAAGGCCGTCTCCTTTCCCCAGGCTTCTCCCCTCTCTTTCCCACGAGGGATCTCCATCCTCCTCGGCACTTCCTAAAGGTTTTTTTTCACACGAGTCCGTAAGTCCTTGCCCGTAGCAGGAACCGTCTGCCGGTTGTCGGGGCCTCGTCCCGCCGCTTCAGCATCCCCAGCTGCGCTCCCAGCCGCGCTCCCGGTGCCCTCCCGGGTGGATGCCCCGGGCGAGCTGCGGGCCCCGAGCCGGGAGGAGAGAAAGCCCCGGCTCTGCTCGAAGCGTGCCGGCCCTGCCCGCTGCTCCCTCCGCGGGCTGGGAGCGCGCAGGGCCCGCTGCAGGACACGCTGCGCTCGCTGATGCTGCGATGACTCTTCCCTTTGGTCACTCTTCTTCCGTGGTTGCGAAAAGCACAATTGCAGAGCCCTCCAAATTTTCAATATTTTTATTACACTTACATCTGTCTTCCTTCTTTTTTTTTTTTTTTTTTTTTTTTTTTTTTTTTTGGTCACGAAATGAGTGTTTTCCAACCCGATTTTCTGCGGGTGCAGCTGTCACCCACTCCTCGTGATTTAGGTGTTATAACACCTTTATTTAATACAGCAACCAAGTCAAAATATCCGATTTAAGTTTATTCGCAACTACTAATTTTATTCTCCGTGGAGTATTACTCTAACCGTTTTATTTAATTGGGAATTCTTAGAACTCGATCAGATCTAATAAGAAACATTTAAAGTAATGCTTTATTTTGGTTTAACAGGGAGAAAATGTTCTCCATTTTTCCTGGCAGTTTTGTTTGGGGTTGCGATGGGGGTTTTTTTCTGCAAATACCTTCACTTTCCCGCTGCCCCCGAGGCAGCCCACCACCAACAATACAGGACGGGTTACACCGATTTCTCTCATTCCCTTGTCTTTCAGCTCTGACTTCAATTAAAGGATTGGTTATGGGTTATCCTTCCCGTTTATGGCGGTTTAAAACTATTTTGAAAACAACCATGGGGAAAAAAAACAAACATTCAAAAAAATGAAACAAAAAAACCCACAATCAAACAAACAACAACAACAAAAACCAAAACAAAACAAAAAAACACCCAAGAGCGGGTCAGTAATCAGCCAGTGAAACGCGGTGGTTTCTGTTCGGAGCCTCAGGCTTTCAGTAAAATTGCAAACGGCGGAGTGGAAGCTGGAATACACAACGTGCAGCATCTCTATCCCAAGGCTGCTCCCGTGGGCTCCTGCAGCACGGGCACGCTCACCGAGACAGGCAGAGTTGGGGTGCACTGTCCCAGAACTGGGCACGTAAATGCCCAGTGCCTGGTTCTGCTGCTCGTCCAAAGTCAGCACAGGACACTCCCTCGCCCAAAACACTTAACCATGTGCTGGTTTTAAATGTTACACTCACTATCAATCCGACATCCTAATACTTTATTAAATAAAAACTTTAAAATTGCAAGAATATGTAACGCAAGGATTCAGCAAGTTCTGAGGACGTTTGTCCAAATCTCCCCCAATTTCAGGGGCGCCTGACGGTGTCCCGCTGCTCTCCGGCTGCCCCCAGCCCCGGCAGCAGCCCCGGAGGCGGAGGGGGCTGGAGGCGAAGCCGCCGCTCCGGGATGCGCCGCTCTCCGCCGGGATCGCTCCTGACTCGGAGCCGAGGCCTCTTCTCGGACTCGGCACCCTGCTCCGGGTGACACTCTGCTCAGGGAGACTCTGCCTTCCTGCTTTCCAGCCTGGAGGGGCCGCTTCCAACCGGGACCCAACTATTCCTGTGCTGCTCTTCTCTTACGAGATGCGTTTAGAAAAGGAGAGCCTGGAATCACACTCTCACCGGTTTGATATTTTAACAATAATAATTTCTCCCCGTCCGTATTTTCCTTTGAAAACTTTCACAGTGAACCCAGACAGTGCGCACATTTCAGATTTATTAAAACAAACCACCCCTGAGCTGCGAGTTCGCCCGGAGCAGCAGAGGCTCGGCCAGGACTTGCCGTGGGCTCGGGGCTCTCTCCTGCTCTGTCCCGGCCTGCCAGAGCCCAGTGTGTGTGTGAGTATGGACGGGAGGCAGCGGGGAGTGGATGTTTCTCTGCCCCCACCCCTCCCTTTTTCCTCCCTTCTCTCCTACGGCAATTCATTTCTGTTTGACGAGGCACAATAAAATCTTCTTGTACATCCCTGCTCCCGTGTCTTTCTGGGGGAGGGATGTTTGTTTTAGGCACGCACAGAGCAGCCGCGCTCCCGCTGCCCGGGCGGGACATGGAAAGAGAAATTCATTTCTCCAAACCCGCTGAAATGCGACTTTAAAGCCCCCGAGACTGGTCTCGCTCCCAGCTTGGCTCTGGGAGCAACTCCCAGCGTCAAACCACGAGAGGAGCTCAGGCTTGGACCCAGCTCCTCTTTTCCTCCCCACAGGAGCCGCCCGGGTTGGCACCGGGAGCTTGGGCCGGCTCCAGGGAGCGGGGCCGGTGCCCTGCCCGGGCCAGGCGAGGAAAGCCGCCGACCTCCGGGGCCACCGGGGCTGAAAGGTGCTAGAGGGGACCCCCACCGTGGTCAGGGCAGCCCGCGCCCTCCAGACACGTGAAATTCGATGCTGCTTCGTTACGGAGATAACCAGAGACGCCGCGTTTCGTTGCGCGGTGCCCCGGTTGCTGCTCAGCTGTCCCCTCTGTGCGTTTGACTCTGGCAGCATCCAGAAACGCATCGCTCGGCGCCCACGGCCCAGCGCTCACGTCTGGGTCAGCTCGCTAAAACACGACATGGTTTAATATATTTATTCTTAAGAAGCCCCGATTTCTCCGGTGTTTCTTTCTCTCCTCGCTCCCCTTGATTCACTTAAAGGTTTCCCATGTACGGCCGCTGCGGTGCCCAAGTTTGAGAGGGTTGCAGCAACGGTGCTGCTGTAGCTTCCCCCAATTGCAGTAGTAAAATCTTAATTAAAAAGCGCCCGGCTATTGGCTGCCATGCGGGGGAAGGGACACGCACGCCCGCAGGCAGCGCAGCCCTCGGAAGCATCCCAGAGAAATATAGTTCTTGATTAGTGTATTTTCATCTCGTTCTTAGCGGAAGACAGTTTGTAAGTACCTGCTAATGTTAGTGCTCTTTAAGGTTTCAATTGTTCTAGGGGGTTTGCCATTGACTTTTTCATTATTTACCTACTGAATCAAAGTAAGCAAATGCCATCTGTTTCCCTGCTGCTATCATCTTCACTTTTAATTATCCGCCCAGCCGCCTAATAGAGATGATATTAAACTAAATCTTTTTGACATTAAAAGTAATTATCCCCAAACCAATATTACAAGAATGAAAATTACCACCACCACTACCCCCCCTTCAAGAAAAAGGCACATTCCTCCTAGTCCAGGCAACCTCTTCAGATCCACAGCGAAGAAAGGGAAACGGAACTCCCGTTAGCCCGGACTTTCCAAGTATTTGAAACATTATTAACTCGATTTCCCGGCTCCCAGTGGGGGAGGAAAAAGCGACAAGGGAGAAAGATTTGTGGAAGAAAATCAGGGAAATTCAGGGCTCCGCGCACTCCTGCGCGGGCTCCTCTCCGCACGGGGAGAACCCACACCGGGGCTGCGGCGGGCCCGGGGCTGTGTGACCCCTCGGGGATCCGCCGGAGCCCTCGCAGGCACCAAGCCCGGCGTTTGGGGAGCAGCACATCCTAAAGACACAGACACGCGGCCCTCCAGGGGCTTCGCACATCCAGCGGCACCGCCCGCGCGCATCGCGCTGGCGTGGCGGGGACGGTCATTAGAGGGACACTGGGTCGGGGCTGTGATGAAGGGGCACGGCGGGTCCTCTGACAGATGGCCGCCGGCTGAATTACCTCCACAGAGTCATTTCGCTTACTCTCAGACTTCTCCGCCATTTCTCCTCCGACTCGCTTTAATATGAGCCGGAGCCGCGTCCCACATTTCCTTTAATATGTGCTAAACTGAGCTAATTTTAATTGCATGTTTCAACTTTGCTAATTAAATAGAGTGGTCTAATTAAAAGTGACTAGGGAAACAGTTTTAATTCAACCCTCTACTTTTTAACAATCCATTATGCAACAAATCCAGGGTAAGCCCTCCCTTTAAAAAAGCTACAGATGATTGAGTTTTTACACCTTTTTACACGCTCACAATGGGGAGATTTGACCCAACATATGTAGCGCTGGGGCCGGGCCCCCCCGGATCCCCGGCGGGGCATCGCGACCGAGCCGCCTCGCTGCTGCTGCCCCGCCTGAGCGCGGCTGGACCCGGGGGCTTCCCGGGGCCTCCCCGCTGGAAGTGCGGAGACTATTAGCCCAGCAGAGGTTAGAGTAGCACATCCCCAAGACAGCAGACCAGGATTTGGGAAAATCGGACTCTTTACACGCTTCATCTCTTCACCAAGTGCTCATTAGGTTGTTAACCTCTGGTTCACATGAAAGGGGCATGTGATGAATCCCCTCCCGAACAAATGGGCGCATCCCCCTTCAGGCACTGAACAAAGCCCTTAAAATAACTGCACAAGAAAGACTTTAGTTGTTACTCTAAAATTTCTTTTCTCTGAGAGCTTTTGCCCATCCACACACACGCACACCGACACACAGAAAGAGGAAAAAAAGCTCGCACACGCAAAAATCCATCCATCACCCCCCTCCCCCGTGTGCTGCAGCTAAAAATTAAAAATCTGTGGTCCGTCCCCAGGGCCTTCGGCGCCGGCTGATGTCCCCCGGGTTTGGCTGAGGCTCGGGCTGGGGCTTCCCAAGTGAGGGGAAGGAAATCTTAATCGCTTTAGCGGGGCGGGCGGGGGAGCAGCCTGTGCCTGTGGACGGGGAAGGCCACGCGTCCCGGCAGGGGACAGCGCTCTGCGGGGACACGGGGGTGTGGGGGTGCCCACGCCGGCCCCCAGCTATGCTCTCCCTTCTTCTATTCGCCAGAGAAACGCTGAGCGGATCCACAGGGGAGGAGGGCGCGGGCAGGAGTGCCCCTTCCTTGTCAGGGCAGAGCAGCGAGGGCCGGGACATCCCAGTGCCCCCGGTGTCCCCCTCTGTCCCCGGCCCCGCTCTGCGCTGGGAGCGAGAGCGAAGATCGGGTCCTCTCCCAAACCAGAGCGGCTCAACCTCCGCAGCCAGCGCTGCCTGCTCGGGGCTCGCTGCCCACGGAGGGCCGGCCAGGGAGCCGAGCCCGGCCCCGCATTCCACCGCTCGCCTGTGGATTTGGGCTCTTTAAGACCTTTGCTTTTCTCTCCCTCCCTCCTTCTCCCTCTCCCTTTTTATTTCCCAGCCCCTCGGCATGGATTAAAGTGACAGACAATTTTCCCCTCGCACCTTATTGATGGTTAAATGCGCTCTGAGTTAATGCGCGGGAAGCGGGGAGGGAGGGGGGCTGTCCCGGCAGCGCCGCGAACCTCGGCGGGCGCAGGAGCGGCCGCGGCCCGGGGGCGGCTCGGCACGGGCAGCGCCGCATCCCGCGCAGGAGGATGCGCGGCGGCGGAGGCTCCGCGGGCATGCCCGTGGGGACACGGGGACATCGGGATACGGGGACACCGGGACATGGGGACACTGGGACACCGGGACACGGGGACACGGGGACACGGGGACACCGGGACATGGGGACACAGGGGACGCCGGGACACCAGGAGACGGGGACACGGGGACTATATAGGGACACGGGGACATAGGGACACGGGGACACGCGCGTGTGCCGCGGCCTCCCGGCAGCCACAGGGACACGCGCTGGCCCCGCCGGGCGCACGCAGGTACCGCGGGGGCAGCAGCCCAGAGCCAGAACGACTCGGGAAAGCCCCGCTCTGCTAATTTACCGTAGGGCGCTCCGAGAGGTTCATTAAAAAGGCTCTTGTCAGCTCCCTAACGATCCGAGAGCTTTTTAATTATATTTTATATTCCCCTACCCGTCTCCTAACTTCAAACACATGGTAAAAAGGATTTGCTGTTTTGTTTCAGGTAAAACCTAATAATTAAAATTCAGACCCCGTCCCATGCATCTGCTTCGCCTTTGCCAAATGAATTGAAGGGAGAGAGAAAAGCGATTTCATTGAGATCACAGATGGGGTGCAGGTTTTTGGAAGAAATTTGAGAAACACCATTGTCCAGAATCAAAACTCTATGTCTTGCCCCACAAAGGGGGCTGCTTTAAGCCCCTCAACTTCTATGGGGCTTGTTTTTAAACTTTAAGTGTTCCGCACAATAAGCTGCCACTAAATGTCACAACCACTCTAATTCCAAGTGTGTCTCACTGCAAAGGGTGCAGAAAAATGAAGGGAGCAAAGGGAAGGAGTGTAATTAAAAACCCTGGAGCTCCCTCCTGCCTGCTGGGGCCCGGCGACCGGTCCGGGGCGGGGGCGGTGGGGAAATGTCCCCGCCCGTGGCAGCGCCACCGACACCCCAAGGTGCGGGACCGCCCCCCCCGCGCCGCTCCCGCATCTGCCCGGCCGCGTCCCGCCTCAGCACATCGCAGCGCTTCCATATTTTGGAGGCTAAATTGTTTCATTAGCCGAAAGCACAAGATTAATCCTTTTATTTTTATTCATGATCATGACAGCCCCGGTCGGATTTGCCAGAGGATTCCCCCCTTCAATGTTTATTGCCCCAGGAGCTCAGGAGCCGAACAATCCTGACGGAACGCGATAGATAAACACAATCTATTATGGTTAAAGAGACATTTCGAGGGGCTTTGCGCAGGGGCGGGAGGGCCGCTGTAGCAGCGTCATCAAAAACCACACGCACTTGGGGCAAAAAAATGATTCTTGTATTCTTTTCCAGTTCACACGTGGCATTTAAGGGGCCTTATACAAACACAGATTCCTTTCAAGTTATTGATGGACCATCCGCAATCTCCCACGGCACCGTCCAGCCCCGGCCGATGCCACCAGCCCCGCGGGACCGGGCAGCGCTGGGGCGATGCCCGAGCATGTGGCTCATTGATTTGTTTAGTTGGCTGTTTGCTCATGGGTTGTTTTGTTTTTTTTTTTCCCGGGAATGCCCAATTTTTCCTTGTGCCGGGCTGAGCGGTCCCATCCCCGCCCACGCCCGCGGGGGAAGGCGCAGCACCGAGGCTTTCCCCTCTTTTCCCTTCGCGTTAATTATTTTCAAAAATAATTTAAAAATAATTTTTGGTGGAGGTGGGGCACAGCCGGACCGGGTGCGGAGCCAGGGCGGCCGTGGGGGAAGGGAAGAGAAGGGAAGGAAGGAAAGGGAGACCCCGGGGGCGGCTCCGCGCCCGCAGCGCTCCGGTGCCCCCGGGAATTCTGCCCCGACGGCTCCGGGTCCGGCCGGGAGAGGCCAAGAGGAGGCTCCGGGTCCGGGTCCGGCCGGTGCCGGGAGGTGCCTTCGCCCCCATCCCGCTCGGCCAAGCCAACATCTCGGCATCGCCCGGGGAGCCGCCAGGTGCGAAGGCGCGGGGGACCCGCATCAAGGCGGGGATCACTTCTGCGGTTTTGTTTTTGTTTGTTTATTTGGTTTGGTTTTCCCACGTTAGGCGACACTGCGACAGCCAATAACTTGTCTAAACCTTGAAGAAGTGATTTCAGCTCTCTGTAAATCGCAGGTTATACTTAAATTCTAAAAAACCCCCTCCCTCCTCCCTATTTTTCTTTATTACATCTACAAAATATAAATTATTTTGTTCGTCTACATCAGTGAGTTTATAGCCGTCATTTAAAAAAAATTCCTTCTCCATTGCCACCCCAGTTTGGAAATGCTTTCTCACTCAATCAGTCTTAATTAATCAGGACACATAAACAGGCAAATAGGGCTCCACAAAATGAAAAATATTCGTAAGTACACATTACAATAATTTTTAAACTCCCCAAATGGCTGCAACAGAATGAGGTCCACCTGTAAATTTAGAAAAGGCAAGATGATGAGTAGGATGCCATAATTACAAATATAAAATACTTAGGAGTGATAGTAACTCATGTTAACGGGGACTGTGACAGTACATGAATAAAGCATATAGGCAAATAGAATGATAGAAACTACATTTTTAGGTGAATGAAAACCTACTTATATTCACTGCTTTACAAAATTATAATTTTTAAAAATCACCCAAGTACCCTACCTTTTAGAAGAAAACTGAATAAAAAGGAAGATAACAAAGAAAGTAATGTCACAGGTAAAAAACTAAGATTGTAACCAAAACTTTTTTAAGACACTTGGATCCTCAGAGCACACATGTATCTGACTTTAAAAGACTACAGAATGCCCACAAGAAGTTAGTTGGGCCCTGTGAACCAGGACATTAAAGGATTTAATTGGAAGACAGACTAAAAGTAGAAACTAGAAAAGAAAATCAGAAAATCCATGGAAATTTAACTTTTGGAAGACACAAATCCTGAATTAAACAACTGACTGACTGCAAGGAACAACTACAAAAGATGCAAAAGATTATTAAAAATATCAGAAACCGAAACCTGCAGAAGATAATTGGACTAATATATTTTTATGGTGTAAAAGACTCATTTTATTAAAAATAGAAAAACTAAGCTAGTAACTAAGCTAGTAATTTGTAGTGGTGTTTACTACACTGCAAATATATTTTCTTGAGGGGAAAAAAAAAAAAAGTAACATGACCCAAAATTGATAGCCGGAAGCAGAAAGCAAAAATTTTCAGTGACAGGAATCCAGCCATTTCCCCAAGAATCTGTGTGGGAATCTGTGTTATTCAAGGTACTCAGACACCACTACCTGGAGAAAGGGATCAGTGGTGAGCTGTTGATATTAATAAATAACACAAACCCATTCAAGTTGAATGGATCGAAAGAGAACAGCGATGAACTGTGGAATCCTGGGGAACACTGTCACAACATGGAGCTGGGAAAACAGCAAACTCAGTGCTACTAAGTACAAAAACAATCCTGTTAACCAGCTTTGTAATCACAGGAACTAAAGGAGCCTCCTTCTATAACCAGCACTTGAGTGACATTTTAATTGAATTATATTAAGGCTGCAGTGTGACTTCAATCTTTATTACACATAAAAGAATCCATAGAGGAAAGCCCTGACCAGGGAGTGGATTCTCTGTTATCTAATGAGACATTAAAACCCTCTGAAATTTTAGGGTGCTTGGGTCTGGAGAGACTCCCAAGAGTTGGATCTGGAGTGACCCTTGCCTTTACTGCACACACTCAAGGGACCTTTCATTTGCTTTCTTATTTCCTGAATTCTGGGCTGCCGACTTTGACAGGATTTAAAGAAATTTCAGACAGCAAAACCTTTATAGCATTTATTTTGCTTGAAATTAAAAAAAAAAAAAAAAGGATGTAAAATGCAAAGGTAGTAATAAGATATTTTAAAAGGTGTTTCAAGGACCCGATGATTTCATCCCACATAAATCAGCAGTGCTGTCAGAGCAGCAGCCTGGCCTTCCTCTTCCTCTTCCTCTCATCTTCACTTGTTTACCATCAGCGAGCTGCATCAGCCTCAAAAGTGCTCCAGGGAAAAAATGGTCACTTTTTAATCAGTTTGCCTGGTCCCAGTGCAAGGTGGGCAGAGATAGCTTTGATGGCAGAAGATACAGCTATCAGATGAAATTTAGTATAAAACTGCCTGGATCCTGACATGTTTAGTGCTACATTTGATATTCCTCCAGCTTTGTCATCTGTGGGGGAAATAGTTTCAGGTAAGAACAGTGTCTCATGTGTGTACAGTTTTCTACTTTCTTTCATGACACATCCAGACAAAAAAATAATTAAGGTACTATACTTGCCTTCTCTTTTATACAAACAGAATAATAAAACTAAACTCAGGTGCAGAACCAAATCCAGTTTCCACTCTCAGCTCTTTTGTTCAAAAAGGCCAATGGCTGCAGTGAACACCCACTGCCAAAAGCTGGATGGCTCAGCTCAGGCAAGCACCCAACTGCCAGCCTAAAGACTGATTTCCACCTTCCCTCTCAAGGACCTTGAAGGAATTCTGTATTTTGGCAGTCAAACAGCTTTGCTAGTGGGCAGCACACACTTTAAAAGCAGCTTTGCTATGGTGGTGTTGAAGCAGGCTGGGAAATGTCCAGCACAGGGACTCGTTTCTCCTCCAGCCATCACAATATTGGAAAAAGCAAAGTGTGAGTTACAATCAGTGAAAACTCCTCCTCTGGAGGAGACCACCATTTCCAAATAAAAATGCACCCTCTGCTTTGTCAGAAGGTGGAAAGTTTTGGTGCTTCCCTTGGTGCCCAGCCTGAGTGCTGGAGGAGCAGGACAGCAGGGGGGGAAGCCTTTGCCCCAGGGAGGAGCGGCACACATCAGACATCTCCATCTTCAGCATTTCCGACTGACTGCTCCAAGCAGGCTCTGCTTCTGCCTGGTAGTGACTCTTCACGTGTAGAGACACCCACTTAGTGTTTTGTGCTGGCTGTGAAGCTGTTTTAAGGAACTGAAATCTTCTCATGCATTGTTTAGGGAGCCTGGACGATGAAGCTTCAATCCTGTGACTCTGGGATATTGTGATTTGATTATTCCCCACATATGGAAGAGTGAAATCATGTAACTGTTTAGTAGAAATATTGCTGCAATGAAAATTTATTTTAAGTTTCTAATGTCACTGAGTAGGTGCAGTTATGAAAGCCAAAGTCCTCTTCTGCTACATTAAAAAAATCAGACAACCCCCCCCAACACAGCTCCATAGAAACATCCTCAGCACTCCCCCTGAGCTGCAGGGTGCATGTGCAGAGGGTGCAGAGCAAACACCTGCTCTGCATGGTCTCTAATAATGATTTCAAACACCACTGTCAATAGGCAGGAAGTTCCTCCCAAAGCCAGAGTGTGCCCACCTTCACCCCATGAGTAACGAGCGATGCATCGCACGGATTCCTTTCAGCAACAGTAATTCCTTCAGACTTAAAACTAATGCATTAATCACCTTAATGGTAATCCATGAATGTGAAGAACCTGAAGATAAAAAGGCAGAATCAGGGATGTGCTCCATCCACAGCAATGGTGTTACAGTTCTAGGCTAATACTGAATTACAAAATTTGAATGACTAGAGGATTATCCATGCCAGCAGAGCATGTGAAGTGAATACCAGAGAGCAGAAAATGATGGCATAGAATATTAATATTTCTACACAGGGATTGTCTTATGTTGATGGTGTGATTCAGAAAGGTGACTCGACATGGTTGTTTCTTGAAATCAGGCCCAAAGTATTTAAGGACCAAAATCATTAACATTTTATTTAAAGAGCGATACACTTGTTTACGTCGTGGCAGAATGATCCCTGTATACTGATCTCAAAATCTTTATATCAGAGGGCAATAATGCCACCACTTTGAACACTTCCAGTTAATTATCACTAGAACATTTTGATGACAGTGTATTTTGCAATATGAAGAAAATGAGGGAAAAAAATAATAGAGTTTAGAAAAAAAAAAAGGCCAAACAACCCTGGGAGCACTGACTTCAACAAGTTCAACAAATATTCAAGCCACATTTAATAACTTTATAAAACTAGTATCAAAGTAAAGAATATATAGTCAAAATACAGAAATCAAGTTGAGTGAGAGAAAACAGCCTGATGAGATCAAACAGAAGTTAAACAGAACAGATTAATATAAACAAGTTAGCTGAAAGGTCGCTTTGCTCCGTGAAGCACTATTTCAGCAACTCCTTTCCTCAACAGCCAGCTTAGAAGGAAAAAAAAAAAAGATATGCATCACTTTAAAATCCTGCTGTATGCTTTACTGTGATTGTTTGTAGAAACAGCATCACCCCAGTTTGCAACCCATGGTAATTTCTTATTTAATAAACACAGTGGAATTTTTTTTTGTACGAAACCCAAAGTTCAGAATGAAGCATCTGCATTCAGCTTTCCATTACACATACATTTATCATTCAATTGGCTAGGAATTCTTTTATTTGTGAACTGCAAATTATTAGGATTTGCTTACACTTCTAAACTTCTTGTTTGTGATAGATACTTCACTTCTAAAAGTGTCTGGTGTAGCACTCACTAATTACAGAATTATAAAAGGTAGAATAAGGCTTTGCCCGCTCAGAAATTCGCATTTTTGGTAAAAGTAACAATATATCAGCATCACTAACATCTTAATAATAGGCATACATTTAATTTCATATCACCATCCTTCCAAAGAAAAAAAGAAAGACTAAAAGATGTGTGCAACCGGTTTTAGCTTAGTACAGAACTTTCAAATCAGAACTCATTCAGCTACAATAAACACTATGAATTACGTATAAACATAGATGGAAAAAAATGTGCCAGGCTTTAAATGAAAAAAAAATTAGTTTAGCAGATGATGATCCTGTAGTGCTATTGTGCACTAACCTGCAAGTCCAGAGATAAAACAAAAAACATAAAGGGGAAAAAAAGGGGGTAAAAAAAAAAAAAAAAAAAAAAAAGAAAAAACCCCAAACAAACCAGTTTTGATGCAGGTTTGGCATCAACTGCACATTATGGTCTTAGCCTCAGTATGCTCATTCTATGGCTGAGAAATTTAAAGTACCAGATTTTTCCATGTCAGGTAACAGGTAGCTGGTGCATACATTTCAGACAAGAGAACTACGATTTCTTTAATTTGAGATGGGCTCAATAATGTATTGTTAAAATGTCCAAAGTGTGCAACAATAAGGCAGATTTCTTATTACACCACCCCTTAAAATACCCATTGTTTGATGAACCAAACAAGGTGCTTTAATCCAGCAGAGTAATAGGAGACAAGCAAGTGCCAGGATGAAGAAAAACTGCTAAAATGGGAACTGCCCTTTCTTTCACAAGGAGAAATAAAGAACTTTTGTATCTGGTATTTGAAAGGTTTTAAACAGCTGATATTCAATATCAGCTGATTCCTGAAGTGTTGGCAGGATACCAGGTTTCTGGTACCAGCCATGTCTAATGTTATTTAAATATTCACATCATGCAATAAGCAGTTTCACACTGCAATGTAATGGAAAATACATCCTAAACTGAATTGGAACTGAGACCCAAAGCAGAACCAGTAAATAAATATCTCGCATATATGTCAAACTATATTCTCCAAACAAAACCTTACATCTTATCAAAGAAGTCAGAAAGTACTAACAAAAATTATATGCTTTCTACTATAATACTGTTAAATTTCCATGGCTGAGAATGTCCCATTAATTTTTTCTGCCTTTTTAAATTAGTTGACAAAGTAGAAATTCAAACACAGAAATAAAATGCATATATATGAGAGCACTGGCTCAGTGAGATATCAAATATACAGCATTCTAGTGTCAAAAGTACAGGCAGAAATGTCCAAGATTTCTTGGTGAAAAAGGGGCATTTGAGGAGTAAAAATTCTACTTAACAATCACTCACATTTTAACAGTGCATTAATTATAACAAAAGCTGGATGATAAGTGAGCAACAGAATCATAATGTTCAGTGTTCATAGCAGAACTTTATCCTCTGCTCATTTAAATGAGGTTGGAAACATATACTCATGTATGTGAAACTTTAAGTAGCTATGTTTGTTTTTTCAATTTTTCAGGATTCTTGCAAGAGGCAAACTTGTGACATGGAATTGAGCTGGATGTCAGTACAAGGTGGTGCTCAGAGAAGTCTTCCTCTCGATGCTGTGCCTCTGGCTTATCAAAGGATGATTAGTCCTACAATCTTGTTTGAGCTATTCTTTTGCCTCTAGGAAAAGGGTTTCTTGAGGATACAGTTTTACCTCCAGTAATGACTTATTTGGATCCAGCTGGGTCACCTGCAAACACATGAACACAAAGATGTGTAAGTAGACTTGTGAATTCTTCACAGTGCAGACTCCCCTGGGAAGATTTTTGAGTCCCTCCATCAGTGATAACTGAAGTAGTGAGTATTATTTATCAGGATGCAGATTAGAAATGGTATTGTATTTTCTTTGTTGTTATAAATATTATTTTTAATAACAATGAACAGAATAATAAAAAATCAGAATCCCTGATATTAATTCCAAAAGATCTGGTTCTCTGCCATAAACTAATGCATGAATCTATTTTTGTCAAAATTAAGAACTTTTGGAAGGTTTATTAGAACTAGAGTAAGAAGAAAAATAAAACTCCACTCCTAGATAATCATCCCAAAATTTCAGTCAAACTGATCGTGCAAGCAGCATAGCCAATCCAACAGGATGTCTCCATTGAAAAGGGAAACTTGATTTCCCTACTGCCTTTCTGCTCCAAGGCACGTGGTGGAACACCCAGCTTTCACTCCAATGTTTTCCAGACACCTCAGTCATCCCAGGCTGGGAGAAAACTGTTTAACTGTGTGGTTATTGCACAATATATTTACTTATATAGATAAATTAATGGCAAGTGTCCCAGTGTCCTTCTGACATTCAACTTTACAAGCCAATGCTGAGACATCCTTCAGAATACTGCAAAGCTCAATGTAAAAAGATGGATGATTTTCTGAAATATTTCACTTCCATTTTGAAACTTACTTTCCCTGTAATTCTGTTTTTGTTTATTTTGCTGTGTGAGCACACCAGTAACCAGAATAGATTATTAGACTAATAATATATTAGTATTATGCTATAGGTATAAATGCAGATGCATGCCAATAAACATTTTTTCCAAACTTAAATTTGTTTCATCTATGATCACAGAATGCCACTGCTTACTAAAAATGGTTTTTGAAAACATTCAGGCTTTAACACATGAAATGTTATGAATTAATAAGAAATGTTCATGTAATTTTCTTAAAAGCTTAATTTACTAATCCTGTTAAGAGAAATAGTATTGCTTCCCATTCTGTTCCCACAACTGAATCAGGCAAACTTGAAATATATTTGCATTTGTATTGTCTTATTGAATAATTAGGGAAAAAATATTATCTAAACAAACATTCAAGGCTTATCACTTCCTAAGACCATTGAAATCAGCGTAATTTCATCTGATTGCAACAGACTTTTTTTAAATTACATAACTAAAAATCCATACCAAACCCAAAACCCAAACAGATGCATTACTTTTATTCCCAAAGCAGGAACGTATTTTCTTAAACTTAATGTCCTGTGGTGAGCTACTGCTAAATGTCTGAAGAGAAAAATAATTTACAAAAACCAGACTCAATTTTAGACTCCTATTATCTACAGTCCAATTATGCATTCCTGCACAGATGCTGCTTGAATTATTGAAAGGTTATTATCTATGAAAGCAAACCTGTTAGGTAAAAAACAGCCAAAGTAGTGCATTTAAGTTTGTGATTACAGAAGTATGCTAATTAAGTATCTTGTAGCATTTTTTAATGTTTTGGTATTCTGCTACAGTCTGTTACTGAACAGGGAGTGAGGTAAAGAGGGGTCTGTGCAATTCACAGCTTCTGAGGCATCAGGCACCCAGAGAAGCAATTTTCCTTCTTTTCAGTAAAGCCCATATAATTTAGACATCTCTATTTTCAAATCCTGCAACTTTTTTTTTTTTTTCTCCAAGAAAAGGCAGGAACATCTCTTTTGCACTTGGAAAAAAAACCTCAGAAGTATGTGTAGGCACTGAACACAACCTTGCAGGCTGTAACCATATGGAAACGCGTTATTCACTTGAGCGTAACTCGAGATACACGTCCTGGTCTAAGGTTTGCAAACTTCAAGTGCCTTAAATAACAACAACACATGATGCTCCTTCCTCAGTGAGAAGGGTCCTAGGAGCCTTCTGGAGTACCTGCAGCACAAGGACTGTGCAGCTTTTCACCATAATTTCAGTGTGCAGCTTAATTCACTGAGGGACAGCAGAGTTTGCAAATGTTTACACCATTACCCAATTAACTAACAATATGGCTCCTACATCTGTCAACAAACAAAGCTGTTGTTGCTTTGTTTTAGCTCCTTGGCATTTTCTGTTCATATGGGTCGCCATTGTACTTAATTATCACACCACAACCCTTCTGCAGCTTCTACTTTGTTATTTGTGGCTTGTAAATATGTTGTTTACTACAAAGAATAGAAGCCTTATTAGTGAACACACCACCTAACAAAAGAAATGGTTTCTCTTGTAAATATATGAAGTGTAAGACCTAAGATGAATTCTAACTTATGGTATTTTAAAACAGAATTAGAAACTAAAGAATGATCTATAACAGAGATCAAAGGAAAGAGCTGCAGCCTGCAAAGGTGTGTTCAGTGTAGTGTTCCACTGAATCTCATTCACTCCTATTTATGTGCATTATTTCATAGTGAAAAGTATAGAATGCCTTTAGATGTGTATCTGAGTGCCTTGTTTCATTACCATGAGTATAAACTCTGGAGCCCACTTCAGAGCTGACACCCTTTGGCTCCTCCCCTCCTTCTTTCTGGTTTGAAATCTTTGATTTAGGAATTCTTTGTGCAGTTTCTCAGAAAAAGAGAAGCTGACAGAAAACCCTACACCTGTCTTTTCCTGACAAAGGACCTGCAGGAAGAAGAGCTCCACTACCTTCTCCCTCACTGCCATTGCATGATGCTCTTTCCAAAACTGCCCTGCACATGATATAAGCCACACTGTCCCAAAGCCCTACACCTCTGTTAGTTGAAGATTTATTCTATGTTATTAGCAACTACACAGAAAATCATTGAATACACTTATATATTGAATCTGATTTCACCTGTTCCACCTGTGTGGTGGAATGAACACTTTCTTGATTAAGGTTGCAAGATTTACCTTCAGCATTAGTTAAGGCCTTAACAAATGCTAAAGGCACATTTTTATCTGTATCTTCAAGTCCAACAATACCTGACTTTCTACCAGTTATAAGCACACACCTCTAGGAGTCACCTCATGCATCACACTGTGAAACCAGCTGAATGTATTTTTCAAATCTTTTGTGGGTTTGCTAATGCCTAATACTTTATATTATAATGGAACATGAACTAAAACCCCTTGAAAAGAGACTGCAAAGCTTATCCAGGGAGGAGGGTGGCAGAGGAGGGACTCAATGTCCAGAAGCAGAGAGTGTAACACAAGTGACAGCAAAATTACTGACATTCAAGCTCACAGAAGCCTGTACAATACCATGCAGGTGCATTCAGGGCTGTCCCAAAGCCCCAAACACAGAGTGCCCCAGGAGATTTTATCTTCAGGCAAATACTTTCTGTGCAAACCTTTAACACCCCCCTCCTTTCAGGGAAGACTCCTTTGAGGAAAATTGAGGTGCTACAGGACTTTATTTCTGCCAGTGTTAGATCTTGCCACTGAGCTGCTTTCACTGAAATAGGTTTAAGCTGATAAACAAAAATTTTATTCCAACTATGGATTCAGTTTTATGGGACCTTAGGTTTTGGTGCACTGGAGCTTCCTCTTTTTAAAGACCTCTGTTACACAACCAATGTTGGTTTGGTACCAGGGAGGTTATCATTTAAATAAGTATTTGTTTAAGTGAATTCTGTGCTGATTATTCCAACTAAGGACTAGCTAGTTGGAAGTACTTCTGTGCCACTTAGAAGTTCAAATTATTTATGACTCTGCAAGCCACAAGGAAGTGATGTTAACTTTTATACTCCTCCTGTAAGAATGTAGTAGCTGCTTACACTTCATTCTCAGTAAATTAATTGGGTTTTTAGATAAACCAAAAATGAAAACTAATGCTAGTTTAAACAACATTTAAATACATTTCTATAGCAAAGCCTTTTTCCAGAATAACATTTGAATTATTTCTGTCTCCACCTTTGCTGACCTATCTGCTCTATTACACATTCACATCCTGAGCAGCTGTACTTTTACCACTTACAAGGTGTGGTTCCTTACCCTCCCTAACTCTGTGGGGAAAAGATAAATACAAAAAAAAATGGCTTAATGCCCAGGAAGGTAATTTAAAAATAAAGAATCAAATACACAATTATTATGACACTTACACAAGCAGTAAATATCACACCCTTCACCTTTCTCTCCACCCTAGGACAAGGATCTGATTCCTGAGTAGCACAGCCTCTACACCACTTACACACGCATGAATACATTTAATGAATCTAACGGACAAAGAGCTCTTTTACTCTCTTTCCTAATCCTCCTAAAGTATAAATGCAATAGAAATTACTTAAAGGCACACCTGGTAAAGTACCAGATCTGTTTAAAAAACTATATTTTCAGAGTGACACACAAACAAATACAGTGAATCCTTTCTACCTATTGAAATATCTCTGGGTTACAAAGATGATACGCTCAACTTGAGCAACAAACAAAAGTAGAGTTACTTTATAGAAATATATGCAATTAGATTGGGCTTAGTTGAATAAACTTGGACATAATTTACATTTGAATTGAAGAAAGCCGTCACAAACAAGGAAAAATATGTCATAGTAAAAGACTTGTAGCCTCAATCCAAATACAAAGCTTTAATCCAATACATCACACTGACTCTCTTATTTCTCTGAAGAGGTTTTCTCAAAACATATTTTAGATTAGGCATATTTAAAAATTCATTTACTAAGCAAACTAGCAGTTGTTGATAAAACAGAAAATTGTGATGCTGTATCCTCTACTTGGAGCATGCTTCCCATTTTTCCCCTGGAAAACCGTGCAGTGCTCTGAGATGCAGCCGACCTTGAGAGGTCTAAGTTTTCATTGCCTTAACATAACTTATATTAAAAAAAAATTGCTGCATAGATTTTAACCAGTGAAGGCTGACTAACCTGTCTTGCACTATTTGACTTACTTGACAGTAAATTAAGACAGTAACTGCGTTCTCCCCTGTTTTCTAAAACACTAAACCTAATGACAGCGTGGTACAAATAACAAGGATAAGCCCAAACTCAGTGTTGCTATATTTGTATAGTGGCACTTGGACTACCTGGTGTTTTTAAAAAGTTCTAAATGAAAATCTGATTTTTCAGCTGGAATAAATACCTCCTATTTGCAAAACAAAGCTTAAAAACTCCACAAAAATGAATGGGTTTTTTTTGTCAAAGCTAAATAAAGCCCCAATGTTAACGATATTTTTAAAAATACCAGATTTTTACCCAAATCCTATAGCTTTTTAACAGTAAGTAATGAAAGAAATACATAAATGCAGTTTATCTATTTTCCAACAAAAGGCCTTAGGAAGGGCTGTATACACCTGGGTAGCTCTGTGCCTCTTTTTAGCCAAGGACCAGAAATTTTGTTTAGTGATCAGTATTTGCCCAAAACACAGCCAAAATACACTCAGTTACCAACATCACTGGACATTTGTTTTATATTTCTTTCAAAAGAACTAGTCTCACTTTAAAAATCACTACAAAAAGGCTGCATCTCCCTCTTGCCTTTCAAACAGCTCATTTTCAGTGACAACCAGTCTGCTCTTTCATTTTGCAGAAGTGCAAACACAAAAGTATTTAAATTAAGAAAAGCCTCTCTGAATAATGTGACTTTTATTGTTGTGGTGCTAATGGTGCTGAAGTATTACACAAGTTGCCTTGAGAGCAAGAAGGTGGAGTTGGAGTCAGTCAGAGGAGTCACATGCAGGTCCTGACCTGGACATCAATGGTCCCACAGTGGCAACAACTCCAAGACTGGAGGACTTCAGGCTTAGAGGAAGAGTTTCTCCTCAGATTTTCTGCTTTCCTCCCCTCCTTCTTTCCGGTTTGAAATCTTGATTGATTTAGGAATTCTTTGTGCAGTTTCTCAGAAAAGAGAAGCTGACAGAAAACCCTACACCTTGTCTTTTCCTGACAAAGGGACCTGCAGGAAGAAGAGCTCCACCACCTTCTCCCTCACTATTTACCTTCATTTTCCTTGTTGAGCAGAGAAAGTTGAAGGACTGGTATTTACAGATGAGAGCATTTCTATGTTAAGCATCCTTTCTGCTGTGCCAGGGAGCAGAACAGTCCATTACTTGTGGGCACTGCTGCCTGTGTGCTTGTAGTGAACTAACAATTATTCATGTACTTAATTATTATTAAATGTGCTATCTACACAGAAGAAATATGACACCCCCAGAAATACTACAGCTTTCACCTGGAGGTCGATGAAGAGCTGTAAGGAAGCAAACAGCCACATCCTCTGGAAGTTTGAAAACATACAAACACATTTAGTGCTCCAAATGAACTGTAAGAACTTTGCTTTGCATACATCCCAGAGGGGAATGGATGGGAACACAAGCACTCACAGAACGACCCAGGACTGGACTCATGTGCATTTAATTATAATTGCATGAAAAAACAATCCAAAAGGATTTTTATCACTAGTTCAAAGGATTAAGATGTTCAGCTATCACAATGATATGTACAGTATAACATTGTGATTGGTAGATAGGTAAATGGAATAAAGAGAATGTCTAGGACTGCTTTGGTGATTTAGTCTGATGCATTACTTATGCAATTACCAAAACAGCAGGAGATCATTAAATTTTCTGGTAACCAGACACAGCAGTCTTAGTATCATACTAGTACAAAGGCTCTCTATTGGTATTTTATCATTTCATTTTCTTCCTACACGGGTCAAAAAAAGTCCACAAAATGGATGTTGAACAGGAATTCTGGAGGAAAAGTACAGAATATCTTAGCCCCAGTTTATGCTGGGTAATGTCATATGCAAGAGCAAAGCTCTACAGCTTAACTAAGGCATCTTCCTGCGAACAATAACGCGCCTCCCCTGAAATAAATGTTTTGTAAAATGGGGGCAGTGCTGAATAAAAGAGCACTTTGGGTGCAAGGGATGTGCACTGAAGGGCTGTTGGGTGGAATATATTAATCCCATGGTTGGCATTAGTCACTGGGCTAACTAATGAGGATGATTCACGGAGACCTCGCGCTCGCATTGAGCATTCAGCGCTGGGTGAATGCTTGTTCACTCCTGTGAACCCTGAGTAAAAGAGCTCATCTGAAATGCACACCTATTTTCCTGAAACTGGTTTAAACAGTCCCTGTATTCAAATAGA
Organism: Catharus ustulatus; assembly: GCF_009819885.2. Taxonomy (NCBI): domain Eukaryota; kingdom Metazoa; phylum Chordata; class Aves; order Passeriformes; family Turdidae; genus Catharus; species Catharus ustulatus. The sequence goes on along the minus strand of NC_046229.1, from coordinate 7,078,272 downwards.
GTTGCTGTGAGAGAATCAAAACTATATTGATCTACAGAATGCAATTCTACTTCTTTTCTTACATCTGTGAGATGAGATCTCCTTTCAGTGACTTGATACACGAAGGGCTTTAATCCTTCGCTTTGGATCAGTGACTTATGCAAAGACTCTGGGTCTGAAAAATAACACATCAAGCCTGTCTTTCTTGGAAGAAAACATTGTGAAAAATCCTTCTGTAATTTTTACAGAATTTTGCACCCCATATATGGAAATTGTATTTCCACAAAAGTAAACATCACGTTTCAAGATGCAAATATTAATGTTCTCTCAGGTGCTGTCACTGACTTCACCAGAGCAAGAATATTACCTACTCTCTTTTTTAGGTGCTGACCAAAAGACTGTGATACTGTTCTTTGTGAGCAACAAACTTGTTAAAAGCAGGAAAATCTGAGAGCTACAAATGCTTCAGTGTCCTTTTCTCTTGCACTTGAGGTTAATCTTTCCAATCCCTCCACTGTTACAAGTGATCAGGAAGAAGAGTCAGAAACCAGGCTTCAAAAGAGGCATGGGAATATGCCAGTCTGGAATGGCCAATTTGCTTAGGCAACTTCTCAGTGTCTTAACTAAACCAAACCTAACTGCTTGAATAAATAAAATAACAACAGATCTTGAAAGGAGAGGAAAGACAAGGGCAGGTAGTATTGACTTAAGGAAAGCTGTAAATGATAGGAGGAGGGACATCTACCTTTGTAGGTGGCTGTGGCCTTGTGTAAACTAGATCAGAGTAAGCACCAGTGAGCAGAAAAATTTAAATTATGTGAATTAAAAGAGATGACTACTACTTTGTGTAGTAGGAAAGATAAATATCAGCAACTGAAATGACTGGGGAAATTACAGGTATCACATGTAATTTTCAAAATTTTTGGAACCTATCAGAAAAATATTTCATTCATCTGAAATCCTCCTAAGCTAGAAAACAGATATTCAAGCTACTTTTCTCATTTACATGAAATTACTAACAGTACTATAGGGTGTAGCTGTGACACTGCACAAATCCTTTACCACAATAACATTTTTCTTCCATTTTTCTATCAAGATCATAATTAAGGGGAAGAATGTTAAAAGTCAAAGATGATCCTGGACATTCAACTCTTTCATGAACTATTTAGAGAGTTTAAACATGACCTAATGAGTTTAAAAGTAAGTTATCTGAAAGCAGTAGTTTGCATGGGGTGAAATTCAGAATAATCCTTACAAAGAACAGCGGCCAGAACTCATATACAAAATTGTCAAACTACCTGGCATAACAATATAAGGACCAACATCACCTTCCTGAGAATAGTAGAGGTACCTGCTTAGAGGACTCCATACCAAGTGCTGCAGCTAAACTTACTATTCTGTGGCATTATTTTCACCACTGTGAGCATCAAAGAGGATTAATCCAGCCAAAGCACAGGAATGAACAATCACATTTGGGTTTGGAGGAATATCTCACTCTATATTCCCATTTCCTCCCAAAACTATGAATTCCCTGGCCCTAAATTTACTGAAATCTTAATCATATCTGTTTTAAATTGACATGCAATTTGAGTTAAATTTCTTTTCTGCCCTTTCAAGGGAGATTTTTTGTTTCTGTTTATTTAAACTGCTGTTGAAATTGGTTAATTAAAAGGATTTAAAAAATCTTAATACTCTAAACAGAGCAAACTGGTTCTGAATTATTAAGCAACATTTTAGATGCATTTAAATAACCTTAAGTGACTTAACTGCCACCTGATCCTAAGCTGTGGCTCAGAAAAATAAAATGTGAAATACTGTAGAAGTCTTGGCTTACCAAGGCTTCCAGATACAGTAAATAAAGAGCTTAAGTCTCTAATACCATGTCTGCAGAAGGCATACTCTCAAATACATAACTAATGCTCCACCTCAATGAGAAATCAGCAGCAGAAATTATAGCTTGCAAATTCGATTTTTCATGAGAAATTAATAAATTCAGTCTTTCAAACATAGCTTTTAGAAGGAGGAATCATGCCTGGCCCTCCCTTTCTGAGAGACACCATAAACACTCACAAACATTAACCCTAGTGGGGAGGTGAAGCCCACTTTGGGTAAATTTCTGCACATTCCTCTTAAGAGTTTCAGCCAGACCTGGTCCACTTCAGCTTCTTGTCTAAGTGGGGTAAAATTCACTCTGTAAGATGTTAATAGTTTTAGGAAGACCTGTGCTCATCACCAGCACAGAAGTAAGTGAGGAACTGATGATCTGGAGGTCTCCAAGGCACTGGGAGAAGGAGGATCTTGCAGCTGGGAGGTCAAGAGCACTACCAAAGTCAGAGTTTGGGAAGGCTTTAAGAGAAAAGGACTCAAATACTGAACTAGTATGTTGACTGAGCACATTAATATACATAGAATAAGCTCTTTTTGTTATGGTTAAATGGGATTTCTGGAAGACAGGGAACTATTAACTCTGAAATCAGCACACATTTGCTCCCATGAAGCCTTTGCAGGTGTATTTCAGAATAATGCCAAGAAATAGAGCTTTTCACTCCCAAAGATGTGCTTGCCAACACTTCCAGGGTCAGAGGCAGGAGCTCCCTGCTGCCCCAAGCTCACACACTGGTGGTACAAGATGTGGTGCTGAGGTACTGAGAGAGGAGCTGGTTAACATCTAATTTCAGCATGGGTAGAAAGAACAACACAGTCAGTGACAAAGACCCAATAACAAGTCACTGCATGTGCTTAACTGCTTTGGAATGTCACTGCTGCTTTAAAATCTACAAGTAGTGTCTGGAAAAGGTTAATCTGTGTATTTACTCATGTGTAGAAGTTTGTATTTACAGTAGGGTTATGATACCAACTTCAAGTTAGCTAAGGATATCTGTGTAAGCAACTGGAACATAGGACTAATGAATTTTTATTTATGAAAGATGCAAAAATACTTCAACAACACTATCAGGACTGATGGCTTTGAACAGCAGTTAAAAATGCTCTAACAAGTTTATCACAAGAAAATGTTGATCTGGTTGAAGATAATCCCCTTGTTTTGATAAGGCAGAAACACTTTTGGGGGTGTGTATGTTATTGTCAAGCAGATTATGATAGAAAAAACTCCACAAACTAACTTTAGAAGACATGTTTTCATCTTACTGCAGCAAAACTCCAGCAAAGTAATTCTGATACTTTCAAACATATTTTTTTCAAAAATGTTATGTATAGTTCAAATACAGACATTTTAAATGCTCTTGTTTTTTGGAGCACAAGCATCCCAAGTGCTCTGTCCCTGTAGCACAGATTCCTGTTCATGTTTGTAACACACCACACAGCCAGAAGGGTCTTGATAACTCAGAGTGTATTTTTAAGAGACTACAGACCACAAAGCCCGAGGCAATGGTAAGTCAACTTTGACTGCACTTCTTCCAAACCATTCAACAGTGTCTTATCTTTGTTATTTTTTTAATCTGTCTATGGAGTTGCATGCTTCTAACTTTCCAAACCTGGGGAACATGACAGATGTCATTTACAGTTCTCAGTGGTTAGCAAACCCCTGGGGAATATTTTTGTCTGTTGTGGCTCTGGTGGTCACAATGGCAACGGGATTCATACATGGCTGAGTCAATCAGCATGAATCATTAATGTGACTCCTCATACATGGCATTATTAGGTTGGAATCATAGAAAAAAGATGACAGGGTCTTTGCTTCCCACACAACAGAGCAACAGCTCCAGACACTGCCATTAAATTCTCCTATCTTTGCCTCAGCCTTTTCTCCCTGCCAGTTTCCCAGATGTACTGACAATACCAGCCTCTTCTAATTCAGTGGTAATTTTTTTCCTCTCTGCTCTTTTTAGAACTTGTTCTTATGTGATTCACCTGATAAATATTGGAGTTTTTTTATAGATGACTAACATTCATAATGATGATGTGATCGAGTACAGAAACAGCCAGTGTAAAGTGAAAAACAAATGTAAAAAGTTAAGAGGGTATACTTGTAGTGTTTTTATATTAAATATGTATTGCATCAGAAATAAGTTACAGGTAGGGAGGCATGACTTGCAAAATATTTAAAATGCACAAACCCATTGTTTAGATTGCAAACACCGCTTTTCTTCTGTCAAGTACACTGAATCATCAGTAATCTTGGAAACACAGGTGACTTCTAGTCTTTGGTTCCTCTGGAAATGGTAGTGCATGCTTAAGGAGTACAGCTAATTAGTGATTAATGAGATTCCTTAAACTTTGCTTTTCAGTCTGACTGACTAGGATTTCCAATGCAGGACAGGGTGGAAGAACAACCGCAGGCACTGCAATCCTGCTCACAGTCGTGCCAAAATCAGGTCAGAAACCACATCCACTCACAAGGCTGTACGCTTGCTAGGGATGAGCTTCTTCTCATGATGATAAAGCAAGAGGCATCTGTTACAAACTACTGCAAACATGTCAGTCAGAGCCTCATTCCTAGTGAACTGCCCCCAGGGGTAGTGATGGGAAACAAAATGGAAAAGGAATCCAAATTACTGAACTCCTTTGGTGAAAGATGGCCTAACCAGCTGCCTGGAGATGCCTCCAGCAAACAAGACCCCAGCTGATCCAGAGCTGCCCCACTCCTCTGCAGTGCTCAGGCACAATGGCCAAAGAGCTGCTAAGCTTCACCCACCACTGCTTGGCTCTGTCCTATTGTCTCTGCAGTGCCATTCCCTTCACCTTTTATCCAGGGCTCCTGCATAGTTACTGAGCCTGGACCCACTGATTTTCACCTTTGCTGTAGCAATGACTAAACAAGAATTGAAAATTTATTTGTGCAGAAAATACAAAGGTGGATTTTCAAAGAAATTTAAGAGCCAGCACAAAAATTATCTGTTGATTTATCAACAGAATTTAATTGGCTATTGTAAGCAGTGAGCAGTATTGATTCTGAAAATCAGCCACAGCAGGTTCATCATACAATTTCAAGGTAGGAGATGTAATTATCTACTGCTTTTATGTAACAGGTGGATCAAATATTTATTAGGATGTACTTGATAGTTCATAACTGGGTAATAGCTAATTCTGAGCCTTGTTCATAATATAAAGTTGCATTCAAATGGCAAAACCAGAAAGATCAAAAGTACCAGTCCATAACAGACCTAAACCATGAGCTGATGGAGTCTCTTTCAAAACAGCATGTGAGCAAAGCTGGCTCAGCACATTTCAGTTTTCACTGAATATGGTCCACAACTTTTTCTGAAATGTATGATTTCTTACAATGTTACTGGAGGCAGGTTTCACAGCTCTGGATGTACCATCTGACAGCACTGGTCAGCCAGCCCCTGGCTTAGAGTTTGACAGCCCTTGAACATCCCCAGGAGCTCCTTTTACCTTCTACACCGTAACACCCCAGCCCATATAACCCCCAGGAGCAAGAAGCAGAGGAATTTATTCCTGAAAGGTACATTTACTCACATCTCTCCTCGGAAAGGTGCCCAGCAGCTTGTACTCCTCCCAAGGATATCCCTTGGAAGCTACAAAATCAAAGACAACCTGCAGCTTGCTGCTGGCCAGGAAACGCCGCTCAAAGAATTCTCCGCTGGGCGTCCGGATGCGGAGTTTGCTGACAGACTCAGTGCTCTCCTCCTTGGGCTCAGGGGGCAAGGACTGCTCCAGAGACAGCCTGATAGCCTGGGCAAGGAAAAACAACCATTTCAGGTGCCAGTGCCAGCAACAGAAGAAAAGGGCAGAAAGCTTTTCTTTTCATGTCTTCTAGAACTTCAAGATGTGTCGCAGCGCTCCAGAGCCTTTATATCTCAATGACAAAATAATTTTTATTCACTCCTTAATAATAGCCCACCAGACAACTAATTAAAATAAATCCTTCTTTATAACACATATTATTAGGTCTACAGTTAATGCACGATGGGATACGTAATTTAATCATTTGGCAGAAAGCCTTGGAAAAAAATTGAATGAGAGAATAATTGTCAAGTGGCCAACTGCTTCCTTAAAGGGTATAAATTAAAAGGCAGTAAAAGTATTTCTTTAAAAAGCACTTGTCAAATTGCCTTCCTCTTGCAATGGTAATTGACCATTTGCAATAGACTGGACCTTTAATGGCAGTTCAGAGTGAAAAGAAATACATGCAAGAAATTTACTATAAATAAACTGAAACACTGCTAAAAGATGCAATTAAAAATGCCATGAATGTACATTAGATACACAGAATACATATAAAAATAGGAGTGATTACAGAAGAAAACTGGGAGATGAGAAATGGGAAGATTTAAAGTTGGTAGTAGTAGCAGTAGTAATAGTAGTATTTGCAAGAAGATGGTTCCAAGTACAGGTGAACACATTTTCTGCAACAATCTGCATGAAATCAGCACTCAAATTGCAATGACACTACATGACAGTCATATGTGCACGACTGTCTTCCTGCTGACATTGTTGATGTCCAGATTTTAAGGGCAGGACCCAGGTCTGTGTTTTCTGTCCTCTGTCTCTGGGAGCTGCTACAGCACCAATCCTTTGATTAGGTTTTTATTCTTTTTTAATAAAATTAATGGCTAACATTAGACTTCTGAATGAGGTGGGCTTGATTTTCAAGGGTTTTCTTGTTATTCATGGGCATCATCAGCATCTGTCAAAAATTTAATCCCACTAAGAAGCAGCTCTGTGACAATATCACCTCACTTAAGGTAGCACTTACAGAGAAGTGTATGAATGGAAGAAGCAGCACAAACACACTGCCTGCCCCAAAATGTGCCTAAAAGACAATTTTTCAAACTGAAGAGGTAGTCAGGCAGGGATTTACCCATTTTCAAGGAACTTTCAGTATACACAATTGCTATTTGTGCCTTTGAAAACCTCCCCAAGGTCATTTAGCAACAGAAACTGATGGAGGGTGATTATATTGCAGAGAAAGCACTGGGCAGAAGCAAGATTATGAAGGCTTTTAAACAGTCTACTTCTTACACACACACCCCTGAGCAAATTATATCTCAATATAAATATTTATACATAGAACTTGAGTTCATTTTTGCTCATCTACTATGAGATTATATTTTAAATAGATTCTATTTTAATTTTCTCCCTCTCCATTCTCAACCACCTGCTTACTATCTTACTGTTTTGACATTTCCCCACACAGTATAACAACAGATGCTACATTATTTACTGAACCCAATCAATTATATTATAGAAAAATAAACAACAGTAGCTCATTAGAGCTCCTTCCTTTGTGCAAAGAGTGCGTTGCTCTTTGGAGAGTAACCACTCTCCAAAGCTTCAACATAGAATGGCAATTTACAGTGGATATTCTGTACCAGCCATCCAAGTCAGAAAACAATGACATGATGGATCACATTCAAAACTCTTGGACCTGAACAAGCAATTTCAGTTTGTTGATAAAAAGATATTCAGCATGTGAAGAGCTCAACAGTCAGATTTTAAAATACAAACTGAACATAAAGCCACTTCTGTAAGTAAACACTGTTGCAAAACAATTCAGTCCAAGTAATCTGTATACTTGAAAATGGGGAGTGTTAGTAAACATTATTGTTAAAATCCCTTTTGTTCTACTGAGCAAACAGATCCTATTATTTTCATTACTGCACTCTGCACTAAAACAGGGAAGCCCAGCTATATTTTGATAACATAGGCCAGTCTTGCAGCCTTTGAATAAGAAAACCATTTCCAAAAGGCCAAGGTATCTGAAAAGGTTCAGGAGCAGATATAATGAAGAAGAAATAATTATTGTTTCTATGCATGCAAAATAACTTAGAAAAGAAAAACCTATTTCTTGCTTGAGCCTGAGTAAGAGGTGATTATGAGCCTCTTCCTGCTACAGTGAATTCATGTTCAGCTGCTATTAACCTCACAGAATTTCCATCTCACAACTAGACCCTCAAAGAGGCTTCAGGAGCCATCTCTGAGAGGCACTGGGACCCTCAGCATTTACAAAATTGAGAGAATCTATAAAATAACAGTTTGAGGAACAGAACTCTGCACAGGAGAGGGTTTCTGTTTCCTTACAGAGACCTGGAGACATAAAGTACTTGTTTAAAAACAATTTTCATTCTAAGGAAGATTCTGTAGAACACTGTTCAGAAATTTTAAAAGTACCACAAATCCAAATTTCAAGGTAATGGATTTTATTTTCTTAATTTTTTTAAATAAGTGGATTATCTCCCAAATTAAATTTGGCAACTTTTTCATCAGATTTGGAGGCAGGTTTTGTGCTACTTCCTGGAAAAGATGAAAGAGTTCCATGTTTTTAAAAGGAGTGGCTGCAGAAAACAGGCTAGAGCCTCCCAAAGATTCCAGCATTTATGGAGCTCATTTCACAGATCTCCTGTGAGCAGATCCATCAAATATCTGGTTGTATTTGAGACTCAGATGATAAAACAGAAAAGCTGTTAAACAGTAGATGAAAATTATTTAGCTGCACTTTGTTTCACAGATATACAGTAAGAAATCAATAATAGTAAAAAAAATTGGTCACATAGAAAGAATGCTTTGAATTGAAGTTGCAGTGTGTGTTGAATGACAGTTTCAGTGCTCATAATCTTCATGAATTCAAAAAGTTATCAGCAAAGGTAAAACACCTCACCTCACGTTCTTCCTCCTGCTCTTTCCGGATTTGTTCCAAGCGAAACTGCTCTGCCATTTCTCTCTCTTGTGCTTCCCTCTAACAAACACAAAGGGCAATCCCACATAAATATGTGATAAATACAAATGCAAAGATATTTCTCAATGTTTCCATAGAAATTAATGTAAGAGACAGGATATTTATTAAACAATCTTTTCCTGCCATTCCTTCCCCGAATTCTATTATTAATGAAGCCAGGATGGGTTTAGCTACAAGATGGAGTCATGTCCAGTCCTAGTGACTTCATCTGGTGCCACTTTACAACAGTGAGTACTTTAGGGTCTCATGTTCAGAGCACAGCTGAAGGCATTCCCAAACTCCAAAGGGTTCCCATGCCATGGGGTCTCTCCCCCTGCGCTCACCTTGGCTCTGTCAGCCTCCAGTGAGATGCGGTATGCTTCGTCCTGCTCTCTTTTCACATTTTCTCTGGCTTCACGTTCATCCTAAAGATAAAAAAAATATATATTTTTTTAAAAATAAAAATCAAACAGTGGACCAGTATGATAAATACCTTTATGTTCACCAGCACTCTTTACTCCCAGTGACTTCAACATCACCCAATTACCGATAGGAGAAACACGTTCAGAGATGCCTCAAGGGTGAGGGTGGCTTTAGAAATTCTGATTACCTGAAGCTTTGATTCAGTTGCCAGATAAGGGAATGGTGTCCAAGCCCTGGCCTGAGGGCTGGATGAGGCATCCAGGTTCTGCACTGAGGGCCATGGCAGGCACAGAGACCTGGGAAGGAGCAGCCTCCAGGGAAGGGGTCACTGCAGGGGGTATGGGCTGGAGCTGGGGGGATTTCCCTCCTGCACCAAACAGCTTGGATGGTTTTGTAACAGGGAAATGTGGTTTAGATGCTGAGGCTGGATTTTCATTGGCTCTCCACTCAGACTGACAGTAGGTAATGGCTGGTCCTGACAGAAAAAGCCCAATCCCAGGTCCTTCCTGGGTCAAAAACCCCTGGGCAGGGTCCATCCAGGGTCACGACCATCAAACATCATCCAGAAGCCTCAATGCACAGTGCTGAATATTACACAAAGATGGGAAAGTAGCAGGTCCTGCTCTGAAGTATCTCAAACAGATGCAGGCAAGCAAGGAACAGAAGGTTACCATGCCAGCAAAAAGTATCTTATCAACAACCACAGCACAAAAAAAAAAAAGGTTTGCTGAAAACACACAAATGACAAAGCTAGGCATCATCCACACAGTGGAGGATCAAAGAGTGGATACCCCCAAAAGCTGGAATAACTGCACTGGGGTGATGTCAAATAAAGCAAAGTGTACAATCAATAGCTTCATACTCTGCCTCAGAAGCAGAGACAGTGGCTGCTTCCCTGTGCTTACTCATCTTACATCTCATAATCCCCCCAGAGCCCTGCAGAGGCTGCACTGGTCCCTACAAAAATCCATAGGATTTAGCTGGGAGACTGCTGGTGGGCTCAGCAGGGTCTCCCCTGCAGTTACCAGTAACACAGCACTTGCACTGGGGCAATCTATCCCTTCACAGAAATTAGTCCACTACCTACTGCTTCTTGAAGAATTATGTAATCTTCCCATTCAGCTGCAACATTTATTCTACATAAAACAATAATTTTGCTAAGTGATGCATTTTCTCCTCAAAACATCATTATTTGGCAAAAATTCATTTCTGAATGGGAGGAGCTCATGCTAACTGTAATTATCCCAACACACAAACATGCCAAGATGTTCCTCAAAAACCCTGGAACATCTCAGTGGTTGAATCTCTAAAGAAGAATGAAAACACAGGAGGTAAGGACAAACTGCAGGGAAAACTATACAACTTCCACTTGTAAAGCAGCAAAATCTTTTCAGAGGAAATTCTTCTTCCTTACAGAAACAGGACCCAAAGTTATTCTACAATCAGTGTGTCCTGAATTTCATTCCAAGATTTAGAAACCATCACTTTATTCAGCAGAGCCAAAAAACGAGTAGAAGGAATTATTTCAAAATGCAAAAAATGGACAATAACCATCAAATAAGCTTTCCCCTTCCTAACTATTCTTGATATTGATAAGTTTTAGGTACTCTGCTCATGGAACTTGAACCTGATAGCAAAAACTACCCTACATGAATTTTCCATTTTTGAGATGAGGGGGCATTGCAATAATTAAACAGCTCCCATTTTTATATTTTCCAAATATGAGGAAAGCTTGTTGAATACACAGAGTTTTCCCAAATTCTTCTCATAGATGGAACATAACAGTATAGAAAAAAAATTTATGCTATTTATATTGAGACTTTTCATAAACACACTGAAAATTTATTTTAGAATAGTGAGAACCAAAATAACCTTTCCAAATCAGCTCACTAAAGGAAGATGACTTCAGGTTATCTGCCAGAAGACAAGCCTTTCAAAATTATATATTAGAATTATTTCAGAGAGAACCTATTCAAATTTCATATTTTTTGACTCCATGTATCAGATCTAATTCCACACACTGAATTTCAAAGGTCACACAAGTCCAGTAATGCCTGAAAGAACTCTGAAAGATTAGATACAACTATTGCAACTACAGGCTCTTCTCCATCAAAGATTGTCAGCAATTAAAATAGAGTTACTGTAGATTATAAAAAAATAGAATTAAAAAAAAATACTGATGCTATACATTCTAACAACTAGAATCGAAACATGAATTCCAGACATAAAAAAAGTTAAAATTCTTTTTTCCCTATTCATTGCAGTTATCATCATCATAGAAGTGGATTATGAAAAAGATGTCAGGAATGTGAAGAATTACCATGCATGACTGCCTGGTCCTCATAGAAATATGTGAGCCACATCTAAAAGTAAATGACCATGCCACTGAGCCCTACATCTCATTGAAATAATACTGTTCTTACTGAAACAGACCTTAAAAACAAGCCTGGAATCCAGAGTTCTTTGGGTAAGCAGGAGATATAATCCCATGAAATACCTCTTTGTACAAACTTCTGTGTTAATATTTCTGTTTGCTAACACTGCTCACACTTAAGAGGAACCAGCTCCAGAGATGTTACAGCTGAACTGTGGTATTGTTCAGTTCAGAGTTACACCTTGGACAAATTTTAAACATCAGAAGAAGCAGTTCTCCCTTTTGTAATGCAGTTTCTTATTTTAGTCATCTCTTCCTCTAGAGAAGAATAAGGATACTTCAAGTTCACCAGTAAGCAACAAAAGAAAACTCACAGTAGTGACAGGAAAAGAGGAAGAAAATATCTTGCAGAGAATCTTCCACTGCACTAACAAAGAACATGTCAAGAAGAGTCATGCCACTAACAATTAATATAAAAAAAATTAATAAGTGCTATCCATCAATAAAATTTGAAGCAGCTGACAATTTTCCTGTTAGACCCTACATAAATTGCAGTAAGTATTGAATGAACATCACTAAATGTCTCCACAGTGCTTTTGCAATGAAGGCAGAACTGGCACCTTCCTTATTCAAGAAATCAAAATATAAACAGACATGGCTTATCCTGGATCTCTTCATCAGCAGCAGAGGTTATACAGCATTTGTGAATTCCCTACAGTGACTGAAGGCTGGTGTGAATGTAAACCATCCACATCCCAAGGGTTTGGGGCTTGAGACAAGGGGACAACACTCCTTTGCACCTAAAAAGGGGAGAAGTCTCAGATTTCTGCTTTCCTGTTTTGACAATGAGACAATGAGAGGACCTACATTCGGTGGAAGGTTGGAAATTTGAAAAAAAATGCTTTTATTCACAGAATATATTCTTCATTCTTTGCTATTCTGCTTTAGAGATGCAGTCAACCCAAAAATATCAAATACTTATGAGACAGCTACAACTGACCAGAGAAAACCTTCTCTTGAGTAATATCCAGTGTATCAATACTAAGAAAAACTGATTGATAAGATTAAGAAGAAATTTAGGATAACTGTCTCATATAATTATTTCCTAAACTATTTGTTGAAGTTAATCCTGAAATACCTGGTGACAGCATTTTCAGATGCAGGATGATGGACAAAGAGGGGTTCTTGACTGAATTTAGGACTGCAGATTCTACAAGTTAAAAATATTTGGCTTTTTGAATGGGATATTTTGCTGTAAAAGCCAGAATTGGCCCTTCTGGGCTTTTTCTTTTTCTATTTATTACTGTAATTTCTGAAGGTAGGATTTACTGATCTAACCCCAGGAATCAGCTTTGTAACTGATTTGTCTCAGGGAGCTGTGCTGTATTATTCCCCACTGCCCTTTGGGACAGAAAGAAAGAAAGAAAGAAAGGGAGAAAGGGAGAAAGAGAGAAAGAGAGAAAGAGAGAAAGAGAGAAAGAGAGAGAGAAAGAAAGAAAGAAAGAAAGAAAGAAAGAAAGAAAGAAAGAAAGAAAGAAAGAAAGAAAGAAAGAAAGAAAGAATATTTACAAAAGTTGAATGCCTATCTGAAAGACAGTTCATTTCACTGAACCACTCCTGAAATTAAAATCTGCAAATGCTTAAGGCTATTCATGGGAGTGTTAAAGAGAAACACCCCTTTGTCCAAACAAACCAGTGCAAGAAAGGCATTAATTTGACTCACTAAGATGACAGACTTGCACACTGTATAACTTAAACATACGTGATGGGGAATATATGGAAGGAAAAAGTGTACACAGAGTGTGTTGGGTGTATGGGAACAAGGAGGACAAAGCAAATGGATGAACCATGAGAGGAGGCAGGATGGGGCAAGGTGAGGGGCAGAACAGCACAGAACCACCACAGGATCCTGCCTGTCCACACTGAAGGCTGAAAGCTCAGTTCCAGACACTGATTTTTGGGAATTAACCCAAGTGACAAGAAGAAAACCAAACCCAAAACCTTCAATGAGTCCCACAGTGCCTTTCCATGGGAAAAGAGCCAGCCAGTCCTGATACATCTACCCAGTTGGGTTGAATATTCAGTGACTGGAGCCACCAATGTGTATGGCCTAAAACCCACAGGGAATAAAGATATTTTATCTCCCTCCTTTCTTCCCTCTGCCATTGCCTTGCACTTTGCCAAGCTCTAACCATGCTGTGAACTCCTGAAGGCAGAACCTGCACCCACCAGGGTGTGTGGGGCCAAGGGCTCAATGGGAAGCCCATCATTTGGGCTGCTATCATCTTACAAACACAAAATCAGAACATTTAATCAAATAAATTTTGATTACTGTAGTTCAATTAGTTCTAACTAGTAATAATTAGTAAATGTGCTAACTAGATTTTTGAGGGGTTAAATCCCAATCTTTGCTAGAGGACTGTCATCACCATAATGCTTTTGTGCTTTGGAATTTAATGAATTTCGTGTATTCTCATAATCCCTTGTTGTGCAAATACTACAGGCTATGATACACATGAAAGTGATAGATGGAACACAGATTATTCAAGGTATTCAGATGCCTGATTTCTACTGATTTACATGTGAGCTTCAGTCCCTAGCAGAGGTCTCATGCAGAGCTGATGGAAGCACTTCCCCTGCAGAAAAGGAAGAAAAGACAAGGTGATACCAGGCTTCTCACAGCACAGTTATGAAAATATCACTTGGCCCCTAAAGCCCCAAAGTGCTGTGGCAGGGAAAAGAGGAAAAAGAATTTATGCTGCTGTTTTGGAGTTTTGGTTTTCCTTCATATATTTTTTTTAAATCCCCATCCAGATATTAGTGAGGAATGACTTCTGTTTTCCTCAAGCTCTAGGAAAGAGATGTCACCCAAGAACAGAGGAAAGATGGTGACTTAATCCTACAGTTTTCTACAGTTTATCTTCAGTCAGAGTCTGTTCACAACAGTTTTTCCAGTTTAAAAATTCTTGTTTTTCCAGTTTAAAAATTCTTAAGTGCTTCTCTTTTACACTACAGATCAACGTGCTGGCAGACATCAGTTTAAAGCGAATGAAAGGTTTTAATTGGCATTTGTAAAAATAAGAAGGTCTCTGAAGCAACTGTGGGTATTACAATTCCACCTTGAAGTCTAATCCAAGAGCAGGAGTGCCAATGTTGCATAAGGACAAAAATAAACACGACCAGAGACCTACTGTTACTTAAATGTGGACAAGTTGGACCAGCTGTGTAACAGTCAGTGCTTCTACAGTAATAAATGTTGACAGCAAAAATAAAAAATGCATTACTGAGGCATCATCAAATGAGCCCTGTCATTACATGGAAACTCCGCCCTGTATAAGCTTGTCAAAAAGTGTTACTGTAATCCTTTGAGAAGCCTCCTCCTCAGGCAATGAAGAAAAAATGTTGAGGATGGGCCCAGAACAGGTGTGCTGTGCTGTAATGCCAGGATTTAATCACAGATCTCTTCACATTAATCTCACAAAGGAACTAACTCGGATCTATTCGGGCCCATCACGCCACACTGAGATGATTATTTAACTGTCCAATTAAAGCAAGCGAGCTCACAGGGTGTTTAAAAATGGACATTCCAGGGCGTAGAATATTTTACAACTATTATTTGTTTTCCTAAGCCCAGCAGCAGGCACTGGCACTTCAGAGGAACTGATACTCAAGAGGAACTGATACCACACGCTCTTTTCAAAGTCAGCACCCGAAAAATCTCAGGGCACACCTTGATTAACAGTGGCAGAGGCTGATTATCCACTCTGAAATACCCTCTCTTGCTAACAGGAAAAACTTCTTAATGGCATTTATTCCCTCTCTGCAAAACTCCCCAGCCCCACTGCCTGAGCAGAGCTGAGGTGTCAACTCCTGTAGTGGTGACCAGGGGAGCAAGCATGGTTAGAAAAAGAAAATATGTCCATGAGATGCATGAAATCATTAATGCAGCTGCAGAATAACTCTGCATATGCAGCATGAGGTTGGACTTCAGTCCCAGACCTGACTGCACTGGGAAAGGTGGGACTGTACCCTGGCCAAGTGGTTTCACTGGTGATGGTCACTGGACCCACAACTGAATTACCCATCGGCCATTTCTTATCAGCAGAGCCATGTGAGTACATCAGTGTGCTGCCAAGCCAGTTTTGCTATTTGTGGCTTGTTCTTACAGCAATCTTAGGAGTGAATTTATAAAAATAGACACAAGGACACCTAGACCATGCAGGTGCAATGGCACATCAACAGCATGGTCCAAAAGAGGCAGGAGGTTTCCAAAACGTCATCTGGTCAACACAGCAACAACTCATGATTGACCCAGAACCCTGGAGGGGCAGGGAAAAGAATGGGACAGCAGGTTGATCTCCCTTTAACAAAACTTGGGGGAGAAAACAGCAGAAGTTACACACCAGGACAGGCATGTTGGGTTACTATGAGTACACATGTGCATCCCAATGTTTTGAAGGTATTTCTTTGGAGATTATGTAAGAAAAAGCTTAATGAAACACAACACACAAATCTAATAATTAAATCCAACTGCTAGTTAAGTGATGGTATTTTAGCACTTGATGCTAAAAGAAAATAGGCAAGAGATTTGCCCCATTAAAATGTTATGAGGCTAAACTGGTAAATTTTACCAAAACATGGATACAAAAGCACAGGACTTAGCTAAACATACTATTGTTACCAGTAGCTCGTGAGGGGGCTCATTCAGGTGAGGTAAGTTGGTAATGCTGCTCTGAGCATCCCACCTACATCCCTGCCCAGTGACAGGGAGCTACAGCCAACATCAGCTGAACACCTGGACCAGCAGCTGGAGTGGTACCAGTCCTCCTGTACCCAAATAACCATCAGAGGGCACTGCAAAACATGCTGTGCCTGACAGGATTATGCAATGGCTGTGCTGGAAGCTTTCATGTGCACGAGAATTTCAGCTGCATGAACCCACTCATCACTGACTTCATGCTGTCATTTACAAATGTTTCCAGTTCTGGTTCTCTCTCACAGACACTTCTGTTTACAGCAATGCTACACTGATGACTCCTCTCTTTAAAGCACAAAAGAATTTTCTGCTTATCTTCTTGTGGTTTTACACTGGTTTATTGTTGCTATTAAGAAAACAGTAACAGAAACCGGACTCTGTATCCTGTTTGCTATTGTAATATTTGGGAAAAACTGCACCAACTGCAGTAAGATCTTAAAAAAGAAAAGGTGTTGATGTTTGAACACTTGAAGTTGTCAAGTACAAGGCTTACAAGAAAGCTACATGTTACGTAGCTAACCACAAAAAGGCAATATTTTGTTTTCAGGCTGAAGCTCTCTATTGAGTACAGACTGCTTGTCAAATACTCCCTCTCTGGAATAGTAATATCACAAAGCAAGGTAATTTTTTTGTTATGAAAACTTCCTGCTTCAAAGGCAAAAGTGTCTGAGATCACCTTTTCAGTGTGCTTGTAATGAGTGGAGCCAAGGTGTAAGTAAATATTCTTTTTGTGTATAGAACCCATCGAGTCCAGAAAGCTGCCCCCAAAGTTTATGAAATTTTCCATCAGTTTTCTGAATGTCAAAGTGTGTTAGAAAAAGCTCCTGCTGGGGAAGAAATGTCATCAGTGCTCTCAGTGACAAAAAAACAAGACTACAGAAAACTCAGACAAAGGCAGATTTTGGAGAAATGAATAAAAATCAATTTTCCAGTCTCCCTAGATAGGTAGAGCATTTGGGGAAAGAAGCCAGGAGACAACAACCCCATGTGGGGACTGGGCTGTCACTGTCACTGCTCTTGGCCACCCAGTGAAGGACAAAGAGCAGCCCAGGACAGGAGTCAGTTCCAGGTTCTGCATCAGGTCTGGTGTCCTGCTCCTCACTCTGTTCTAATCCTATCCCTTCTAGTTTCTTCTCCTATCCCCTTGCTCTTACCTCTCTGACTTTGTTTCCCTCAACTTTTGTTTCCTTTCCTTTTTATCAGCTTTTACAGTTTTTAATTCTGAACCTGTCTTGGAGCTCATCTGTGATATCAATTTCACCTCCTTACTAAAGCATTAAAAAAACTTCTATATTCAACACACCCCTGTTAAAGTGCAATAAAAAATTCAGTTATATCAGTTATATTGTGTCATGGATTTTTGTTGTAATCCTCATATTCAAATTTGTGTTCAGTATTATGAAAATTAAAGTCAATTTCTTTACCAATGAATTACAGGTAGCATAAATAAAGAAGAAAAAATGAGTGACAGATATTGTGCAGATAATGTACCTTCATATTATAGTCAGTAAATCTTGAACTAATGAGATACAAGATTTAAATGTGAAGAATGAGTTTAGTGAATTATTGTCAATCAATGTCTATACAACAGGATAAGAATAATCTTGAATGGCAACACACCTATTATTATAAATTCCTAAGTACTTCATTACTTAAAAATGTCACTCTCAATTTATAGAGTAACAGATAAAGATCTCTCAGCTGTGTAACTCACTGTGTCTACTTCTGTGTAATTGAAACACTGGTTTTGAGAAGTCTTGTGATCATTTAGGCATTCTGCATCATTCTGAATGGTGGTTGAGTACTGGTGTACTGGTTAAAGTTGGTTTCAGCCCCCTTTTAAACAGACATATTTAAGATATATTAATCTATTTTTTTCTACTTATGACTTGGAGAGGGTCAATGGAAAAAAATTGGATAATTTTCCTTGTATGAGCACATTAAGCTCTATAATATCACTATAATGTAAACAGTCACTGGTGACTAATGCTCAGAAAAACGAAAGAAATTGAAAATAACAAGACCAAAAAGGAGGAGTTGCTCTGAGAGACCCAAATATACAAAGGAGACTTTTCCTTTTTAATTTCTGACAATGGAAGAGACTCTAAAACACAACATACCCAACTCCACTGCCTAAAGAAACGTGGTTAATTTACATCCCCAGTGATTAGTGGAAGCCAGGAGGTATCTGTAGCAACTTTCAGTGCTCACCTCATCCTTTATGTCTTCCTGCTGCTGGGCACTGAAGATCTCCATTGCAGCCATCAGCCTCATCATTAGCTCATCCACTGTTGTGTTACCTAGCAACAAAGGAAGATAGCTGAACTTCATTTCATTAAAGTTATTAAACAAAAAAGAAGTCATTTTAGAATTAATCCATAAGAAATAGCCAGACTAAAAAAAAAAAAAAAAAAAAAAAAAAAGACATGAGTAGAAAAAATGCAAATATCTCAGTAGAATGCTTTCAATTCACCTTTTTACTGAAAACTCAAAATTATTTTTACAAAGGTTGATCACAGGTTAAAATCTCAGGTGGTGCAAATCTGAACAATTGCTTTTACGCTTGCATAAATTAACTCTATTTTGTCCTTTAGTCACTGCTGTTAAAGGAAAGCAGTAGATCTGGGATTCCCTTATGTGAAATTGATTTTACAGTTTTAGAATTCCCAGGGAGACTGAAGCAACTGCTCAGTCAGGCAACAAAAGGTAGGATGTTGGCAGCAGCATCCAAGTGGATTGGTTTAAAACAATGAAAAAAAAATATAATACAATGATTGAAGGGATGTGTGTGCACATGTCATTTGGTATAACTAGCAATAAAATATCAAATAGTATATTTTCTTCAGTCTATTTACCTCTCAAAAAACTTGCAAAGCTAATGAAGTGGGGAATTATGTCATCCATGTGTGCATCATGAAATGGATCACACAATAGGAAAACAGATGCTTCCCCATGTTTTCCTTCCAGCATGCCTCCAGTCTTCATAAAGACTGAAAGATTACTTTAATTTCCTCCTAAGATGCATTTTTTTTGGTTTTTTCTTTCTAAACTGAAGACTAGACTACCCATTAAAGCCACTCATCATAGTAGTTAAAAGGCCTTAAACCATGAGAAATGGTTGAAAACTAAAGTCTTAACATCTGCCAGCTAAACAGCTGTTGGACCCCAGCAGAACAAGTACCACTAAAGAAAACAAGACTGTCCCCATAGTTTCCAACCCCAGGAAAAAAAAAATAAAAATCAAAAGCAAACTTAGACAGTCTGCATTTCAATAAACGCCACTGGGGTCTTAGGTTTCTATATAGTTGTATCTCTTCTGTCAACATGCCTTCTTGCCCAGCCCTGAAAGGCCCTCATTGTTCCCATTTCTAACATTTGCTACCTTAGCAGAAAATGTTATCCCACATGCTACAACATGCTGGACTTCAGAGACTGCCATTCATTGAGGCAGTATTGTTAAAAGATACCAGTGTCCCCATTCCTGGGAAAACAGCAAGCAGAGATTGTGTGATTTTTGTTAAGGGATAAATTTAAGCCAGGCTACAATAGGTGATCATTTTAGTTTAGTGCAAAAGATTGCAGAAAACCTGGCAAATCATTAACTTAATGCATGCAATTAAATAATCTGGATTATTTTTTAATGTAAGACTTCATTGTATTATGACTTTAAGTTGTTGCTAAAGCAGTTTAATTTAATTTAAGTCAGTGGCACCACTGACCTCAGTGGGATGGCAAAGGTTCTGAGCTGTACTGCAGAGTCAGAAAACCAAGCTACTTGTAGGACTATTTCTATGAAATAACAAAACAAAACCTATGAAACCTATGAAATAGGTTTTACAAGTTACAGGCATTCATACTATGAATTAATGTTGTGCTGTACCTTGCACTGAGGAGACAAAACCTGTGCAAAAATTAACCACTTTGTCCACAGGTAGGAACACAGCAGATTCCTCAGGAAAATTATTAATCCCAGATGCAGAAAGAAACACTAATGTTTGTCTGCAAAAGGCAGCATTTCCTGAGGCTGAATTTCCTCAGGAAAATGAGATTACAATAAAGATTGCTAGATATAAGCAATAAAAAAATGAGGGCAGTGTCATGAAGGCAAACTTGTGGAGAAAGCAGAAAAAGTGAGAGGCAGCCACTCTTTGATGTGCTCTAATTTGAAGAGTTACTGAGAGCAGCAGTCAGAGGGCAACACTCCACATCTAAGTCATCCTGCTGTCAGTGAAATCAGAGGAATGGTTACACCAGAAAGAACTGCTCATGCAAGCCAGAAAGCTTCATTTATGTGAGATTGTATTAGGATCTTAAATCCAGATCTGATGTAGGGGGTCTCAGTGCTGCAGGCAGGTCTGGAAAAAACAACTCATGTCCAAATATTAGCAACAGGAGCCCAGGTATTAACAAGGAGCTACACACAAAGAACCAACTGCATTCCAGCACTGTGCAAAAAGTGCAGCCAAGGTATTTTGGAAATCAGGAATGTATCTGGAAATAAATTTGAAAAACTAAGTGTAGCTCCTTATTTAGGAAATTAAACTTCCACTGGAAAAAAAAAATAAAAATGTAAACTACAATTCTACTACAGGCATGGCAATCCCTAACACCATGCTAATTAATACATTTATGAGCAGTAGATAATTATACCCTGGCAACTTAAAGTGTGTTTTGTGTAATAAATTAATATACTGGACATCTAGAAAGAGAAACAGTTAGCAAAGACCTCTTATAACAGTTTCAATACTCACATAAGGAATAATTGGAATATAAAGAACTGTACCTTGTATTACATTCAACACTTCATTAGATGATCGTTTTCCCATAATAATAAGGAAAAGTGGAAACTGGTCTGTCTTCTGAGTTCGAATTGTTTGGGCTACAACACTCCCAAAATGTCTAGTGCACATCGTCAGAAACCTTGTGATGGAACAGAAATAGTTAACATTGTAGAGGATTTTCTGAATTTAAGTTTAAAAAAATAATTCTGCTAAATTCAGAAGTTTAACTGCATGTCACTTACTGTTTAACATGTTCTGCATTCAGTTCTAGAGCTCTTTATCTCTTTTTATGACTAAATTATTATAATATTTACAAACAGTATAGGGTCCAGGTTGTCTAAATTAAAACAATTAACAACCGCTTGAGACAGTGATTTGTTTCATGGACAATTCCATTTCTTGTTACACTGTGTGAAGACTATAACTCAAAACTACCCCCCAAAATAATCATGCTGAATCAAGTTTAAAACTACAGAGAAACTAAGTAGAGTAACAATCTAATAAACATGGTGAAGTAAAAAAATAGTAAATTTCATACTATAGCATAATTTAATAATGAAAGATCAAGAAATTGGTTTTATCAGTCACAGAATTAAAACATGGTACTTCAGAATTGTATTTTCTTTTGTACTAGTGCCCTGCCAGTGACATACTTAGCAGTGTGGTCTAAAAAACAATAATTCTAAGCTTTTGACCAAAAAAAGCTCTTAGATATTAGCATACAGAAGTCTAACATTAGTATTCTTAACACGATCTTGAATAAATGAAAAAACTGATAAAGCTTTTCTCTTCCATTAAAGGACTGTTTGAAATTAGCATTTCTTTCAAGAGAAAAGGGTAGCTTATGATATGTTTTCAGATCTGATGGTAAAAAGTAAATGTCATAATAATAATGAATTATGAAAGACCAAATGCAAATATAGAATGCTTTAATAAGATCCAATTTAATAAAGTCTGTAAAAATAATGGACTTTTAATAACACGGGTCACAAAAGGCAAAACAGTGGAAATTCTGAGGACTAGCCACTGGTACAGGCTTATTAATTCTTAATTATGTTCATGAAAGGCAACTTAAATCGTGTGTTTTCTTATGCCTTATGATAATATTTTAGGTAACAACTACTCTGAAATGTATGCTCTAACTGAAGAGCAAAGTCCCGTTGTCACATGCATTAGAAGCCAAATCTATTTGAAAAGACAAACTGCATTAAAATGTCAAGTGCTCCAAGTAATTTCTTCTCAAAGATACTGAAAAGATTCAAAACTGTGATATATTTTTTAATCAATATATATATATATTGTGTCCAATAAAATCCTAAAAATGGATAAGTGTGACAAGCACTTATTTGAGGCACCTGAAGTACTAAAAAACCTCTCCTCAGAGAGAATTTGTCTTTGGCTGTAGTTGGATGGAAGGCAATGGGTGGGGGTGGCAAGCAAGTATTTCAAAGCCATGAGTGTTACTCCTTGATTCTCTGTATTTTTCAACTCAGAACAATCACAAAGAAAGAAGACATCAAAAAAGCTGAACAAACTCTGCTCTGCCAGGAACAGCGACACAGAGATGTAACATCTGGTGAGGATAAAACAGCATCTGTAAAGCCTGGACATAGAAACTCTTCAGATAAAGAATGGTTTTTGATGTTTTCCTTTCAAGGTGGGAAGAGGTAAGTGAAATGTTGGCCTCACAGAAGTCAGTAGTGATGTTCCACAGCAAAATGACTCATGTGAGCTCAAGGTCTCACTCCTGGAAGCAATAAAGACAGTGGACAATTGAAGAGAATTCCTGAGACTTGTGTATTAAAACTTTTAACAACACACCAGAAGAGAAGCACTCAAGTTTCATGAAAAAACAAAATATTTAACTGGAGGTGAAGAAGTGCTGTAGAGAATAATGCTAGAAAGAAAAAAACTAAAGGGACTCCTACAGTTGTACTAGTTGTACTGGTTGTACTAGTCAAAGGTGCTGGTTTGTTAATTTTTTTTTGAAGTCTAGTTTGTATTTAGTCAATCAATAGCTCAGTCCCAAAATGTGCTTTTATAGATACAGGTTTTGCATGTAGAGAATTCTGAATGAAGCATTTAAGTGTGTTAAGAAGATTTTATAACTTTTTTCTGGGAGATTAATTTTTCTATGCAGGACTTCTGGCTGACTACATAGCAGCTAAGAGGTTATGACACCCTGGGGTCCTCTGTAACCCAGGGACAGGATTCAATTCCCTGGCTTCAGCAGATGACAGCAGATGTGTGTGCCAAGCTGCTGTAAGGGCACACACACTTTTCTGGTTGAGTAGCAGCAGAACAGATGTCAGATGCCAACATCTCCCCTCATGGTGGGATTTTTCTTCATGGTGCCACTTCTAACAGCCACTGGTGCCATTGTGCTGCTCTCACCAATCTCCTCCCTTGCTGTGCTGCTGTCACAATCTGCTCAGCTCACTCACCTACCAGTGACAAGAGCAGTTTGTGCCAATTCTGGTGTAAAAGCCAGAATTTCTTGGGGGAGGAATGAGAACCAACTCTTCTTTCCAGCACTTCCAACACTGAATAACCAATGTTCAGACCACAGCTGTGATGAGAACGTTTGTGGGGGATGAAGGTGGTTATCAGTGAGTACCCTGAGGACACACAGGGACATCTCACTAACATCAAAACACATCCTTCCCCCTAGAACCCAAGTAAGACCCCACTTGTCTGCTGAACTAAAAAGTAGTAAAGCCAACAAGAATGTGGAGATGGTCAAACAATGGAATACTGAATAGGAGGCAGCAGCAATCCCCAAAACTGCCACTGCACATGTCCTGTTCACCAGTGGCCATCCAGCTCACAAAGCTGCTATTTTACTAGATGAGTAGGAGTTGAATTTTTATTAATGATTTTTCTCCCTTTTCTGCCTTTACTGATTTGGTATTTGCAGACCTTTTTACTTTCAGATTCATAACCAGAAAAAAAGGAAAAAATCTCCTTCCTCTGTGCTAATATTTTCTGTTAGAAGTGAGCAGGACCAAAACAACGTACTGCAATAACCAGTATCTTACTCTGTACATCACTTACAAGGGATTTTCTTACTTTCATCCAGACAGAACTGTGCCAGATCTCTCAGTGGCATCTCCAGAGCTGCCAAAAAAAGTGCCTGTGGAGTCTATCAAAGAGACAGATGTCTCTTCAGGGAAAAGGGTTTTCCACAGTGTTGGATTACTGTGATCTCCAACCAACACTGGAAATAGAGGAATCTGCCAGAAAGGGAGGGCAAACAGCACCCTACTGGTCCTTTTATTTTGAAATTACAAAAATATTCAAGGAAGGAGTAGGACAAAGGTAAAAAAGCACTTTATGAAGTAAAAAAGCCATTTTAAAAAATAATCTCAAAAGTTACAAGAAAAAAGTTCAGCAAGAAAAGTAACAGTTCTGGTAGGCAGCACCATTTCCTTCATGATTCAGTAGCAATGAAACCAGCAGTTACAGCTGCAGAATAAACATGGACACTGATCATGGCTTGACAAATACAGAAACAAGCTAAAAAAATTAAGAAACTATTGAAGTTTTTTTAATGTAGATTGAACAGGTCTTAATGCTTAGACACAGTTCATTCTTTAGTTAAAAGTGGTACAAAGGGAAAATTATTCTGGTGCCATGAAGATGTTGATTGGGGGAGTTGCTGATGCCTGCACAGCAATTATCTCTCCATATGCACTTCGAGACAACCTGTGTGAGGAGTTATCACCTTTGTAGCACATGAGTTTTCCAAAGAAGAATGTTATCATCTCCTACCAGAAATATGAGAGGCCTTACATTAAAATACACTCCTGGAATAGGTTTTTGGTAATTGTATTCATTTAAAAATAATTTTATTAATGTATTTAATATTACTTTAAAATAAGGTCCTAAAATGCAATTATGACAAAATAGTAGCTTTAAGAATCTACTGAAAAAAGTTTTAAATAGTATAGATTCTCAAACCCAAAGGAAATACTTATTACATCTTAAGCCTCAAGTATGTGGCATATCATAGCTCTTCATTTTAAATATGCTATGTAGCACTCAGTAGATGCTGGGGTTTAGCAATAATTTGTTTTTGTGGAAATGTGCAGCTTTTATTTTTTAATAACAAAATCGGGCACTTCTGGCCAAAGTGCTGGTCGTCAAAAGTGTTGATCTCAGAGCTCAATATTTTTTAATATCTGTAAAAAAAGCTATGATGGTAAATACTTTGGAAAAATGTAAATATTCCTTTAGTATTTCAGTTTAAATAATTTGGTAAATTAGGAACATGTCTGGTGCCCAGCTGCTGAAAGGCACAAGGCAGAGGCACTGCTTGGCTTTGAGCTGGCATGTTGTATTCTCCAATGTGAACTCGTTCGAAGCCACTCCTACTCCTGCATAGCACGGAAAGAATCTACAAAGAAATGAAGAACTGCAGAGGAGTGAAAGGAAGAACGTGGCAAAGAACTGAGGATTCTGAGCAATGAGAGTTCTCTGCATCTCCTTTACAAACCACAGTATAAGACAGCACTTCTGCCTGTTGCCCTTGGCCCTGATCCAGCAGGACTCCAGAGGAGCAGAGGAATTCAGAATCCTTCTCCTCCCATGCAGAAAAGTGGCCATCAGCATGGCCTTGAAAGACATGGACACCACCCAGCAGCCACCCTGAAACCAAATATTAACTACTCAGTGCCTCTCCTCCTCCTGACCCCCAGTTTCCTGCAGGAATCAAACTGATGATACAACCTGATAGGATGAATAGCTCTGCACATACCCCCAGATTAATCTGCCTTTTCAAGGCATCATGAATAAAATAAAAATCTCAAGCAGTCAACACAGTGGCAGAAAGAGTAACCAAACCTAAAATGTTAACTCTAGCTGGTTTATGTTAACCCAGTTACCCTGCACAAGGAAACCAATTCAGAGGAGGTTGCATCTTGCACACTGTATTGTGCTCCTGGAATGTGCAGAAGGATTCTTGGTGCTACATTTTGAATGGTTTTTGTATGTCCCAAAAAAAAAAAAAATTTGCAAGCTCTCATTGGCTTTTGCTTTTGTTACCCTCTCCCCAGCACCTTAATGTTAACAATTAAATGAACAATTAAAAATTAACAATTGTATTAGCCAATGTCTAGTGCACTTAAGGTCGAATTCTCTTCCATAAAGAGAGAACTCAGCTATCAAATGTATGGAAAAATGCATCAAAAATAAATACTAAAATATTTTAGATCTTCATAGTATTTCTAGTATTTCAGATTTTCCTTACTTTCTGTATCAACAGAAATAACAAAGTTCCAGTTATTTGTTACAGTTTTACTCATATAAATTACTGTCGTTACTTTTTATTTTTATGCACAGAAGGAAAACTTTGGAAAAGTTTCCTCCTAAAAGGAGGCCCTTTGGCACATGGTGCCCACTATGCTTCTTGGAAAGGACTTTTTAACAGAACAGAAAGACTGCACTGGAGATGTTTTTTGCTGTGTCTTCTTAGCCTACAGTCCTCAAAAAGCAGTAGCAGCAGAAAATCTAATGAGCTCTTCTAAAAGACCTATTCCATTTGAGAACACAAACTGCATGACTTTGGGCAAAAAAAGTGTGATTTATTTATGACTAGATCATTCCCAAAGCCAACCTTAAACAGCCTTTAACATTTCAGAAATGGGTTTGGAAACTAAAGTAACTTCTTTGTTGAGTATGAAGAAAACAATTATGAATATTAAATATGCAAGATTTCTGATTGTTTTTAATAATAATTATATAATGTGCAAAATCAACATAAGACTCATCAAAATGTTAATGTAAAAATAACATTTTTGTATTAGGTATTTACATTTTTAAAAGAGTAAAAGCTGAAGTCCTGAATAGGCATATTAAAATAATCTCAGTCCCCATAACACAGAGTTACTGCCTTACCCACATTGGTAGGGTCATAACTCAAACACAAGGAGCAGCAGACACAAGGCATGTTTTAAAGATGTATACAGCAGCCTAAATCAAATTATCTGGGTATCATCTTCAGGATCCACATGCTAAACATCAATTCAGATGTTAAAAAGTATGATTTTATCCACTTCTTTATGCAAAAGTAAAGCCTGTATGGGTGGGTTATCTACCTCTTCCTAAAACATGGAAGATCTGACTGCTATGTTAAAAGGTTCAACCAGATTAGATAAATACTTCACAACCCCATTCAGTCTAAACTACAGCCCTCTAAACCCACAAGATGCACTTTCACCATCACCTATCATGCACTGTATGATTTCCTAAGGAATTTCCAAGGCTTGCCACAGGTAGATTTAATATACAGATTTAATAACAGCCTAGGGTTTTTAGTTACTTTACAGATGCTGGTAAAGTGGGAGAAGCTACAAGCACATTAGAAGTCAGAGAATTCAGATTAATCTTCACAAGTCAAAGAATCATCCTGACAAGTAAAATACAATTCTTTTAGGTCAATGAGAGTCTCCAAACTGGAGGAAAATACAGTAGAAGAGCCAAGCAATAAAAGAATACAACCAGATCCTTCCTCAAAAGAGTCCAACAAATCTGTCTTGACCCCTGTTCTGCCTTCACCTCTTTTGCGCAGGACACAAAAAAGTTTTATTTTTTTACCTCTTCTGTTCAACAAGCTTAACCAACTAGTTGTAGTTTGAGTACAGTGGGACAGAACATTCTTTGAGGTTTTGTTTTAGAGCGGGGACTAAAAACACCTGCTATCAGTTTAATTAATTCCTTGGGTTTAATAGCTATTTTTCTCAGATGACCTTAAAACATTGCTGAAGGCATATAAAGTGATGCACTGAAAGCCTTGATAACATCAGAGAGGCTGCTTTCTATTTATAGTTGGATATTATAGACATCCATATCTTCCTAATCACGACCAGATCAAAATGCATTCTCTGCTGATTTTTAGTTTTCCAAATTTGGACATTTTTAGATTACTAACATGAAATTACCTTGAAGCACATAAATATTTAAGCAGGGATAGTTTACCTTTTCTGGTGGGTGTATAATAAACAGTTTAACCATCATCTATATACAGGCTGTTTTGTTCTCCATCTAAAGAGACAATCACCTTTTATCCTTTTCCTTTTTTTTCTCCGTTTTAGTGCTATTAGGAAACTATTCACAAGTGCAACCCTGGACAATACTACGCAGTAATTATGACTAAATGACAAAGAGATGCGAACAATTACCGAGTCCATTTTGAAACCCTACACTAATAAAGTCATTAGATGCTGCCCTTGCCATGAGCCTTCTAAAAGCTTCTGAAGTTACAAGAACACATGGCATTGTTGGTCAGGACAATTGCTGCTGGCAGAATGCAAACCTTGAGTTAAACCATGCTGCAAATTGATCTTGACATTCTGTTAAGACCGCCACTAAAATCAAAAGCAAAGGAGAAAAGGAGAAAATGAGCGGGTGGGATGTAATCATGGAACAGAAGGGTTCCCTCCTCACCTTCTTTCCTCTTCCTCCTCAAAACAAACCACACAGAAAACTACAAACTCGCCTGGTGTTTGAGAACCTTTATTTTTAAAACATTAATTAGACTTCTGACCTGTTTTTATTGACTGGCACTGTATTGCTATTAAAGTGAATTAAATAAAAAATTGCAGAATACAATAGAAAAGGTTTTCACACTGCTCTGTGAAACCTGTTAAGGATTTAGTGCCTAAAGAACATGTCCAACAGTTTTGCAAGCAATATATACAGAATCTGTGGTCACTCCTAAAGAGGCAGTGAGAAATTAACTCACCTCCTCCCACTCTCACAGACCCCACACCTGCAATATATTTGCTGAAGGATCAAATGGGATTGGGGAGCTGGAGTAATATGGTCAACTGGTCTTCATCCAGGCATGCATCATTCAGTAGGTTAGAATTAAGGGTCAGCAACTGTGAATATGGCTAATCACTTGATGACTGAAATTGCAGGTGAAGACAACCTGCTGCTGAGAAGCACTTCAGTGAATTAACTCTTTCCTAAGCTTAAGCAAAGTGAAAACCTATCATTTGAACATTAAAACTAACAAGTACCTGTCATCAGAGCAAACCTGGCAACAGCTTGAAATACAGTCCCCAAGGGCAATGATATCAAAAGCTAAAAAGCTGCTCCAGATTTTTGAGTCACCATCTTATGGTTTTGGCTTTGCTTGGCAAACACTATGTGTGCTGGAAAGCTCTTAATATGATGCATTATCTGTGTTTGTAAATGCTGTGTGTACAAATATAAGGGTGTGTGTGTGTGTATATCACAAT
This sequence comes from Catharus ustulatus, assembly GCF_009819885.2. NCBI lineage: Eukaryota > Metazoa > Chordata > Aves > Passeriformes > Turdidae > Catharus > Catharus ustulatus. Next base: position 7,049,078 of record NC_046229.1, on the reverse strand, counting down.
ACATCTTTCCTGGATACAAACATATCAATGCACATTAATGAATTAACAAAACCAGTTAGGCATGTGTTTGCATAAACATATACAACTCTCATGCACACAATTGTATTAGAACAATGGTATTGACTCGATTCTTTGAAGTCAAAAAGCACCAGAACTAGAGCTGTTCACGTCTGGCTCTCCTGTTTATCTACCCCAGAATCCCTCTGGAAGCCTGAGGAATTGCTCAGCCCAAGTGATGGCCCAAGGTGTGTGCTGGGACAAATGGCAGGGCCAGAGCTGCCAGCAGATTGCCAACAGGAAAGACCACAAGAATATTTCAAAGAGTGGCTCCCTAAATTGAAGTCTAAACTACAGGAGATAAAAATTTCATGTATGTTCCTTAACAGTATTATAATAAGCACCACATTATTTTCCTAAATGAAGGCTGCTTATTTTATTTTCCCTTTATTATAATTTTATTATGATTAATGAAAAAATTCATAATTACAGAAGTTACTCAAAGTAACAGCTCCCTTCATTGCAAGCCTGATGTCAGAGGAAATTAAAACCCATGGAAGCTGAAACAAAACTTCCCCTTAACTGTATTAACTAGACTTTGCCTTCATTTTGATAAGGCTGCAGAAAGAAATTTTTTAGTATCTGACTCCCAAAGCTGTGATGTTTATGCTCTTGCACTACTGCTGGCAATGCTCACACAGCATTTTACTCCTACCTACAGACTCTTTTCAGTCTGTTGGAATGAATATTGAAAATAGAGAGATTCAAGAAATGTGCTATTGTACAGTAATGCAGGTTTTAAAGCACATTTCTGTATCAGTGTCAGCCCAGCAACACATTAAAAATTGGGGAAAACAACAAGATTTTGGAGCTGGTTCTGTTTTACAGTGTTCAGGATGGACCCTCATTTCATTAATGAGGAAATTGGAAGCAACTATTAGGTCTAATTTTGGAATAGAATGACATCCATGGATCAGAACATTCAGAAGATTTTTTTGGCTTATACAGGGAAAGTCTTTATACCTGTTTAAATGTATTCATGCCATTGCACAGTACTGAAACCATGCCTTTTACTGCTGACATTGAGGTGTGCCTGCTGACTGCTGTAAATCAAGGGGCCTGATTCCTCTGCTGTCCCACCCTGGCTTTTCCAGCATTTTTACAATTCCATTGTAAGGGTATAAATGAGCTGCTCTTGGGCTACACCAGCAGGCAAAACCCAGCTCCTCCTGTTGTTGCTGTTGTCTTCTCACCATTCAAATAAAAAGCTACATTTAACAGTGTTCACAGGGACACAGAATGGGCTCCCAGACCACTGTGTCACATGGAGGGTAGTGACTGAACAGAGGGACTGACTATTTATTTATGGGAATGCTCACAGTGCATTGGCACTTCCCAAAGGGGGAAGGAAGCATCATGCCCCCTCTGAAGAAATCCCAGTCTAAGGAGCAAGATGTGACACTAAACACAACTGAGAAATTATTCTAATTCCAGCCAGCATGCCTTGTTTACCCCTTACTATTTTTTGACCTCACTGTTAATATGACAGTTTCTTTGTTGCTGTTAACAGAAAGCAAAAAATTGAAGGCTTAAAAACCCTATCGTCCAGCACAATCAGGGACTAAGTTCATTGAGAGCAGCTATAAAGCCTTAAACAAGCCCTTTATTTTGTGTTTTAAGAAGTGTCATAAGGAGTTAATAGGACACAGCTGTACAGGCTCTTTCTAACAAGCAGCTTCTGTCGCTTTGGTCACCACAGGTGTCTGTGTAACCTGCAAACTCTTATTACTAGTGTATCAAAGTTGTGCTACTTAATAGATTTCTTTAGTAAAACACAACAAAGCAATTACATGGCTGTTGATCGTTAGTCATAAAAAACCCCTCAAACACAGTTTTTCAAAAGAAACTACACTGCAATTTTTTGTCATTGTAAAATAAAAGAAACTAGAGAATTAAATAGAAAAGCAGACAATAGAACAGCAGGTAGTCAACTGAACTTAGCCACTACAGATGGTTTAGAAATAGTGTTTCCTTCTACACCAACTTGTGGGATAAAAGAAAAGGAGGAGGCTCCTTACTGCCCATGAATGGCAAAACCAAAAGACTTAAGCAACTTTCCAGTCTATGTATTTGGTCCCATGAAAGAACCTAGATGTTTCTTTTTCCTCTCTTACTTTTTTTCTCTTTCAGAAACTTTTAATCTGTTTATGCAACTGCTTTTTTCCATAACCTTTTACACTTCTCTAGAATAACTTAAACCAGAAACATTGCTGCTGATCCCTCTAATGACAAAATGCAGAAGGTCAAGTGAGGAATTCCTGAGAAACACAAGTGTCATTTAAAAAGCACATTAGAAAAAGAGACTGTTCTATTCTCCAAGGTCACCTCAGTAAAGAAATATTAACTATAATTTACATAATAAAGACTAGAAATGCATAAATGCTCTATTCTAATAATCCACAAGAGAAAGAAACATAAATGCATAATTTTTTTGTTCAATAACCACTGGAATTGTGTAAAGAAGTGGCAATCTTATTCTGGGCCAAATGACTGTTCAGTCTTTCAGTGAGAAATTAATATAACTCTAACTATAGTAATACCTATAGGATGTTATGGTGGTAAGACATGATGAGTCATCTTCTGGGTAAATAAAGCTTATGAAATCAGGTCCAGATTAGAGAACCAAACACGATTTCTACATGTTATAATAATAATAAAAATAATAAAACTATTTTCAATATAACATGATCAATTGATAAATAATTAAAGGAGAGACTTTATTATAACACCAAGAAAATTTGTTGGTAATCTACAAAAGTTGTAGGGGGTGGAATCTTTAATTTCTTTAGTCATCAGCAAAATTATGGTTTCTCTAAGACATAAGATAGTTTTTATTATATTAAAACCTTTACTATATTAAAAACCCAAATATCTGAACATTCCCAAAGAAATGTTCTGTAAGAACACTCTAGCTCAAAAAAGTTCATATGATCTGCAAATATTTACCATTTTGCGTAATCTGTTCTTAACACTAATTTATCACATGAATGTTATTTTAAAATAAGATTTTCATTAACTATAATAGTTATTACCCCAGACAGCTCTCATGCAGTTACACCAACATACACACAGTTAATGCCATGTAATATCATGGCACTGCAATGCATAACTGTGAAGGCACATGTTTGAATATGGAATCATGTTTGAAAATAAACTGAAAAAAAATAAATTCTTCAACTACTTTTTCCTGCACAGGAATAAGAAGTTACTTTGTGATGAACACAAGGTCAGCCAATCCTCAATGAATGTCAGCCAGCACAGCTTCATTGATCAGCTGAGAATGAGCAAGAAGTTTTAGCTAAATAGATATTAAGCATCAAAAGATTTGATAGCAGAGATCAGAACCTTCCCTGAGAAAAGCTGCCCCACTCAGAGCCCAAAGAGTCTTACCTTGCTCTGTTTGCTTCTTTTGTCATGTCCCATGCCCAGGTTATGAAGTTCTGACTCAGGTAGGAGACAATAGATTCAGCACAAAGCATTTGTGAGCAGAAGACGTTGGTTAGTACACTTTCATCATGGTGGAGGTAGATAGCAAGAAGCTTTCTCTGGAAAAAATGTGACAAGAGATGAGTGAAAAGTTCCTCAAGCAATTTAGCAATTTAAATTTGTTGCTGCAGATCTGTGTATTAGTACCTATGATGGGGTTCATCAAGGGTGACAAGTATTTCAACATGCACACACAAGAAATAACCAGCAGATTTCAAGTCAAATGGTCCATCCCTGCAAATTTTTAAATATTCTTAATGATTCCTAATGTTCTGAGTACTAAAATACAATATATTATATGCTTAGAACATGACAAGAATAACAAATGAAAAACAAAAACTTTATTAATAGACCCAAGAATTGACCGAACTTTTTTAGCTTGCTACCCAACAAAAATAACATTTCCCTGAACAAGGAACACACCTCTTGATTGGACAACATCTACCACAAAAAACCAGTTATAAACCACCTGAAAAAAATAATAGTGCATTGCTATCACCACCTCTGTAGCCAAAAAAAGAGGTACTACAAGTTGAGATGGTGTCTATGGTGTCTTGAAACAAAATATTCTGTGCTGCTCTTCTGGAATTCTATCAAGTAAAACTTAAGCTTCACTGCCAGCAGCTGCGTCCCCATGAAAATCTCAGACCACCTTTTGGAAAGCAAGTCTGTGTGCATGCAAATATAGAAAGCAAAAATACAGAGAAACTATGAGCTAGCTAAGGACTCTGATTCTGCAACTGGCATTCAATGAATTATAAATATAATTCAGAAAATTATAGCTTTCCATTTCTCCATACCCATATAAATGACTTACTTTATTTTAAAATAGCACTTGAACATATTTGCTGAGATGATACGGTGCTATTTTCAGACTTTTATTTAAAGTAATTTCAAATCTCTTCATCAGAAGTAACACTGAACCCTAGATATTGGTGTGTATTGATATAGCAAGACATGGGATGCAATTTCCAGCAAGCTGCCTTTGCAGAAAAACCCTCTAGGGCTCTTGCCTCATACACTGGCTTTGGATAAAATTTAATGACTATTTATAAAAGGAACATTTGAACATTCGACTTTGGGAAAGGGATTAGTAATTTGCATTACTGTTTGTCTAATTTAATTTAAATGTTCTTCAGAACCACGTACACATGTGCCAGGAAGGGCCATTAATAAGCCCAACATGCAGAGATCCATATAAGTGCAGCCAACAATGTTGACTGAAACTAAACTTGAAAATCCAGGGCACTGATGCACGATATCATGCAATAAAACAGCATTTCTGTGGTGATATTTAATTTAAAAAGAAGAAAGAGGCAGGGGAAGATCAGGCACTGTCTGTTTTTGAGGATCAGCCGTTCTGCATTTCAAAGCGTCGATCCCTGCAATATCCAGGTTACTGTGCTAGAATCTCGACTATTATATAGCAGTTGTAAGAGAGGGAGGGCAAAGATGTGTTTACTCAGTGATTAGGGCCTTAGAATAAGCCTCTAGCTCCTAGAGAGACAGCTCACCACTTATTCATTTGGACCAATTCACAAAGCCTAGAAAGATTAAACATCCATGCTGAGAAGACAAGCGAATGCAGACGGTGAAAAAGAAATAAAAATTCTTTAAAAACTCTGAGATGACTTCATTATTTTTTCCACAAGGAAACTTTAGGAAAGTGTTTAGTTAGAGAAAAACCCACATTGACCTCTCTCTAAACCCTTAATCTTTCCTTTGTGGTGGCACTGCTTTGTGGTAAGCGGATGGCTTTGCTCTCCTCTTTTCACTGGGAGCGGACAGAAAAAAAGGCTCTTGAGAAACACTTTTACTTCCAAAGAAACAACCCCATGAAACTGTTAAATATGAGATTCCGTACAACAGAATGTTTCAAAATATGTACAGTTTTAGGCTTAAAGATTTAGGGACAAATTTTAGTAAACAGAACAGGCACCATCACAATGGAGGTTTACACTGAGTTACTTCCCAAGGGAATGTAATTTTTGTTGCATCAACAAATCTCACCATGCAAACACTAAACTCTATCACATATAAAAGACTGTACTTGTATCTGACACTTCATCCAAAATGTTAAGGGTGGGCACAGGCATACTGCTATGATAAATGAAAAGAGGTATCAGGAGGAACTGTAGTGCTAAAACATGATTTTGAAAAATGTTTGTGAAAGCCGGGGGATTTTTTCCTCTGAAAAATGCAGGATTGTAAAAGGATCACAGCTTGAAGTTTGTTGTTGTTGCTGTTGTTGTGTGGGTGTGTTTTCAGGTTTGTTTATTTTACTAACCCATGGTAGCATATATTTATAAGCAAATTTTGGTTGTGTTTATTTCAAGCCTTTGAAAAGTCAGAGTAAATTCTAGGATTGTGTTATGACTAATATTGGGTATTTTTAAGTCAATATTAAAACAGCCTTACAAAACTGCTAAACAGTCTCAAATTCCATAAAAGAAGTCTGCTAATGGAGCATTAGACTGTTCTGTGTTGGATTTTTCAGCAATATCATTTGGAGGTTATACATTTAGCATGAAATTTTAATCAAGAAAAAATAATTCAATAGGTAAAAACTTTTACGTCCCTACAATGGTACAGGATACCAGAAGGGTTTGAAGCACTGAATATCTGATGGACTTCCAAAGCCTTGGAACTCGAGGAACTTAAGCCACCATGGAAGCATTTTTCAGAGCATGTGCATGCTGAAGACCAGGCATTTTAAAGGTTCAGAGAAGTTAACACTTTGTATAGAATTAAAAGAAAAGTTGTCACTGATGCAAAGTTGAAGGAAAAGTTGTCACAGAGGCAAAAACCCCACAGATCATAATTCAGGTGACTGAATTAGCATCAGTGGGTAATGGGATTTCTAAGCTTCTCAGCCAGTTCCTAATACTGTGAATAACTCAGATAACTCAAAAGAATATGAACTTGGATGGGAATAGGAATGCAATCATAAGGGACAGCAAAACCATGGACCTGAATGACTATTTTTTAATCTCAGGTTTACACATTTGAGTAATGACTGAGACAGAAAAGTTCATGATGTATCAGGTCCTAGAGGCATGAATGTTCTCTCCAACTGGCAGGCCAACAAATCAAAATCTTATTTTTTTCTTCCAGGTTTTATGCAGTGAGAACCAATTCAAACAAACAAAGGGATGCATTTGCACTTCTTTAAATGCTTGAAGTGCACAATCTGATCCAGCTGTCCAAGGTGATCCTGGAGCTCATGGGATCAGCCTTGGACACAGCTACTTTATCTAGCCTTGTAGAAGAGATCTGAAAAGAACTGTACCCCACAGGTTCCTCAAGTAGGAGTGAGGTGATCCCAGTAAACTCCTGATCCCATACTTTGTGCTAAACATGGCATAAGACATCTCCCCAAATTAGCTCCTAGTTTAATCTTCCTGTAATTTTATCTTTCAGTAAAACATCTCATCTCAAAAATCCTTCAGTGATGAAGAATGCACAGGAACCATGGCAAGGTGTTCAAACAGCTACCCACTCTGCCAGGTAAAGGTGTGTTAAAGCCTGATTTAGTGCTTTCATCTCCCAACTATTTGATCCTATTATACTCTTGTATCTCCATTTCAATCAATTGCACCTGTAGTGATCTTACATAATGCAAATAGTATCCAGTAATTAAGACCAAACTTGGGTAAGATCTATCATCACAAGCTTTGAAAGAAGAGAAAATGCAGAGGGAGACAAATTCAAAAAGCATCCATTATTTAGTATCAAATACAGAGGATGCTGAGGAGAGATCCATACCAATCCTGCAGATAGGAAAGGTGAATCTACTCTTTCGATATGAAAAATTAAGGGTGTGTAAGCAAACAGTGAAGCTACTAAACTAGTGTGTTGTAGCAGAAATTTCTAAATAACAGTTATACATAAATCTAGAAATAATTTACAAATTAAAGGACAGAACTGCAAACACACATCAGGCAAGACTGGAAAGAAAATGGTGACTAACATGGGACTTAACTGGAGCTTATGTATTGATATTTACCACATGCAGCTGCTTCACTCTTCCTGAAAAGAATTATACTTCTACACCTGTCCTCCAGTTTAAAACAGACCATGTACATGAGTGGTCAGGTTATTTATGTTTAATCAGAATCTGTAAAGTGGTAAAATCCTCCACCAGCTGTAATCTGTAATAAGTTCAGTATAATCTTAATTAACTGAAATAATAAGGGACATTTTTCTGAGCTACACAGATAAAAATGACGCTACAGAAAGCCCTGTATGAAGGAATATTCTGCTACCACCAAGGAAAAGGGAGGAAAAAAAGCTTTTATTTGAACACACCAAATCATGGAAGGAGCATACTTTGCTCTAGGTATTCAGGAAATAAAGAACCCATATGTGAGAGGGATGGTGCTGCCTCTAAATTGAACCTAAAATACAGAATTCAAGGAGAAGAAAAACACGGTTCATTTTCAGAATGCAGGAATATATATTGAGGTGACAATACCAATCTGTGCTAAGAGAGATGTTTCACATATTTATTAAAAGTCAGTGGACAGAAAGGTTGAGAGAGGAGCAGGAGGTGAGCTGACAGAGGTATATAAAAATAAGAGCTCCTGAAAAGGCAAAGGCAATGTCTTTATTCTTTCTCTTAATAAAAGAATAGCAACCACCTATAAAAATGGAAAGACAAACAAGCTTTAATAAAAGAAAATACTTCAGTATTACTCACATACACAACTCAGAAAGCTTCAATATAGCAATTAAAATCGAGTATTAATAACAATCGCACCAAAAGTTAGGATAAACCCTCTGATGTCTCAGAACACAAGACACTCAAAAAGTGCTTTCAGACACAAAGACACCTTTCTCAAACACTTTGTTAAAAATGTCTATTATAGGATTTCTCCCATGGCATCAGGTGTAGCAATTGCTATGGCAGTGCAGCTCTGCAGCAAGAGTAAGCTCATTCTTCAGGAACTTAGTGACAGGAAAACTCTTCTTTCCAATAGACAGAAGACTGTCACAAAAAACAGCTTAATTGTTAATAAACCTCTGCCTCTCTTTCTCTTCCTGATCCCATTAAAAGAAAATATTGAAAATATTTCCTTATCATATATACAATAAACCTTGGAAGTGAATACACAACACCCTTAACTATCAGGCTGCTGGGGGCACTTGGGACCCTGGTTGTTAAAAGCAAGGCTCTGTATCTTGGGTATTGTGTTTTTGTGGTAAAGAGTTATACAAGTTTTAAAGCAGAGCTACATTTGACCTCATTCCAGCTCTCTTACCAAAAACTGGCATTGTTGTGGCAGCAGTTGTTCCAAAGTTTAAAAGATACCCATCATGTATGTTAATATTCACCGGCTAGCAACTCAAATACAGCAGATAAATACCTCAACTTTTTTACAAGATATTTATTTTTCAGGCAACATTTTGTTTAATAACTATGAATTACTGTCCTTTCCAACACATGAAAAGACAATGTGATTTAACAGGAAACATCTATTTTCATAAAAAGAAATTGAACTCATATTCTGCATTCAAAACAGGTGTTCTGACATTAGTTAATTTTCTTAAAATAACCCAAATGAAAATATTTCTGGAAAAACGCTTCATGTTTATATACCATGGGATTTTTTAATTTTATTTTTTTTAGGTAAAAAGTATCCACAATACAGATTTAAAACACAGCTGATGGCTGTCTCAATAGACATGAACTGTAGAGTGCACCTTCTGCTCTGGACAGCATTGAGAATTTGTCAAGAAAAGGCCAAGATCTCTGAGCACTCAAGCTGCCAAGTGCTCTCAAATTAAATCAGTTTGAAGCGGTTTTCATTAAGATGGATTGAGTGTGGCATCGTGAGAAACACTCTATCAAATGTAGTGTTTTACTTAGTGATTAAGTATATACCAGTTGATGAAGCTGCCCAAATCCTTCGTAATCCCACCACTCCAATAAACATTTAATGAGTATATAAGTTCAAAAAGCCTAGTAGAGGATTTAAACCTTCAATCTTGTTTTTATTTACACTTGGAACTCAATTTCTCACTTCAAGTGAAGAATGCTGGTGCCTGAAGCTCATCTGTTGCCCTGGTAAAATTAAGTGCCCTCCATAGTATAAATCAGAAGACAAGACACACAGGTTGCAGTTTCTACAAAGCTTTTTTTATACTGACACATACATATATATATATATTTATTTATTATTATTATTATTTCATAAAAACATAAAATAGTGTGTCCCTTTCCTCAATTCTGAATTTCAGGAACCAGCACTGAAAAAATTACTTTGTACCAAGGAAAAGCAGTGAAAATAAATGGTATTTCCACATTCTCATATCTTTGCTTAAAATCGGAATGTTACAATAAAAATAATGCCATTCCAAAGGTGGGAGGCAGAGCTTTCAAAAGAAGGCAATATTCAGAAAAAAAGCCAAAAATCCAAACAAAACCAAAATTAATACTCTTCTAAATATATACACATATGCATCCAATGATTTTATTGTGATGATGACCTGGTCTGAACAAATCACAAAATATTAAAAATGTAAGGTGACACGAGTTTCAGAAGTGTTATGCAAGTAGCACAAGTTCTTTGAGCAAGAAAAAAGTAACACTAAGTAACTGCACTGCATTAATATCAGATTTATAGGTAGAAAACTGTTTGTGAAAGTTCTTAATGAACTTTTACACTGATACACTGTCAATCATGTCTGATGACATGACACAAAATGAATTTCCCAACGCACAACTCATAGGATTTTTTTCTCTGTGCACAGCCATGAAAATATTCACTAAACTGAGAGTGTTAAGTATGTGTCAACTTCAGCCATACAGTGTGGATTTATAACTCTCACACTGATCAGAACAGCCCCTAACATAATAAAGAGGCTCCTTCCAATATGAATAACTACATTCTGCATTTTAAAATTAGACATCTATCAAGAAAACAAAAAGTAAATTTATACAGCATGATTTTCTTGTTTGTGTTTCAGCTTTATCTGTGCTTAATTATGCAGGGTTTTGGGTTTCTCCTTAGTGAATCAAGTCACCAAAACTTAAATAAACTGTCCCCATTCTAATTTTATTAAAATACTGATTTTAACACTGTGCATGGAATGACAGAAACTTGAGATGCCTGGTTGGATCTACAGAAAAACTAAACAACCAAACCTTGGTACTGGAAGTTACTTGGCAGATAAAGGCTGTACAAAGGGGGAAAAGCACCCTGTATTTCATAGACCTTTTAATTTAAATTTACAATTTCATTAGCCATTCTTCAAAGGAGTTACCAACATGCAACAGTGAACTTGTCAACCCCAAGATTCACAGGCAGGGTTATCTGGTGCTAGGACACCATTATTTCAGGAAGAAAAGGGAGGAGAGAAAAGGAGTAGCTTTGTCAATTAAAGAACTCCAGTAAAAATACAGCCTGAATGATTGGAAAGCATCAGTTACTCACTGCAATTTCAGCAACCACCAAGGTAAGTATTTTAGTCAGTCAAATGAATGAGTGCAGCTCTTCTTGAATAATGAAAGCAAAAATCCCCCAAAATCTAGCTCAGCTTTTCAAAAATAAAGATGAAACCCTTAAGGTGATTTCCATTCCCCCACTATATTACATAAAGTAGTTTTAATACACACTTACATCTCTAGCTTTCCCATAGAAGGCTTCTTGAAAAGCAGCCTCTAATGATCCAATAAAATAAACAGGATGGCAGTCACCATATCTATTCGAGATAAAATTTCCAATTAATTAAGAATGACAAAATCAAGTAATTTCAGCATTCTTCCTTTCAATATATTCTGTAAATACAATGCATTGGATAAATGCTTAGAAAGATGAAGTATTACACTTCTAAAGGACAGAAAGGAAATATTTAGGACCCATTTGTTTTCAAAGTAATGAACTACTACCTTATAAACTTTATCATAAAAACATTCTGTTTACACATATAGATACCTTAGGTTCTACACAATTTTCTAGAAAATTTTTCAAACATAACTTATTTCCTCTCTGTATTATATTCTTAAAGGTTAATTGAAATGTATTCTTGAATCACACATTAATGCATCTCATACATATAAAGGAACATTTGATCACAGGAGTGAAAGCAGAAGGCACATAAACTTTGAATTACTTTGCAGCTTCTACCTATTCAATAAAATACGCAACTGTTTAACAGTGTATGATTTGGCAGTATAAAGTTTTTTAAAAATCTGGAATTTCTGTGTTTTTTAAAAGTCAGTATTTACCCAACCACTTTACTATTGTGAAAACTCTTACAATATCTATGAAGATATTTTCCAGTATTAATCAGTTTCAGCTTTTCTGTTCCTGCTTATCATAATAAAATTATCATATATAACCAGTCTTTCTCATCCTTCTGGACCTCTACAGAATTAAGTAATGGCACTACATAGTGGCAGAATAAATAAGAAAAGAATCAACCACTGCAGCTTGGGCTGAGAAATAATTTTATTTCAGAAACAGTTCTAGTAGCAGAGTTAGAATTAAAATTAATTAGATTAGGGTGTCAAAATATGCTATATTCCATTAGGATGTCTAAATATGCTATAATCTCAAAACACATACACTTGGTTTATTTTTATTTTCATTATTTACTCTCTTTGTTTGTGATAAGAATTGCACAGTTAACAGGCTAAGCTTACCTTGAAGAAAACTCTGCTGTAAATTGTAATAAGGCATCTCCTTCATTTTCAGCATTTTCTGGCACTTAAAAAAATGGGAAAAAAATTGCAAACTTCTGTAAACAGGTTGAAATATGCAAACACATTCACTTCACAGGTATTTCATGTTCTCAGCTTACTGAAGTGTCACCAAGAGACCACATAAACTTCCCAAAAGATCATCAACTATGAACCTTTCGAAAGCCAAGAAATTTCCAGAGAGTCTCATGAATATATTCAAATTTTCCAAGCAGTAAAATCCTCTGGTCCAGTGTAATGTGATATATCACTTGCTCAGAGTTTGCACTCTGGACTTACTTCAAGGTTTGAAAGGCTTGACCCTTCCTGTCCATAATGTTAAAAAGTTTTCCACATTTTTACATATATTTTCTGTCAAAGAACTTCCAATGAAGTAACACTAATGCAAGCCTAAAGTCAATAAAGATATGCAAGAATTGCATGTGGGAAGTAACTGACTGCTCCTGCTCAATCCTTTTCATAATTTAAGGACAAATAATCACTGAGAAACTTGATTAGCATAATGACTAAAACATTAATCAGAAATAGAATATGTAGGATTTTCAAAACAGAGAAGTGGAAATCTAGTTATCTACAGGTGCATTTGGACAGAGATCACAATTTGTCTGACTTTATTTGTTACTCATCAATTTTAAGTTAAATTATTATTCTTCAGTTGCAAGGCTCCATGGAAAGGTGTTTTTATAGTTGCCAGTTATGTGTGCAGTACTTTCCTTCGATACATCCATCAAACATAACATTCAAACAATTCTACCAATCCTATCAAAAGACACTTTCCAGTTTCTAATTCTGCAGACTCCTCACACCTCTCTGCCTTCACCTCTGCTGTACAACCTCCAGTTAATTGCAATTCTTACTCATTGGCGATTTCCTCAAGGCAGATGATGCTACTCCAAACATTTCTCCATCATCAACTCCAAACTCAGTAGCATCTTCAAAGTCATCTCCATCACTATCACTAACCATATGAACATCAGTGCACTGCTGTATAAAAACAAAACCCCAAATCCACTGTTAGCTTCTATTTAGACATTTTCAGTGAAACACAAAACACATATACAGTGGCAAATACTTACAAATTTCTATAAACACTATAAGCAGTTCAATTTACTATTTTACACAGCATTACCAAAGTTAATTTTTAAAAGAAATCTGGTGAACAGAAATATGTGACAAAATGCATTATTGAAGAATCTCTGCATACATATAGTTGAGCAAATTTTATCCTAAATTAATGCCATTTTCCACCTAATGGTACCAGAGCTGGTCTAACTTCATAAAAAGAGTGAGAAAAGGTATACAATGGTGGCTTTTATACTGGTATTTGGCACACCAATATAAAGGAGAAAAATCAGAATTTTAGTGCAAGGAGTTAAGATCTCATCTCCCACAGTCACATGCTTTGCTGGTATTTGCTTGCTTTGTTTTTCCTCTTTTTCTTCAGTGACTCATTTGCCCAGTTCCTCATGTTGTCGCAATTATGTGTTGCAGGAACTGTAAATGGATTGTTGTAAGATGCAATTCTATTGAAACACTTGACAACAGGAGGGATGGGGAGCCCTGCACACCAAGGTGTCCCTGCCTCTTCCTAGAGCAGGCTGGTAAAACAAAGGTGATGTCCTTACCTCCTCTGACTGTTCCCTTGTTTGCACAGGTGAAGATCTTCTTCCAACTGTGAGTCGATGGCAAGGGAAAGTCAGTCCTGACACAGCTAAAGTCATCTGCAAAGCAAGCAATGGTTCTTCATTAAAGCCACATCTCAATTAAAGGCTGGGGGGAGGCTTTAAGGTTGTTCAGAGATTCAAATTAAAGACTGTATTATTTAAACACATATTAAGAAGCCTGAAAAACTAAAATGATTCTTTACATTAAAATATTCAAGGAAACATCAACTGAGTTTTACTGAGGTGTATGCACAGAGTGTCAAAACAAACTCCATGGAAATGCAAACTCCAAAGTGCCTTGAGTTGTTATTTTCTCCTGCAGCAGTATGGAAGTTTGAAATGTTACTGTACATGGCAACTTTTACAGTGCTCTGCTTTGATGATGTAAATGTAGATTTTTTATTGTTAACCAAGAAGTAATTATTAAAGATATTAAGTACTGATACAAGTAATTAAAAACAGCTAAATCATCTTGAAAAAAATTGTATTTTGAAAGATCAGCAGACATTGCAATAGACACAATCACATTGGCAACTTAAAAAAATACATTTCATCTCCTTTTCGGTCGATTTAAATGTCAAGGGTGCACACCATGTTCCTCACATGAACCAAGACACACAACCCAAACTGGTGACACTGCAGTCAGCACAGTCCACAGGATGGATGTTCAGTAGCCAGAGCCAGAAAAAGAATTTCTGCCCTCTGCTGTATGCATAAATTTCAGTTTTTAAGAACCACCAATAGAAAAGTTCTACTGTCATTTGAAAGACAAAATTATTATGATGCCTGCAAACACACAGCAATAATATTTGAAAATCTGGTCCTATATTGCATATAAAATGGACTAATTATAATGCGTAAAAATGAGAACTGTCCACTCTGGGACCAGAACCACCTGTGCCATCCCTGCATTTAAAGCTTCTGCCCAGCTCCTGCCTCTTCTGAAGAGGCACATCAGTCCAGGAGAAAAAAGCTTGATGACCACAAACAGCAATTGCAGAAGAACCTAAGACCTATCTGGATTGATTTTACAATGTGAGTAGTTCTTAAATAAAGAATATTTATTATTTTTGCCAGTGACAAAGTACTTAATGCCATGCAATTTTCAGTGATGTGAAGAAGGGTAGTCCTGGCTGTATGTTTAAAACATAATTTCTAATGGTTCCTTCAGATGGAACACAGAGATGACATAAAAACACCTAGATCCTGTAAAACTTATTAATATTTTTGCAGGGCACAGAATGAAAGATTTAGATTATCCATTTCAGAAATATAGCTCTCTCCTAATTGGACTCTGAAAACATTAAGGTAAAATACATTTCAATCATTCTCAACAAAAATCCAAGAATAAATCATAAGACTTAAATTTCATTTACTGCCATGAGCACTGAAAATACCCCATTTATTTTTTATACATAATTCAGAGCGACTTTCTCACTTGTCTGCTAGAACTCACAAAGATTTAATTTGCTGCAGGTTGAAGCAGGCTGATTAAGCAGGCTGGTTACCAAATGAATGTTAACCTGTCTGAACTAGCCTACTGTCACATTCTCACAGCAAGGTTAAACACAAGTTTAGCTGTGTAAAAAGCCCAGCAATCATCTTAAAGGAAGTGAGTTATAATACTCTGGAGCAAATGAAATATTAAAGGTGACACACAGGTCTAGACCAATTACCTATGAAACTCCTGTGACAAGAGCATAAGAACTGCATCCTCTGTAGTAATCCACCATTTCAATTATTATTTTTATAAGCTTTTAATAATAAACAAAACCCAACTGTTATAAAACCTGAAACTTTGCCCTGTAGTTATCACACTGTATGAAATGCTGGTAAAACACACATTAACCACACACAGACTGCAGCTCCCTCTCTCACAGCATTAAATACCCTGACAGATGCCTGGAAAGGCTCCCAGTATCTTTTACGTGCACATTAAAGAGAGTGGTAAGATCAAGCAGGCAGTTATTGTGCTGCTTCATCACTTGGCCCAATTGCAGGGTGTTGCAATTCCAATTTGCAACCCTATATTATAGTGTCAAAGCGTCTCTCAAACACGAGCTAACAGCAGAAGGGGTTCCACATCAGAGCCTGTTTCATCCTACTCTCCAGACAGTTGCTGGAATGTTGGGGGTTTGTGCACATTGGTGTGAGAAATCACCCTTCCCTTTGCTTTTTTATTTTTTTTTTTGCAAAAGAAATAGCAGCTCTGCCTTCATTCCAAAATAAATGAGAGGCGTCAACATTCTTTTAGAATAAAATTATCTTCATTCAAAGATAGAGAGTTCCCTTGCAAAGAAAGACTTGCACCTCAAAAGCTCAAGCTTTACTTTGGAAATCATAAAAACTCCAAGACTAAGCAGAAGATTGTTTTCCAGGCAGATCAGCAAACCCTTTCCCAGCACTGTGAATGCAGGCCAAGGTATTGATGGGAGCACCACTGGATGTCTGAGGGGCAAGAACTGTAGATCTCACACTGCTCTTGGAGAGGTTTTTCTTTCTGAATACTGTACCTGCCACCTCCCAGAGATGCAAAACATTATCACTGTAATAAATTATCATTGTGTTTCAGCCACCTTCCCATGGGAATGGACAAAATCTTTACACCAACCCCATAACTAAAAAAGCTGGTTTGAAGCCTGAGTACCTGATTCCCCATATTCTCTAACTTATGAGCCCATCTGATTGTGAAAAAACTCAAAAGCCAGACACTTTTCTGAATTTTTCTTTTTCTGTATGAAAATTACCACTGTGTGGGCATCCAGAGTGGGATTGTGAATGGGATGGCTTCCACATGCACAAGAAAAGACACTGAAAATGCATTCGCAGGGCTCGTGCTTGAAATGACAAGCTAGATATAGGTTACAAAAGAAATAATAAACTAAAACAAAATATATATATATTTTTAGGCAGGAAACCTATGCATGTGCAAATCAAACTGTCTCAGAACTGAAAGGTACGCAAGGTGGAAAATGAAACAGAATCAGAAATAAGGAAAATTACTTGCAAAAAGCAACTCCGGAGCCAGATCTTTTGCCCAACACTGTGTAGACATTGCTGGCGTTTATTTAAAGTTTAAGTAGTCTCCTATTTGGTTTCCTATAGCTTTGAAGGAGAAGGGCAATAAAATTCAAGATTTCAAACATTTCAGGGAGAGTAGCAGCAGGAGAGTCTCCTTTTAGGAGACAGCAGAGATACTAAATGGATTCAGTATCTCTGGTATTCCAAAATGGTACAACCTGGACTAAAAGCATACAAAAGGTTACTTGAAATAGATTTTAGCTACTAAGAGAAAGATCACTGCAAAATCTAACAATTTAGAGAGGAAAGAAATAGTCTGGTGCTCACTTGTGCTTTCCAGCTCTAAGACACTAATACTATTTGTAAATGCTCAGTGTGAGATGATTTGTTTTTCAATTGCCAGCATTAGCAATCGAGCGATAAAGTTAAGCAACATCTTTTCTGATCCAAACATGCAGGGTTCTTTGTCAACCTTCCAGATTAACCCAGAAATATGTGCCAAATCTGGAGTGAGACCAGATGCTTTAAACAATAAATAATTCTTCATGTTAGAAAGTATTAGTTTTATGTAGAAGCTTCTAGAATTATAATTCAGAACAATCTAAACCCAGGATTTTTTTGACCAATATTTCATGATACAAATATGCCTGCAGGAGAGAAAGAAATCATTGAGAACATGTAATTCCAGAGTGCTGCCATCTCATGCTTGGAATAATATGAAAAATTACAAGCCCATAATCTCAAAACCTTCTATCTTCTACAAAGAGTTTGTTGGCACAACTTAATTCCCACCCTTGCAGATTTCTGACATTACAAATGACAGAACAAACTCAGTCTCTTGTACCAGTCCAGAGATATTTGATCAAGATGCTGAAGATTTGAGAAAGATGAAGAGTAGAAGGAACATGAAGGAATGATACCAGCAGAGAACTCCAGCTGTAGAACTCACTCCACTGAAATGCTGATACAAAAATTATAAGCTTGGTGGACTGCATCAGGAAAGGAGTAATTGGATATGACAAATTGGCCTTCCTCATGTTCAGCCACACACTGATGGAGAAAAACAGCATCTCAAAAGAGATTTGAATGGCAACCATACCTAACAGGAAAGTGAAGGAAGCTGTAAGAGCTTTCTGATGCCTTACAGAATATAGCTGGGACACCCAAAGTGCAAAGAACAGGACATCCTTCCTCATCCTCAATTATTGAGAGCTTGTGCTCAACACAGGATACTTGCTATCAAAGGATCCCACCTCTGCAAAGGGATGAAGCTTTTTGTAAACAAGAACTACTCAGAATAAGCAAGTATACTGTTTAAGGAAAGTAGGAATATTGGTTATTTTGTGCTCTTTCTTAAGCTTTTGATTATTACAACAGCAGTGAGGGTTTTGAAGTTTTGGAGTGTGTGGGCAATCTGATTTGCTTTAATGCACATTAATGCATCTCTCTGAACATACAGACACTTACCTGTTAATCAGGACAAGTTATTTAATGAAGCCCTTCAGCAACATTACCCAGTACTTGTCAATTTTTTTTCAAAACAGCTTTTGGCTGTTTAAAATGCCACTGAAAAGAAGAAACTATCAGTCACTGTAACGAGGTAATTTTATTGTTCAAACTACTCAAATGACAAATTCTTTCCAACTCACTGGAGAGGTATTTTTCCATGACAAAATATTTTCTAATACTTTTTTTTTGGCATAAAGTAGAGATTCTTGATCATTTGTTCTCGGAAATTCAAAGGTCAACCTGTAAATCTTACAAAACATCAGACAGAAATTCAGAGAACACTTGATCCATACACAAAGGAGAAGATTCTATCAATGATGCCGGATTTCACTTGCACACACGCAGCAAGTGAAGCAACAGGCATTATCTGACAATGGCAAGCCAAAACCAAAACCTTGCAGTGGACAAACCTTTTGGATTTTTAATATAAAAAGATCCTAAAAAGAAATATAATTGCTGTATAACTTCACTGCTATGAATCAGTCCAATTATTCAAGTAGCTGAACTTCTAATATAGAATCACGTTTGGCTGTGTACAATCTGCTTCAATAGGAAACTAAATAGGGGAACTCTCATAACATGATTTTCTATTGAGGTAAAGGGAAAAAAAAAATCCATTTTCTGCTCTTAATACTCAGAGATAAAGTAAGCAAACAAGATTCTGGTGTACAAAATAAAAAGCATGTTTTCCGATACTTGACTGTCCCCCATAAATCTCCCATTAAAAGGGCTCTTCCTAAAGGTTGCTTAGCAGGTTGCAGGACACACATGGGGGTTTTCAATACACTTTATTACACAAAAAATTCTCAATCAGAAATGTAGTGTTACCTACAGACTGAAACCTAATCCTGGTTCAAATATTCCATGTGACAGCCATTTCACCCTGCCCAAAATGTGAGTTGCTTACCTTTTCCATTTACTGGTTTACTCACTGATACATAGCTTAAGAATAAAGAAATAAACATGACCAAGAAGATTTCATAACACTCAGTTAGTCAAAACTTAGGAGAGGTGCCTGTAGCAAAATACTCAATAACTGGCAGGTGTCTTCTCTGTGAAAATTTCACTCCCATATAATTTGATCCTTTTTTTCATTGGATTAATTACTATGATGTTTTTTCCCCTCATCAGATAAGAGAAGAAGTAAGGATAGAGGGTTGAGCAAGGAGCATTATCAACCATTTCAATTTTCATATTAAATTTACTATTCTGTTGTGTGACCTTTTATTATAGCATGAGCTAATTTCCTGAGTACAATAAATGCCAGTTTATCAGATGGATGGATGGATGGATGGATGGATGGATTTAAGGATGGATGGAAGGATGGATGGACTGATTTTCTTGAAGATACAGGAATAAAAATTGTACTTGGAACACAATTATATGAAGTTTTAGTAGGAACGAAAAGCTCTGAGAAGGAACATTTCTTTTGTTTTTCTATCAAACATTCTATGTATATGGTATTACTAGATGGACTTGGACACAAGGTATTTTAGGGATCAAATGCTTTCATTGCCTAAGTGCAGTGACAGTAGCTAAGGTAATAAGACAAAACAAATTATTAACCAACCTAGCTGGAACACCTAGAAAATAAGTTCTTCTTCTTGCTGTTTACCATCCCAGCTAGATTGGTCAGGCTGTTCCACAGCTGAGGCTCACTCACATTTCCATTTTCCTTTTGTAATTAATCCTTTTCGAGATTGAAGACCCAAGGAAAAGCAAGGAATATGTGTATGGTAGACAGGATATAGCAATTAATGTGGAAATATAATTGCTATAATAATATAGCAATTAACTTGGAAAAATCCAAGTGTACAAGGCAGAGGGGAGAAGTAGAGCAAGTGAGTGAAGTTCTGGTTTTGCGTTGAAATACAAGAGTAGGAAGATTTTCATAAAAACAGTGGAATAAAATTGTGGTTTCTAAGTGCATTCAGCACAGTCCTTGCATGTGAATATTGAAGTGGGGGAAATAAGAGTATGGGAACTTTGGCAACCTTTAGCAGTTCTCCAGAGATTATCAGATGGCTCCACACTCTTTCCTGGCTGGAGATCCAAACAGACAAACCAATCCATGCAAGGAGTAGGTGGTGGACTCCCAAGCAACTCATGCCATTTCTGAGGACACTCAAAGTCTCACCATTTCAAGAAAAATTACACTATGACATGAGAGAGTTTTCATATGAGCTTGCTCTTGCCATGGCTGCAGTTCCTGGTGCTTACCCAAGCATTATTAACAGTGTGTGGGCAGCCTGTTATGCTCACAAACCCTCTCTGAATTCCTTGGGAACAAACAGGTGGTCAACACTTCCAAACCCATCACTTGTCACTGTACAACTATCCAATAAATAACCTATCTTCTTTTCAATGCATAATCTCACAAAGTGATACATGAGTTAAGAATTTCTGCATGTTCATGTTTAAAAGTTATGTTTAAAGCTTCTAGAGATTAAAGATTTTCTGTGAATTAATGTTTGTCCTTTGGCTTATTTTTTTCTCAAAAGTTAGCAAGTATTTTTCCAGTAGTAACAGACAGTAAAATTACTTCTATCCATACTGAAATACATAGTATACATTAAAAAAATGTTATCACATGAACAAAGAGGAAGTATTCCAATGTAAAATGAAGGTACATTGCAATTCAAAAAAACAAATATATTAAATACATTATTTTAGTTGACAGGAACAAAGACTTTTTTGTACTGTGCAATTAATCGTCTCAGAAAGATTTACTACGCAGAACTGAAGGGCTCTCTTCAGTCTGTACTACTCAACTAGACACTGTTACCCCAGTTCAGTACATAATATTTTAAAAAAAGAAATCAAACACCCAAAGCTCATCTGCTGCTGTATAAGCTCTTATCCCTCCTTGAATAACAATAAAAAGTGGATGTAATTCCACATCAGCCACTTTGTCTTTTGACATCAAATAGCATTAGCTGGGAAAAACAGTCAAGTATGTTTGAGATTTGTTTGTTTTATTAAACTATTGCACAAATATGAAAATGAACAGCAGAGTTTAAAAAATTTGACAGCCCTTGAAATTAACTTCCTCTGGAAAATAACTTCATTTTCATTATGCATCTCCAATAAAAAGAAAAAAATCTTGACAGGTATTCAACGTTTCATTTTAAACACTAACTGGATGAAAAAAACCATCTCTAGGGTGGAGTGTGTTCAGGTTATAAATCAGTAATGCTTATTTTAACTCCTCACAAAGTGTTGTTGAGATAATTACTGCTGACAGCTTTATTCAAGGTTCATTTCACTTTTTCTACTATTTTTCCCCTGTTAGAAGTTCAGCAGGGCCCATGGGAAGATCCACCCCTCACACCTGTTAGGGTTCTTCATGTTACTGAGGCCAGTTTGGACACGTCACTTCAAATTAGCATTGTGCCAGAGCGCTGTGACAATTACTTATCGCAGGTTTAACTTGAAAAAAAGTTTCTAATCCAGCCACAAGAACAGTGTCAGAGTACGTAATTTAAACCTGTCAACACAGGTTGTAGGAAATTCATTCCAAGGATTTCAGTCATGTTCCCATGGTAGATCTCTGAACTATAATGAAGCTTAAAACCACAAAGGAATGCTATAGAGTTAAAACACAGAACCCAGAAGTTTAAAAAGCTCTGAACTGAATGGGAAAAAAGTGTCTGAACAAATACTCATGTTTTAAAGTTTGATAAATTCTTTAGATTAGGATTAAGAGACTGCCCCATTCAGAGGTTTTCTCCCTAAATTTGACCTAAACCAGGACACATGTTAACTCTCCAAAATTCTGAAAGGCTGCTGCATATGTATCTTATTTCACTGCAAGTGTGAAGGCACAATCCTGGCAGATCTTTACACGTGCTGAAGGCAGAAGTATGGTGAAGCAGCTCAGGAATCATCCTGAGGATAGTGTGGGAGGCTGGAGGAGATCCAGGGCACAGAGAGGAGAGCACTCGTGTCCTGCAGACACCAGACAAGGGATGCTGGCATTGCAGCGACAACCACTCCAAAGGCAGCCCCACAAAACAACGAGATTCTTGTGAGCTTGAGAAAAAGTGGTGCCTGGTGCTCTGGGAACACCCAGCCCTGGTGTGCTGGTTGAACACACATGCCAATTTTTGCTACGGCCCCTGTTAATCACCAGCCGTGTTACTGTGCACCTACCCCTCTCGTTTGCTGGCTGAATGAAAATTATCCCTGGTTTTGATTATTTCTCATTTGACTGAACCTAGTTAGGCAAATTAGGAATTAAAGCAGAAGGACAGCTACTGTAGTACTTAATGTTGCTTCAAATCACAAATATATTTAAGGAAACAAAAAGAAAATAATATTTCCTTGTACTACAGATTCTGCTAAAAAAGAGATATACTTGAGAGACTGAAATAAATACCCATGATCACTTACAGAGCTCATTCTTCTTGTTAGACAAAAACTGTAAATATTAAAAAGGATGAAAAATCTGCCAAGCCATTTGCAGCTATTTGAAACACAGGGTAACAGAATTAAATAAACGCTGAAAGACCTGGAACACAGTTAAGTATAGACCATGAGGCTAATTGTGGATCTTGAGTTAATTACTTTCCACTGATACGTTTTCTCAATGGTCTTTTACATGAGTTTTTTCTTTCCTCAGTCTGAACCCCAAGGCAATTCAGCGTGCTAGCCTCCAAACTCTGGGTGATTCATTGTGTACTTCTGCCTTAGGATTTTTAGTTCATGCAGAGAAAGCCAGGCTTTCACATCAAGTTGATGTTAATGTGCACTGACAAAGCAACAGTAAAGGAGCTTCATGTTTGTCACAACGTGCACTCTTTAATTTAGTAATTGCTTTATACTGATATGCAAATAATGACACATTTCCCAAATTTCCAGTTCCTCAGCAATGCTTTCGCTAATTACTCAGTGGTTAAAACATATGCATGTAAATTGGTTCAGTGAGTTTATTAATAAGTACACCTGTGTGAACTGATCTATAAAACACACATGCCTGGGAACAGGTCATAACTCACTGTACATTCCTGAAGGTCTCTGGGACTAAGAAAAACAATTCTCTAACTAAACCAAGATAAATTACAACTAACAGAGTGTTATTCACAGATAAACTGGGATTCCCAACCTTTCCTGAACTAAAGAGAGACTGTCTTTGGGTGACAACAAATACCAGGAGTCAATGCATCCATCGAGAGAGGGTTCAAGTTAAAGAAAAGGAAAGGTCAGTAACAAAAAAGGACAAGAATCCCTCTAGCACCTGAAAACATGGGAAAGAGCCAGTGTTCACTCATCCATCAGTTTTCTGTGGACCACATGCTTTGAAGTCTGGTTATAGTGTTTTGTGGTACTGTGTTCTCTTACTTTGATACTCTAACGTGAAAAATTCCGCTGCACTTAACATGGATTCAGACTCATAACAACTGCAAAAACACTCAACAGGGTTAGCCTGTCTTCCTCTATTTCCTTACCTCAAAATTGTCCTGTTTTAATTCTGGCTTTTATGTTCCAGTCTGTTAAATTTCTGGTATTTTCTTTATGTGACTATGCAATTGTCATAGAATATAGACAGTATAATAATTGTTTTTACTAAGTCTGATCTCAAACCACTTATTTTTCACGCAAAACCATTAACAGGTTTTTAAGCTGAGGAACGAGTAAAATAATAAACAGTATAAACTAACAACAATTCATCCACATCCCATACTGCCCACAGATATTCACAGATACACCTTGGGAACTGCTTTGCATTCACAAAGAGTGTCAGCCAAATACTTGGCACGTTTCTGGTCTATGGTGGGATGCCATTTACTTCACAACACTGTACAACGCTTTGGATAGCAAACAGAGAAGTGCCTGGATATGTTTCCAGCACTATATAATTCCTTGGCACAGTTCAAGCAGTTGTGCTGGCAGAACTGCTTCCAAAAAAAATGCTTCAAACGTTGACAGGATTTTTATGCTGCCTCTTCTTCATGGATATCATTTTCTGAGGAATTGGATTTTTGCGATGTTGGCTCTTGAAAACACTGTGCTACTGACTTCTAAAAATGAGCTTCTAAAAAGGATGATTGTTTCCTATTTTCTGTTTCTCTTACCTGGAATGTGTATCTTCTAGTGAAGTTCTGCTCTGCTTATAATAGTGGAGCTTCATTACAAAGAAACAAGCACCACTGTGATAATCCTCCAGGAATAATGCAATTACCACTTATCAAACAGGTGTCTGCTGTATTCCAAGGAGATTATCACTTCCTATTCTGTTCTCAGAGAGCACAGAATAAAAGAGAAGCTGCTACTATTAAATGACTAAGGGGAAAAGGAGTCTTTGATAACAGCTCCTGCCAGCATCTCTCAGCAGGGCACGAAGCAAATGTAGTCCTTCTATAACAACTTGGCACTGAAATGAGTATTTTCATTTCGGTAAAACGAGCTAAAGCACCCAAATAAGACCACTCCTGTTAACAATCTGAAGCATCTCTCTATGCTTCTTCATGGAATACTCCAAGAATCCCAGCACCTCCAGCCTTATGCCAAACCATGCCCCTTGTGAGTAATCCTGAAGAGGAACTCTGCCTGCTCCAGCAAAAATGGTCTGCTCCACAAAACACATCATCTTTCAGAGACACTTCTGTGACAATCCAGGGCTTGATGAAGGTACAAAAGGATCTCTCAGAGAATCAGATCTTTTTACCAAGATACATTTGTAGGGCAAACCACAGCTGGGTGTAATTGATCAGCAAAGGCAATTTTTTTGCATGTTTTCAAAGCAGCTT